>NW_027413971.1:616250-920625 GCF_048773025.1 Camelus bactrianus | reverse complement strand
TGAGTGTGGGGAGGTTCCGTCTTCTGTCTGCAGCACCCGAGATCTCCGAGGAGCCCTTCGAGAGTCTTCCCCGAGTCCCTCCCAGTACGGGCTGCCGGGTAAATGCGGGGGTTGGGCTGGAAACGCAGGTAGCATCTAGTGCCTCCCCATGGACAGGGGAGGTAATTAGCGGACTTCCCCTTGCGAGGGAACACCTGTGACACCAGGAAGCTTCGTGGAGTGCGGCACTGAACCTCACCCACACAGTCACACTTGTTCCGGAATTCTGAGTGTGGGGAGGTTCCGTCTTCTGTCTGCAGCACACGAGATCTCCGAGGAGCCCTTCGAGAGTCTTCACCGAGTCTCTCCCAGTACGGGCTGCTGGGGAAATGCGGGGGTTGGGCTGGAAACGCAGGTAGCATCTAGTGCCTCCCCATGGACAGGGGAGGTAATTAGCGGACTTCCCCTTGCGAGGGAACACCTGTGACACCAGGAAGCTGCGTGGAGGGCGGCCCCGAACCTCCCCCACACAGTCAGCCGTGTTCCGGAATTCTGAGTGTGGGGAGGTTCCGTCTTCTGTCTGCAGCACCCGAGATCTCCTAGGAGCCCTTCGAGAGTCTTCCCCGAGTCCCTCCCAGTACGGGCTGCCGGGGAAATGCGGGGGTTGGGCTGGAAACGCAGGTAGCATCTAGTGCCTCCCCATGGACAGGGGAGGTAAGTAGCGGACTTCCCCTTGCGAGGGAACACCTGTGACACCAGGAAGCTGCGTGGAGGGCGGCCCCGAACCTCCACCACACAGTCAGCCGTGTTCCGGAATTCTGAATGTGAGGAGGTTCCGTCTTCTGTCTGCAGCACCCGGGATCTCCTAGGAGCCTTTCGAGAGTCTTCCCCGAGTCCCTCACAGTGCGGGCTGCCGGGGAAAGGCGGGGTTTGGGCTGGAAACGCAGGTAGCATCTAAGCCTCCCCATGGACAGGGGAGGTAATTAGCGGACTTCCCCTTGCGAGGGAACACCTGTGACACCAGGGAGCTGCGTGGAGTGCGGCCCTGAACCTCACCCACACAGTCAGCCGTGTTCCGGAATTCTGAGTGTGGGGAGGTTCCGTCTTCTGTCTGCAGCACCCGAGATCTCCGAGGAGCCCTTCGAGAGTCTTCCCCGAGTCCCTCCCAGTACGGGCTGCCGGGTAAATGCGGGGGTTGGGCTGGAAACGCAGGTAGCATCTAGTGCCTCCCCATGGACAGGGGAGGTAATTAGCGGACTTCCCCTTGCGAGGGAACACCTGTGACACCAGGAAGCTTCGTGGAGTGCGGCACTGAACCTCACCCACACAGTCACACTTGTTCCGGAATTCTGAGTGTGGGGAGGTTCCGTCTTCTGTCTGCAGCACACGAGATCTCCGAGGAGCCCTTCGAGAGTCTTCACCGAGTCCCTCCCAGTACGGGCTGCTGGGGAAATGCGGGGGTTGGGCTGGAAACGCAGGTAGCATCTAGTGCCTCCCCATGGACAGGGGAGGTAATTAGCGGACTTCCCCTTGCGAGGGAACACCTGTGACACCAGGAAGCTGCGTGGAGGGCGGCCCCGAACCTCCCCCACACAGTCAGCCGTGTTCCGGAATTTTGAGTGTGGGGAGGTTCCGTCTTCTGTCTGCAGCACCCGAGATCTCCTAGGAGCCCTTCGAGAGTCTTCCCCGAGTCCCTCCCAGTACGGGCTGCCGGGGAAATGCGGGGGTTGGGCTGGAAACGCAGGTAGCATCTAGTGCCTCCCCATGGACAGGGGAGGTAATTAGCGGACTTCCCCTTGCGAGGGAACACCTGTGACAACAGGAAGCTGCGTGGAGGGCGGCCCCGAAACTCCCCCACACAGTCAGCCGTGTTCCGGAATTCTGAGTGTGGGGAGGTTCCGTCTTCTGTCTGCAGCACCCGAGATCTCCTAGGAGCCCTTCGAGAGTCTTTCCCGAGTCCCTCCCAGTGCGGGCTGCCAGGGAAAGGCGGGGGTTGGGCTGGAAACGCAGGTAGCATCTAGGCCTCCGCATGGACAGGGGAGGTAATTAGCGGACTTCCCCTTGGGAGGGAACACCTGTGACACCAGGAAGCTTCGTGGAGGGCGGCCCTGAACCTCACCTACACAGTCACCCTTGTTCCGGATTTCTGAGTGTGGGGAGGTTCCGTCTTCTGTCTGCAGCACCCGAGATCTCCTAGGAGCCCTTCGAGAGTCTTCCCCGAGTCCCTCACAGTACGGGCTGCCGGGGAAATGCGGGGGTTGGGCTGGAAACGCAGGTAGCATCTAGTGCCTCCCCATGGACAGGGGAGGTAAGTAGCGGACTTCCCCTTGCGAGGGAACACCTGTGACACCAGGAAGCTGCGTGGAGGGCGGCCCCAAACCTCCCCCACAAAGTCAGCCGTGTTCCGGAATTCTGAATGTGAGGAGGTTCCGTCTTCTGTCTGCAGCACCCGGGATCTCCTAGGAGCCCTTCGAGAGTCTTCCCCGAGTCCCTCCCAGTGCGGGCTGCCAGGGAAAAGCGGGGGATGGGCTGGAAACGCACGTAGCATCTAAGCCTCCCCATGGACAGGGGAGGTAATTAGCGGTCTTCCCCTTGCGAGGGAACACCTGTGACACCAGGAAGCTGTGTGGAGTGCGGCCCTGAACCTCACCCACACAGTCAGCCGTGTTCCGGAATTCTGAGTGTGGGGAGGTTCCGTCTTCTGTCTGCAGCACCCGAGATCTCCGAGGAGCCCTTCGAGAGACTTCCCCGAGTCCCTCCCAGTACGGGCTGCCGGGGAAATGCGGGGGTTGGACTGGAAACGCAGGTAGCATCTAGTGCCTCCCCATGGACAGGGGAGGTAATTAGCGGACTTCCCCTTGCGAGGGAACACCTGTGACACCAGGAAGCTGCGTGGAGGGCGGCCCCGAACCTCCCCCACACAGTCAGCCGTGTTCCGGAATTCTGAGTGTAGGGAGGTTCCGTCTTCTGTCTGCAGCACCCGAGATCTCCTAGGAGCCCTTCGAGAGTCTTCCCCGAGTCCCTCCCAGTACGGGCTGCCGGGGAAATGCGGGGGTTGGGCTGGAAACGCAGGTAGCATCTAGTGCCTCCCCAAGGACAGGGGAGGTAATTAGCGGACTTCCCTTTGCGAGGGAACGCCTGTGACACCAGGAAGCTTCGTGGAGTGCGGCCCTGAACCTCCCCCACACAGTCAGCCGTGTTCCGGAATTCTGAGTGTGGGGAGGTTCCGTCTTCTGTCTGCAGCACCCGAGATCTCCTAGGAGCCCTTCGAGAGTCTTCCCCGAGTCCCTCCCAGTACGGGCTCTCGGGGAAATGCGGGGGTTGGGCTGGAAACGCAGGTAGCATCTAGTGCCTCCCCATGGACAGGGGAGGTAAGTAGCGGACTTCCCCTTGCGAGGGAACACCTGTGACAACAGGAAGCTGCGTGGAGGGCGGCCCCGAAACTCCCCCACACAGTCAGGCATGTTCCGGAATTCTGAGTGTGGGGAGGTTCCGTCTTCTGTCTGCAGCACCCGAGATCTCCTAGGAGCCCTTCGAGAGTCTTCCCCGAGTCCCTCCCAGTACGGGCTGCCGGGGAAATGCGGGGGTTGGGCTGGAAACGCAGGTAGCATCTAGTGCCTCCCCATGGACAGGGGAGGTAAGTAGCGGACTTCCCCTTGCGAGGGAACACCTGTGACACCAGGAAGCTGCGTGGAGGGCGGCCCCGAACCTCCCCCACACAGTCAGCCGTGTTCCGGAATTCTGAATGTGAGGAGGTTCCGTCTTCTGTCTGCAGCACCCGGGATCTCCTAGGAGCCCTTCGAGAGTCTTCCCCGAGTCCCTCCCAGTGCGGGCTGCCGGGGAAAGGCGGGGGTTGGGCTGGAAACGCAGGTAGCATCTACGCCTCCCCATGGACAGGGGAGGTAATTAGCGGACTTCCCCTTGCGAGGGAACACCTGTGACACCAGGACGCTGCGTGGAGTGCGGCCCTGAACCTCACCCACACAGTCAGCCGTGTTCCGGAATTGAGTGTGGGGAGGTTCCGTCTTCTGTCTGCAGCACCCGAGATCTCCGAGGAGCCCTTCGAGAGTCTTCCCCGAGTCCCTCCCAGTACGGGCTTCCGGGGAAATGCGGGTTTGGGCTGGAAACGCAGGTAGCATCTACTGCCTCCCCATGGACAGGGGAGGTAAGTAGCGGACTTCCCCTTGCGAGGGAACACCTGTGACTCCAGGAAGCTGCGTGGAGGGCGGCCCTAAACCTCACCCAAACAGTCACCCTTGTTCCGGAATTCTGAGTGTGGGGAGGTTCCGTCTTCTGTCTGCAGCACCCGAGATCTCCTAGGAGCCCTTCGAGACTCTTCCCCGAGTCCCTCACAGTGCGGGCTGCCGGGGAAAGGCGGGGGTTGGGCTGGAAACGCAGGTAGCATCTACGCCTCCCCATGGACAGGGGAGGTAATTAGCGGACTTCCCCTTGCGAGGGAACACCTGTGACACCAGGAAGCTGCGTGGAGTGCGGCCTTGAACCTCACCCGCGCAGTCAGCCGTGTTCCGGAATTCTGAGTGTGGGGAGGTTCCGTCTTCTGTCTGCAGCACCCGAGATCTCCGAGGAGCCCTTCGAGAGTCTTCCCCGAGTCCCTCCCAGTACGGGCTGCCGGGGAAATGCGGGGGTTGGGCTGGAAACGCAGGTAGCATCTAGTGCCTCCCTATGGACAGGGGAGGTAATTAGCGGACTTCCCCTTGCGAGGGAACACCTGTGACACCAGGAAGCTGCGTGGAGGGCGGCCCCGAACCTCCCCCACACAGTCAGCCGTGTTCCGGAATTCTGAGTGTGGGGAGGTTCCGTCTTCTGTCTGCAGCACCCGAGATCTCCTAGGAGCCCTTCGAGAGTCTTCCCCGAGTCCCTCCCAGTACGGGCTGCCGGGGAAATGCGGGGGATGGGCTGGAAACGCAGGTAGCTTTTAGTGCCTCCCCATGGACAGGGGAGGTAATTAGCGGACTTCCCCTTGCGAGGGAACACCTGTGACACCAGGATGCTGCGTGGAGTGCGGCCCCGAACCTCCCCCACACAGTCAGC
The DNA here is from genome assembly GCF_048773025.1 of Camelus bactrianus. Classification (NCBI taxonomy): domain Eukaryota; kingdom Metazoa; phylum Chordata; class Mammalia; order Artiodactyla; family Camelidae; genus Camelus; species Camelus bactrianus. The sequence goes on along the minus strand of NW_027413971.1, from coordinate 915,594 downwards.
CGTGTTCCGGAATTCTGAGTGTGGGGAGGTTCCGTCTTCTGTCTGCAGCACCCGAGATCTCCTAGGAGTCCTTCGAGAGTCTTCCCCGAGTCCCTCCCTGTACGGGCTGCCGGGGAAATGCGGGGGTTGGGCTGGAAACGCAGGTAGCACCTAGTGCCACCCCATGGACAGGGGAGGTAATTAGCGGACTTCCCCTTGCGAGGGAACACCTGTGACACCAGGAAGCTGCGTGGAGGGCGGCCCCGAACCTCCCCCACACAGTCAGCCGTGTTCCGGAATTCTGAGTGTGGGGAGGTTCCGTCTTCTGTCTGCAGCACCCGAGATCTCCTAGGAGCCCTTCGAGAGTCTTCCCCGAGTCCCTCCCAGTACGGGCTGCCGGGGAAATGCGGGGGTTGGGCTGGAAACGCAGGTAGCATCTAGTGCCTCCCCATGGACAGGGGAGGTAATTAGCGGACTTCCCCTTGCGAGGGAACACCTGTGACACCAGGAAGCTGCGTGGAGGGCGGCCCCGATCCTCCCCCACACAGTCAGCCGTGTTCCGGAATTCTGAGTGTGGGGAGGTTCCGTCTTCTGTCTGCAGCACCCGAGATCTCCTAGGAGCCCTTCGAGAGTCTTCCCCGAGTCCCTCCCAGTACGGGCTGCCGGGGAAATGCGGGGGTTGGGCTGGAAACGCAGGTAGCATCTAGTGCCTCCCCATGGACAGGGGAGGTAATTAGCGGACTTCCCCTTGCGAGGGAACACCTGTGACACCAGGAAGCTGCGTGGAGGGCGGCCCCGAACCTCCCCCACACAGTCAGCCGTGTTCCGGAATTCTGAGTGTGGGGAGGTTCCGTCTTCTGTCTGCAGCACCCGAGATCTCCGAGGAGCCATTCGAGAGTCTTCCCCGAGTCCCTCCCAGTGCGGGCTGCCGGGGAAAGGCGGGGGTTGGGCTGGAAACGCAGGTAGCATCTACGCATCCCCATGGACAGGGGAGGTAATTAGCCGACTTCCCCTTGCGAGGGAACACCTGTGACACCAGGAAGCTGCGTGGAGTGCGGCCCTGAACCTCACCCACACAGTCAGCCGTGTTCCGGAATTCTGAGTGTGGGGAGGTTCCGTCTTCTGTCTGCAGCACCCGAGATCTCCGAGGAGCCCTTCGAGAGTCTTCCCCGAGTCCCTCCCAGTACGGGCTGCCGGGGAAATGCGGGGGTTGGGCTGGAAACGCAGGTAGCATCTAGTGCCTCCCCATGGACAGGGGAAGTAATTAGCGGACTTCCCCTTGCGAGGGAACACCTGTGACACCAGGAAGCTGCGTGGAGGGCGGCCCCGAACCTCCCCCACACAGTCAGCCGTGTTCCGGAATTCTGAGTGTGGGGAGGTTCCGTCTTCTGTCTGCAGCACCCGAGATCTCCTAGGAGCCCTTCGAGAGTCTTCCCCGAGTCCCTTCCAGTATGGGCTGCCGGGGAAATGCGGGGGTTGGGCTGGAAACGCAGGTAGCATCTAGTGCCTCCCCATGGACAGGGGAGGTAGTTAGCGGACTTCCCCTTGCGAGGGAACACCTGTGACACCAGGAAGCTGCGTGGAGGGGGGCCCCGAACCTCCCCCACACAGTCAGCCGTGTTCCGGAATTCTGAGTGTGGGGAGGTTCCGTCTTCTGTCTGCAGCACCCGAGATCTCCTAGGAGCCCTTCGAGAGTCTTCCCCGAGTCCCTCCCAGTGCGGGCTGCCGGGGAAATGCGGGGGTTGGGCTGGAAACGCAGGTAGCATCTACGCCACCGCATGGACAGGGGAGGTAATTAGCGGACTTCCCCTTGCGAGGGAACACCTGTGACACCAGGAAGCTTCGTGGAGGGCGGCCCTGAACATCACCTACACAGTCACCCTTGTTCCGGAATTCTGAGTGTGGGGAGGTTCCGTCTTCTGTCTGCAGCACCCGAGATCTCCGAGGAGCCCTTCGAGAGTCTTAACCGAGTCCCTCCCAGTGCGGGCTGCCGGGGAAAGGCGGGGGTTGGGCTGGAAACGCAGGTAGCATCTACGCCTCCCCATGGACAGGGGAGGTAAGTAGCGGACTTCCCCTTGCGAGGGAACACCTGTGACACCAGGAAGCTGCGTGGAGGGCTGCCCTGAACCTCACCCACACAGTCAGCCGTGTTCCGGAATTCTGAGTGTGGGGAGGTTCCGTCTTCTGTCTGCAGCACCCGAGATCTCCGAAGAGCCCTTCGAGAGTCTTCCCCGAGTCCCTCCCAGTGCGGGCTGCCGGGGAAAGGCGGGGGTTGGGCTGGAAACCCAGGTAGCATCTAGTGCCTCCCCATGGACAGGGGAGGTAATTAGCGGACTTCCCCTTGCGAGGGAACACCTGTGACACTAGGAAGCTGCGTGGAGGGCGGCCCCGAACCTCCCCCACACAGTCAGCCGTGTTCCGGAATTCTGAGTGTGGGGAGGTTCCGTCTTCTGTCTGCAGCACCCGAGATCTCCTAGGAGCCCTTCGAGAGTCTTCCCCGAGTCCCTCCCAGTACGGGCTGCCGGGGAAATGCGGGGGTTGCGCTGGAAAGGCAGGTAGTATCTAGTGCCTCCCCATGGACAGGGGAGGTAATTAGCGGACTTCCCCTTGCGAGGGAACACCTGTGACACCAGGAAGCTGCGTGGAGGGCGGCCCCGAACCTCCCCCACACAGTCAGCCATGTTCCGGAATTCTGAGTGTGGGGAGGTTCCGTCTTCTGTCTGCAGCACCCGAGATCTCCTAGGAGCCCTTCGAGAGTCTTCCCCGAGTCCCTCCCATTACGGGCTGCCGGGGAAATGCGGGGGTTGTGCTGGAAACGCAGGTAGCATCTAGTGCCTCCCCATGGACAGGGGAGGTAATTAGCGGACTTCCCCTTGCGAGGGAACACCTGTGACCCCAGGAAGCTGCGTGGAGGGCGGCCCCGAACTTCCCCCACACAGTCAACCGTGTTCCGGAATTCTGAGTGTGGGGAGGTTCCGTCTTCTGTCTGCAGCACCCGAGATCTCCTAGGAGCCCTTCGAGAGTCTTCCCCGAGTCCCTCCCAGTACGGGCTGCCGGGGAAATGCGGGGGTTGGGCTGGAAACGCAGGTAGCATCTAGTGCCTCCCCATGGACAGGGGAGTTAATTAGCGGACTTCCCCTTGCGAGGGAACACCTGTGACACCAGGAAGCTGCGTGGAGGGCGGCCCCGAACCTCCCCCACAAAGTCAGCCGTGTTCCGGAATTCTGAGGGTGGGGAGGTTCCGTCTTCTGTCTGCAGCACCCGAGATCTCCGAGGAGCCCTTCGAGATTCTTCCCCGAGTCCCTCCCAGTACGGGCTGCCGGGGAAATGCGGGGGTTGGGCTGGAAACGCAGGTAGCATCTAGTGCCTCCCCATGGACAGGGGAGGTAATTAGCGGACTTCCCCTTGCGAGGGAACACCTGTGACACCAGGAAGCTGCGTGGAGGGCGGCCCCGAACCTCCCCCACACAGTCAGCCGTGTTCCGGAATTCTGAGTGTGGGGAGGTTCCGTCTTTTGTCTGCAGCACCCGAGATCTCCTAGGAGCCCTTCGAGAGTCTTCCCCGAGTCCCTCCCAGTACGGGCTGCCGGGGAAATGCGGGGGTTGGGCTGGAAATGCAGGTAGCATCTAGTGCCTCCCCATGGACAGGGGAGGAAATTAGCGGACTTCCCCTTGCGAGGGAACACCTGTGACACCAGGAAGCTGCGTGGAGTGCGGCCCTGAACCTCCCCCACACAGTCAGCCGTGTTCCGGAATTCTGAGTGTGGGGAGGTTCCGTCTTCTGTCTGCAGCACCCAAGATCTCCTAGGAGCCCTTCGAGAGTCTTCCCCGAGTCCCTCCCAGTACGGGCTGCCGGGGAAATGCGGGGGTTGGGCTGGAAATGCAGGTAGCATCTAGTGCCTCCCCATGGACAGGGGAGGTAAGTAGCGGACTTCCCCTTGCGAGGGAACACCTGTGACACCAGGAAGCTGCGTGGAGGGCGGCCCTAAACCTCACCCAAACAGTCACCCTTGTTCCGGAATTCTGAGTGTGGGGAGGTTCCGTCTTCTGTCTGCAGCACCCGAGATCTCCTAGGAGCCCTTCGAGAGTCTTCCCCGAGTCCCTCCCAGTGCGGGCTGCCGGGGAAAGGCGGGGGTTGGGCTGGAAACGCAGGTAGCATCTACGCCTCCCCATGGACTGGGGAGGTAATTAGCGGACTTCCCCTTGCGAGGGAACACCTGTGACACCAGGAAGCTGCGTGGAGTGCGGCCCTGAACCTCCCCCACACAGTCAGCCGTGTTCCGGAATTCTGAGTGTGGGGAGGTTCCGTCTTCTGTCTGCAGCACCCGAGATCTCCTAGGAGCCCTTCGAGAGTCTTCCCCGAGTCCCTCCCAGTACGGGCTGCTGGGGAAATTCGGGGGTTGGGCTGGAAACGCAGGTAGCATCTAGTGCCTCCCCATGGACAGGGGAGGTAAGTAGCGGACTTCCCCTTGCGAGGGAACACCTGTGACACCAGGAAGCTGCGTGGAGGGCGGCCCTAAACCTCACCCAAACAGTCACCCTTGTTCCGGAATTCTGAGTGTGGGGAGGTTCCGTCTTCTGTCTGCAGCAACCGAGATCTCCTAGGAGCCCTTCGAGAGTCTTCCCCGAGTCCCTCCCAGTGCGGGCTGCCGGGGAAAGGCGGGGGTTGGGCTGGAAACGCAGGTAGCATCTACGACTCCCCATGGACAGGGGAGGTAATTAGCGGACTTCCCCTTGCGTGGGAACACCTGTGACACCAGGAAGCTGCGTGGAGTGCGGCCCTGAACCTCCCCCACACAGTCAGCCGTGTTCCGGAATTCTGAGTGTGGGGAGGTTCCGTCTTCTGTCTGCAGCACCCGAGATCTCCTAGGAGCCCTTGGAGAGTCTTCCCCGAGTCCCTCCCAGTACGGGCTGCCGGGGAAATGCGGGGGTTGGGCTGGAAAGGCAGGTAGCATCTAGTGCCTCCCCATGGACAGGGGAGGTAATTAGCGGACTTCCCCTTGCGAGGGAACACCTGTGACACCAGGAAGCTGCGTGGAGGGCGGCCCCGAACCTCCCCCACACAGTCAGCCATGTTCCGGAATTCTGAGTGTGGGGAGGTTCCGTCTTCTGTCTGCAGCACCCGAGATCTCCTAGGAGCCCTTCGAGAGTCTTCCCCGAGTCCCTCCCAGTACGGGCTGCCGGGGAAATGCGGGGGTTGGGCTGGAAACGCAGGTAGCATCTAGTGCCTCCCCATGGACAGGGGAGGTAATTAGCGGACTTCCCCTTGCGAGGGAACACCTGTGACACCAGGAAGCTGCGTGGAGGGCGGCCCCGAACCTCCCCCACACAGTCAGCCGTGTTCCGGAATTCTGAGTGTGGGGAGGTTCCGTCTTATGTCTGCAGCACCCGAGATCTCCTAGGAGCCCTTCGAGAGTCTTCCCCGAGTCCCTCCCAGTACGGGCTGCCGGGGAAATGCGGGTGTTGGGCTGGAAACGCAGGTAGCATCTAGTGCCTCCCCATGGACAGGGGAGGTAATTAGCGGACTTCCCCTTGCGAGGGAACACCTGTGACACCAGGAAGCTGCGTGGAGTGCGGCCCTGTACCTCACCCACACAGTCAGCCGTGTTCCATATTTCTGAGTGTGGGGAGGTTCCGTCTTCTGTCTGCAGCACCCGAGATCTCCGAGGAGCCCTTCGAGAGTCTTCCCCGAGTCCCTCCCAGTACGGGCTGCCGGGGAAATGCGGGGGTTGGGCTGGAAACGCAGGTAGCATCTAGTGCCTCCCCATGGACAGGGGAGGTAATTAGCGGACTTCCCCTTGCGAGGGAACACCTGTGACACCAGGAAGCTGCGTGGAGGGCGGCCCCGAACCTCCCCCACACAGTCAGCCGTGTTCCGGAATTCTGAGTGTGGGGAGGTTCCGTCTTCTGTCTGCAGCACCCGAGATCTCCTAGGAGCCCTTCGAGATTCTTCCCCGAGTCCCTCCCAGTACGGGCTGCCGGGGAAATTCGGGGGTTGGGCTGGAAACGCAGGTAGCATCTAGTGCCTCCCCATGGACAGGGGAGGTAATTAGCGGACTTCCCCTTGCGAGGGAACACCTGTGACACCAGGAAGCTGCGTGGAGGGCGGCCCCGAACCTCCCCCACACAGTCAGCCGTGTTCCGGAATTCTGAGTGTGGGGAGGTTCCGTCTTCTGTCTGCAGCACCCGAGATCTCCTAGGAGCCCTTCGAGAGTCTTCCCCGAGTCCCTCCCAGTACGGGCTGCCGGGGAAATGCGGGGGTTGGGCTGGAAACGCAGATAGCATCTAGTGCCTCCCCATGGACAGGGGAGGTAATTAGCGGACTTCCCCTTGCGAGGGAACACCTGTGACACCAGGAAGCTGCATGGAGGGCGGCCCCGAACCTCCCCCACACAGTCAGCCGTGTTCCGGAATTCTGAGTGTGGGGAGGTTCCGTCTTCTGTCTGCAGCACCCGAGATCTCCTAGGAGCCCTTCGAGAGTCTTCCCCGAGTCCCTCCCAGTACGGGCTGCCGGGGAAATGCGGGGGTTGGGCTGCAAACGCAGGTAGCATCTAGGGCCTCCCCATGGACAGGGGAGGTAATTAGCGGACTTCCCCTTGCGAGGGAACACCTGTGACACCAGGAAGCTGCGTGGAGGGCGGCCCCGAACCTCCCCCACACAGTCAGCCGTGTTCCGGAATTCTGAGTGTGGGGAGGTTCCGTCTTATGTCTGCAGCACCCGAGATCTCCTAGGAGCCCTTCGAGAGTCTTCCCCGAGTCCCTCCCAGTACGGGCTGCCGGGGAAATACGGGGGTTGGGCTGGAAACGCAGGTAGCATCTAGTGCCTCCCCATGGACAGGGGAGGTAATTAGCGGACTTCCCCTTGCGAGGGAACACCTGTGACACCAGGAAGCTGCGTGGAGGGCGGCCCCGAAACTCCCCCACACAGTCAGCCGTGTTCCGGAATTCTGAGTGTGGGGAAGTTCCGTCTTCTGTCTGCAGCACCCGAGATCTCCGAGGAGCCCTTCGAGAGTCTTCCCCGAGTCCCTCCCAGTACGGGCTGCCGGGGAAATGCGGGGGTTGGGCTGGAAATGCAGGTAGCATCTAGTGCCTCCCCATGGACAGGGGAGGTAAGTAGCGGACTTCCCCTTGCGAGGGAACACGTGTGACACCAGGAAGCTGCGTGGAGGGCGGCCCTAAACCTCACCCAAACAGTCACCCTTGTTCCGGAATTCTGAGTGTGGGGAGGTTCCGTCTTCTGTCTGCAGCACCCGAGATCTCCTAGGAGCCCTTCGAGAGTCTTCCCCGAGTCCCTCCCAGTGCTGGCTGCCGGGGAAAGGAAGGGGTTGGGCTGGAAACGCAGGTAGCATCTACGCCTCCCCATGGACAGGGGAGGTAATTAGCGGACTTCCCCTTGCGAGGGAACACCTGTGACACCAGGAAGCTGCGTGGAGTGCGGCCCTGAACCTCACCCACACAGTCAGCCGTGTTCCGGAATTCTGAGTGTGGGGAGGTTCCGTCTTCTGTCTGCAGCACCCGAGATCTCCGAGGAGCCCTTCGAGAGTCTTCCCTGAGTCCCTCCCAGTACGGGCTGCCGGGGAAATGCGGGGGTTGGGCTGGAAACGCAGGTAGCATCTAGTGCCTCCCCATGGACAGGGGAGGTAATTAGCGGACTTCCCCTTGCGAGGGAACACCTGTGACACCAGGAAGCTGCGTGGAGGGCGGCCCCGAACCTCCCCCACACAGTCAGCCGTGTTCCGGAATTCTGAGTGTGGGGAGGTTCCGTCTTATGTCTGCAGCACCCGAGATCTCCTAGGAGCCCTTCGAAAGTCTTCCCCGAGTCCCTCCCAGTACGGGCTGCCGGGGAAATGCGGGGGTTGGGCTGGAAACGCAGGTAGCATCTAGTGCCTCCCCATGGACAGGGGAGGTAAGTAGCGGACTTCCCCTTGCGAGGGAACACCTGTGACACCAGGAAGCTGCGTGGAGGGCGGCCCTAAACGTCAAACAAACAGTCACCCTTGTTCCGGAATTCTGAGTGTGGGGAGGTTCCGTCTTCTGTCTGCAGCACCCGAGATCTCCTAGGAGCCCTTCGAGAGTCTTCCCCGAGTCCCTCCCAGTACGGGCTGCCGGGGAAATGCGGGGGTTGGGCTGGAAACGCAGGTAGTATCTAGTGCCTCCCCATGGACAGGGGAGGTAATTAGCGGGCTTCCCCTTGCGAGGGAACACCTGTGACACCAGGAAGCTGCGTGGAGGGCGGCCCCGAACCTCCCCCACACAGTCAGCCGTGTTCCGGAATTCTGAGTGTGGGGAGGTTCCGTCTTCTGTCTGCAGCACCCGAGATCTCCTAGGAGCCCTTCGAGAGTCTTCCCCGAGTCCCTCCCAGTACGGGCTGCCGGGGAAATGCGGGGGTTGGGCTGGAAACGCAGGTAGCATCTAGTGCCTCCCCATGGACAGGGGAGGTAAGTAGCGGACTTCCCCTTGCGAGGGAACACCTGTGACACCAGGAAGCTGCGTGGAGGGCGGCCCCGAACCTCCCCCACACAGTCAGCCGTGTTCCGGAATTCTGAATGTGAGGAGGTTCCGTCTTCTGTCTGCAGCACCCGGGACCTCCTAGGAGCCCTTCGAGAGTCTTCCCCGAGTCCCTCCCAGTGCGGGCTGCCGGGGAAAGGCGGGGGTTGGGCTGGAAACGCAGGTAGCATCTACGCCTCCCCATGGACAGGGGAGGTAAATAGCGGACTTCCCCTTGCGAGGGAACACCTGTGACACCAGGAAGCTGCGTGGAGTGCGGCCCTGAACCTCACCCACACAGTCAGCCGTGTTCCGGAATTCTGAGTGTGGGGAGGTTCCGTCTTCTGTCTGCAGCACCCGAGATCTCCGAGGAGCCCTTCGAGAGTCTTCCCCGAGTCCCTCCCAGTACGGGCTGCCGGGGAAATGCGGGGGTTGGGCTGGAAACGCATTTAGCATCTAGTGCCTCCCCATGGACAGGGGAGGTAATTAGCGGACTTCCCCTTGCTAGGGAACACCTGTGACACCAGGAAGCTGCGTGGAGGGCGGTCCCGAACCTCCCCCACACAGTCAGCCGTGTTCCGGAATTCTGAGTGTGTGGAGGTTCCGTCTTCTGTCTGCAGCACCCGAGATCTCCTAGGAGCCCTTCGAGAGTCTTCCCCGATTCCCTCCCAGTACGGGCTGCCGGGGAAATGCGGGGGTTGTGCTGGAAACGCAGGTAGCATCCAGTGCCTCCCCATGGACAGGGGAGGTAAGTAGCGGACTTCCCCTTGCGAGGGAACACCTGTGACACCAGGAAGCTGCGTGGAGGGCGGTCCTAAACCTCACCCAAACAGTCACACTTGTTCCGGAATTCTGAGTGTGGGGAGGTTCCGTCTTCTGTCTGCAGCAACCGAGATCTCCTAGGGGCCCTTCGAGAGTCTTCCCCGAGTCCCTACCAGTGCGGGCTGCCGGGGAAAGGCGGGGGTTGGGCTGGAAACGCAGGTAGCATCTAGTGCCTCCCCATGGACAGGGGAGGTAATTAGCGGACTTCCCCTTGCGAGGGAACACCTGTGACACCAGGAAGATGCGTGGAGGGCGGCCCCGAACCTCCCCCACACAGTCAGCCGTGTTCCGGAATTCTGAGTGTGGGGAGGTTCCGTCTTCTGTCTGCAGCACCCGAGATCTCCTAGGAGCCCTTCGAGATTCTTCCCCGAGTCCCTCCCATTACGGGCTGCCGGGGAAATGCGGGGGTTGGGCTGGAAACGCAGGTAGCATCTAGTGCCTCCCCATGGACAGGGGAGGAAATTAGCGGACTTCCCCCTGCGTGGGAACACCTGTGACACCAGGAAGCTGCGTGGAGGGCGGCCCCGAACCTCCCCCACACAGTCAGCCGTGTTCCGGAATTCTGAGTGTGGGGAGGTTCCGTCTTCTGTCTGCAGCACCCGAGATCTCCTAGGAGCCCTTCGAGAGTCTTCCCCGAGTCCCTCCCAGTACGGGCTGCCGGGGAAATGCGGGGGTTGGGCTGGAAACGCAGGTAGCATCTAGTGCCTCCCCATGGACAGGGGAGGTAATTAGCGGACTTCCCCTTGCGAGGGAACACCTGTGACACCAGGAAGCTGCGTGGAGGGCGGCCCCGAACCTCCCCCACACAGTCAGCCGTGTTCCGGAATTCTGAGTGTGGGGAGGTTCCGTCTTCTGTCTGCAGCACCCGAGATCTCCTAGGAGCCCTTCGAGAGTCTTCCCCGAGTCCCTCCCAGTACGGGCTGCCGGGGAAATGCGGGGGTTGGGCTGGAAACGCAGGTAGCATCTAGTGCCTCCCCATGGACAGGGGAGGTAAGTAGCGGACTTCCCCTTGCGAGGGAACACCTGTGACACCAGGAAGCTGCGTGGAGGGCGGCCCCGAACCTCCCCCACACAGTCAGCCGTGTTCCGGAATTCTGAGTGTGGGGAGGTTCCGTCTTCTGTCTGCAGCACCCGAGATCTCCTAGGAGCCCTTCGAGAGTCTTCCCCGAGTCCCTCCCAGTGCGGGCTGCCGGGGAAAGGCGGGGGTTGGGCTGGAAACGCAGGTAGCATCTACGCCTCCCCATGGACAGGGGAGGTAATTAGCGGACTTCCCCTTGCGAGGGAACACCTGTGACACCAGGAAGCTGCGTGGAGTGCGGCCCAGAACCTCACCCACACAGTCAGCCGTGTTCCGGAATTCTGAGTGTGGGGAGGTTCCGTCTTCTGTCTGCAGCACCCGAGATCTCCGAGGAGCCCTTCGAGAGTCTTCCCCGAGTCCCTCCCAGTACGGGCTGCCGGGGAAATGCGGGGGTTGGGCTGGAAACGCAGGTAGCATCTAGTGCCTCCCCATGGACAGGGGAGGTAATTAGCGGACTTCCCCTTGCGAGGGAACACCTGTGACACCAGGAAGCTGCGTGGAGGTTGGCCCCGAACCTCCCCCACACAGTCAGCCGTGTTCCGGAATTCTGAGTGTGGGGAGGTTCCGTCTTCTGTCTGCAGCACCCGAGATCTCCTAGGAGCCCTTCGAGAGTCTTCCCCGAGTCCCTCCCAGTACGGGCTGCCGGGGAAATGCGGGGGTTGGGCTGGAAACGCAGGTAGCATCTAGTGCCTCCCCATGGACAGGGGAGGTAATTAGCGGACTTCCCCTTGCGAGGGAACACCTGTGACACCAGGAAGCTGCGTGGAGGGCGGCCCCGAACCTCCCCCACACAGTCAGCCGTGTTCCGGAATTCTGAGTGTGGGGAGGTTCCGTCTTCTGTCTGCAGCACCCGAGATCTCCTAGGAGCCCTTCGAGAGTCTTCCCCGAGTCCCTCCCATTACGGGCTGCCCGGGAAATGCGGGGGTTGGGCTGGAAACGCAGGTAGCATCTAGTGCCTCCCCATGGACAGGGGAGGAAATTAGCGGACTTCCCCTTGCGAGGGAACACCTGTGACACCAGGAAGCTGCGTGGAGGGCGGCCCCGAACCTCCCCCACACAGTCAGCCGTGTTCCGGAATTCTGAGTGTGGGGAGGTTCCGTCTTCTGTCTGCAGCACCCGAGATCTCCTAGGAGCCCTTCGAGAGTCTTCCCCGAGTCCCTCCCAGTACGGGCTGCCGGGGAAATGCGGGGGTTGGGCTGGAAACGCAGGTAGCATCTAGTGCCTCCCCATGGACTGGGGAGGTAATTAGCGGACTTCCCCTTGCGAGGGAACACCTGTGACACCAGGAAGCTGCGTGGAGGGCGGCCCCGAACCTCCCCCACACAGTCAGCCGTGTTCCGGAATTCTGAGTGTGGGGAGGTTCCGTCTTCTGTCTGCAGCACCCGAGATCTCCTAGGAGCCCTTAGAGAGTCTTCCCCGAGTCCCTCCCAGTACGGGCTGCCGGGGAAATGCGGGGGTTGGGCTGGAAACGCAGGTAGCATCTAGTGCCTCCCCATGGACAGGGGAGGTAATTAGCGGACTTCCCCTTGCGAGGGAACACCTGTGACACCAGGAAGCTTCGTGGAGGGCGGCCCTAAACCTCACCCAAACAGTCACACTTGTTCCGGAATTCTGAGTGTGGGGAGGTTCCGTCTTCTGTCTGCAGCACCCGAGATCTCCTAGGAGCCCTTCGAGAGTCTTCCCCGAGTCCCTCCCAGTGCGGGCTGCCGGAGAAAGGCGGGGGTTGGGCTGGAAACGCAGGTAGCATCTAGTGCCTCCCCATGGACAGGGGAGGTAAGTAGCGGACTTCCCCTTGCGAGGGAACACCTGTGACAACAGGAAGCTGCGTGGAGGGCGGCCCTGAACCTCAGCCACACAGTCAGACGTGTTCCGGAATTCTGAGTGTGGGGAGGTTCCGTCTTCTGTCTGCAGCACCCGAGATCTCCTAGGAGCCCTTAGAGAGTCTTCCCCGAGTCCCTCCCAGTACGGGCTGCCGGGGAAATGCGGGGGTTGGGCTGGAAACGCAGGTAGCATCTAGTGCCTCCCCATGGACAGGGGAGGTAAGTAGCGGACTTCCCCTTGCGAGGGAACACCTGTGACACCAGGAAGCTGCGTGGAGGGCGGCCCTAAACCTCACCCAAACAGTCACACTTGTTCCGGAATTCTGAGTGTGGGGAGGTTCCGTCTTCTGTCTGCAGCACCCGAGATCTCCTAGGAGCCCTTCGAGAGTCTTCCCGGAGTCCCTCCCATTACGGGCTGCCCGGGAAATGCGGGGGTTGGGCTGGAAACGCAGGTAGCATCTAGTGCCTCCCCATGGACAGGCGAGGAAATTAGCGGACTTGCCCTTGCGAGGGAACACCTGTGACACCAGGAAGCTGCGTGGAGGGCGGCCCCGAACCTCCCCCACACAGTCAGCCGTGTTCCGGAATTCTGAGTGTGGGGAGGTTCCGTCTTCTGTCTGCAGCACCCGAGATCTCCTAGGAGCCCTTCGAGAGTCTTCCCCGAGTCCCTCCCAGTACGGGCTGCCGGGGAAATGCGGGGGTTGGGCTGGAAACGCAGGTAGCATCTAGTGCCTCCCCATGGACTGGGGAGGTAATTAGCGGACTTCCCCTTGCGAGGGAACACCTGTGACACCAGGAAGCTGCGTGGAGGGCGGCCCCGAACCTCCCCCACACAGTCAGCCGTGTTCCGGAATTCTGAGTGTGGGGAGGTTCCGTCTTCTGTCTGCAGCACCCGAGATCTCCTAGGAGCCCTTAGAGAGTCTTCCCCGAGTCCCTCCCAGTACGGGCTGCCGGGGAAATGCGGGGGTTGGGCTGGAAACGCAGGTAGCATCTAGTGCCTCCCCATGGACAGGGGAGGTAATTAGCGGACTTCCCCTTGCGAGGGAACACCTGTGACACCAGGAAGCTTCGTGGAGGGCGGCCCTAAACCTCACCCAAACAGTCACACTTGTTCCGGAATTCTGAGTGTGGGGAGGTTCCGTCTTCTGTCTGCAGCACCCGAGATCTCCTAGGAGCCCTTCGAGAGTCTTCCCCGAGTCCCTCCCAGTGCGGGCTGCCGGGGAAAGGCGGGGGTTGGGCTGGAAACGCAGGTAGCATCTAGTGCCTCCCCATGGACAGGGGAGGTAAGTAGCGGACTTCCCCTTGCGAGGGAACACCTGTGACAACAGGAAGCTGCGTGGAGGGCGGCCCTAAACCTCACCCAAACAGTCACACTTGTTCCGGAATTCTGAGTGTGGGGAGGTTCCGTCTTCTGTCTGCAGCACCCGAGATCTCCTAGGAGCCCTTAGAGAGTCTTCCCCGAGTCCCTCCCAGTACGGGCTGCCGGGGAAATGCGGGGGTTGGGCTGGAAACGCAGGTAGCATCTAGTGCCTCCCCATGGACAGGGGAGGTAAGTAGCGGACTTCCCCTTGCGAGGGAACACCTGTGACACCAGGAAGATGCGTGGAGGGCGGCCCCGAACCTCCCCCACACAGTCAGCCGTGTTCCGGAATTCTGAGTGTGGGGAGGTTCCGTCTTCTGTCTGCAGCACCCGAGATCTCCTAGGAGCCCTTCGAGATTCTTCCCCGAGTCCCTCCCATTACGGGCTGCCCGGGAAATGCGGGGGTTGGGCTGGAAACGCAGGTAGCATCTAGTGCCTCCCCATGGACAGGGGAGGAAATTAGCGGACTTCCCCCTGCGTGGGAACACCTGTGACACCAGGAAGCTGCGTGGAGGGCGGCCCCGAACCTCCCCCACACAGTCAGCCGTGTTCCGGAATTCTGAGTGTGGGGAGGTTCCGTCTTCTGTCTGCAGCACCCGAGATCTCCTAGGAGCCCTTCGAGAGTCTTCCCCGAGTCCCTCCCAGTACGGGCTGCCGGGGAAATGCGGGGGTTGGGCTGGAAACGCAGGTAGCATCTAGTGCCTCCCCATGGACAGGGGAGGTAATTAGCGGACTTCCCCTTGCGAGGGAACACCTGTGACACCAGGAAGCTGCGTGGAGGGCGGCCCCGAACCTCCCCCACACAGTCAGCCGTGTTCCGGAATTCTGAGTGTGGGGAGGTTCCGTCTTCTGTCTGCAGCACCCGAGATCTCCTAGGAGCCCTTCGAGAGTCTTCCCCGAGTCCCTCCCAGTACGGGCTGCCGGGGAAATGCGGGGGTTGGGCTGGAAACGCAGGTAGCATCTAGTGCCTCCCCATGGACAGGGGAGGTAAGTAGCGGACTTCCCCTTGCGAGGGAACACCTGTGACACCAGGAAGCTGCGTGGAGGGCGGCCCTAAACCTCACCCAAACAGTCACACTTGTTCCGGAATTCTGAGTGTGGGGAGGTTCCGTCTTCTGTCTGCAGCACCCGAGATCTCCTAGGAGCCCTTCGAGAGTCTTCCCCGAGTCCCTCCCAGTGCGGGCTGCCGGGGAAAGGCGGGGGTTGGGCTGGAAACGCAGGTAGCATCTACGCCTCCCCATGGACAGGGGAGGTAATTAGCGGACTTCCCCTTGCGAGGGAACACCTGTGACACCAGGAAGCTGCGTGGAGTGCGGCCCAGAACCTCACCCACACAGTCAGCCGTGTTCCGGAATTCTGAGTGTGGGGAGGTTCCGTCTTCTGTCTGCAGCACCCGAGATCTCCGAGGAGCCCTTCGAGAGTCTTCCCCGAGTCCCTCCCAGTACGGGCTGCCGGGGAAATGCGGGGGTTGGGCTGGAAACGCAGGTAGCATCTAGTGCCTCCCCATGGACAGGGGAGGTAATTAGCGGACTTCCCCTTGCGAGGGAACACCTGTGACACCAGGAAGCTGCGTGGAGGTTGGCCCCGAACCTCCCCCACACAGTCAGCCGTGTTCCGGAATTCTGAGTGTGGGGAGGTTCCGTCTTCTGTCTGCAGCACCCGAGATCTCCTAGGAGCCCTTCGAGAGTCTTCCCCGAGTCCCTCCCAGTACGGGCTGCCGGGGAAATGCGGGGGTTGGGCTGGAAACGCAGGTAGCATCTAGTGCCTCCCCATGGACAGGGGAGGTAATTAGCGGACTTCCCCTTGCGAGGGAACACCTGTGACACCAGGAAGCTGCGTGGAGGGCGGCCCCGAACCTCCCCCACACAGTCAGCCGTGTTCCGGAATTCTGAGTTTGGGGAGGTTCCGTCTTCTGTCTGCAGCACCCGAGATCTCCTAGGAGCCCTTCGAGAGTCTTCCCCGAGTCCCTCCCATTACGGGCTGCCTGGGAAATGCGGGGGTTGGGCTGGAAACGCAGGTAGCATCTAGTGCCTCCCCATGGACAGGGGAGGAAATTAGCGGACTTCCCCTTGCGAGGGAACACCTGTGACACCAGGAAGCTGCGTGGAGGGCGGCCCCGAACCTCCCCCACACAGTCAGCCGTGTTCCGGAATTCTGAGTGTGGGGAGGTTCCGTCTTCTGTCTGCAGCACCCGAGATCTCCTAGGAGCCCTTCGAGAGTCTTCCCCGAGTCCCTCCCAGTACGGGCTGCCGGGGAAATGCGGGGGTTGGGCTGGAAACGCAGGTAGCATCTAGTGCCTCCCCATGGACTGGGGAGGTAATTAGCGGACTTCCCCTTGCGAGGGAACACCTGTGACACCAGGAAGCTGCGTGGAGGGCGGCCCCGAACCTCCCCCACACAGTCAGCCGTGTTCCGGAATTCTGAGTGTGGGGAGGTTCCGTCTTCTGTCTGCAGCACCCGAGATCTCCTAGGAGCCCTTCGAGAGTCTTCCCCGAGTCCCTCCCAGTGCGGGCTGCCGGGGAAAGGCGGGGGTTGGGCTGGAAACGCAGGTAGCATCTACGCCTCCCCATGGACAGGGGAGGTAATTAGCGGACTTCCCCTTGCGAGGGAACACCTGTGACAACAGGAAGCTGCGTGGAGGGCGGCCCTAAACCTCACCCAAACAGTCACACTTGTTCCGGAATTCTGAGTGTGGGGAGGTTCCGTCTTCTGTCTGCAGCACCCGAGATCTCCTAGGAGCCCTTAGAGAGTCTTCCCCGAGTCCCTCCCAGTACGGGCTGCCGGGGAAATGCGGGGGTTGGGCTGGAAACGCAGGTAGCATCTAGTGCCTCCCCATGGACAGGGGAGGTAAGTAGCGGACTTCCCCTTGCGAGGGAACACCTGTGACACCAGGAAGCTGCGTGGAGGGCGGCCCTAAACCTCACCCAAACAGTCACACTTGTTCCGGAATTCTGAGTGTGGGGAGGTTCCGTCTTCTGTCTGCAGCACCCGAGATCTCCTAGGAGCCCTTAGAGAGTCTTCCCCGAGTCCCTCCCAGTACGGGCTGCCGGGGAAATGCGGGGGTTGGGCTGGAAACGCAGGTAGCATCTAGTGCCTCCCCATGGACAGGGGAGGTAAGTAGCGGACTTCCCCTTGCGAGGGAACACCTGTGACACCTGGAAGCTGCGTGGAGGGCGGCCCTAAACCTCACCCAAACAGTCACACTTGTTCCGGAATTCTGAGTGTGGGGAGGTTCCGTCTTCTGTCTGCAGCACCCGAGATCTCCTAGGAGCCCTTCGAGAGTCTTCCCCGAGTCCCTCCCAGTGCGGGCTGCCGGGGAAAGGCGGGGGTTGGGCTGGAAACGCAGGTAGCATCTACGCCTCCCCATGGACAGGGGAGGTAATTAGCGGACTTCCCCTTGCGAGGGAACACCTGTGACACCAGGAAGCTGCGTGGAGTGCGGCACAGAACCTCACCCAAACAGTCAGCCGTGTTCCGGAATTCTGAGTGTGGGGAGGTTCCGTCTTCTGTCTGCAGCACCCGAGATCTCCGAGGAGCCCTTCGAGAGTCTTCCCCGAGTCCCTCCCAGTACGGGCTGCCGGGGAAATGCGGGGGTTGGGCTGGAAACGCAGGTAGCATCTAGTGCCTCCCCATGGACAGGGGAGGTAATTAGCGGACTTCCCCTTGCGAGGGAACACCTGTGACACCAGGAAGCTGCGTGGAGGGCGGCCCCGAACCTCCCCCACACAGTCAGCCGTGTTCCGGAATTCTGAGTGTGGGGAGGTTCCGTCTTCTGTCTGCAGCACCCGAGATCTCCTAGGAGCCCTTCGAGAGTCTTCCCCGAGTCCCTCCCAGTACGGGCTGCCGGGGAAATGCGGGGGTTGGGCTGCAAACGCAGGTAGCATCTAGTGCCTCCCCATGGACAGGGGAGGTAATTAGCGGACTTCCCCTTGCGAGGGAACACCTGTGACACCAGGAAGCTGCGTGGAGGGTGGCCCCGAACCTCCCCCACACAGTCAGCCGTGTTCCGGAATTCTGAGTGTGGGGAGGTTCCGTCTTCTGTCTGCAGCACCCGAGATCTCCTAGGAGCCCTTAGAGAGTCTTCCCCGAGTCCCTCCCAGTACGGGCTGCCGGGGAAATGCGGGGGTTGGGCTGGAAACGCAGGTAGCATCTAGTGCCTCCCCATGGACAGGGGAGGTAAGTAGCGGACTTCCCCTTGCGAGGGAACACCTGTGACACCAGGAAGCTGCGTGGAGGGCGGCCCTAAACCTCACCCAAACAGTCACACTTGTTCCGTAATTCTGAGTGTGGGGAGGTTCCGTCTTCTGTCTGCAGCACCCGAGATCTCCTAGGAGCCCTTCGAGAGTCTTCCCCGAGTCCCTCCCAGTGCGGGCTGCCGGGGAAAGGCGGGGGTTGGGCTGGAAACGCAGGTAGCATCTACGCCTCCCCATGGACAGGGGAGGTAATTAGCGGACTTCCCCTTGCGAGGGAACACCTGTGACACCAGGAAGCTGCGTGGAGTGCGGCCCAGAACCTCACCCACACAGTCAGCCGTGTTCCGGAATTCTGAGTGTGGGGAGGTTCCGTCTTCTGTCTGCAGCACCCGAGATCTCCGAGGAGCCCTTCGAGAGTCTTCCCCGAGTCCCTCCCAGTACGGGCTGCCGGGGAAATGCGGGGGTTGGGCTGGAAACGCAGGTAGCATCTAGTGCCTCCCCATGGACAGGGGAGGTAATTAGCGGACTTCCCCTTGCGAGGGAACACCTGTGACACCAGGAAGCTTCGTGGAGGACGGCCCCGAACCTACCCCACACAGTCAGCCGTGTTCCGGAATTCTGAATGTGAGGAGGTTCCGTCTTCTGTCTGCAGCACCCGAGATCTCCTAGGAGCCCTTCGAGAGTCTTCCCCGAATCCCTCCCAGTACGGGCTGCCGGGGAAATGCGGGGGTTGGGCTGGAAACGCAGGTAGCATCTAGTGCCTCCCCATGGACAGGGGAGGTAATTAGCGGACTTCCCCTTGCGAGGGAACACCTGTGACACCAGGAAGCTGCGTGGAGGGCGGCCCCGAACCTCCCCCACACAGTCAGCCGTGTTCCGGAATTCTGAGTGTGGGGAGGTTCCGTCTTCTGTCTGCAGCACCCGAGATCTCCTAGGAGCCCTTCGAGAGTCTTCCCCGAGTCCCTCCCAGTGCGGGCTGCCGGGGAAAGGCGGGGATTGGGCTGGAAACGCACGTAGCATATACGCCTCCCCATGGACAGGGGAGGTAATTAGCGGACTTCCCCTTGCGAGGGAACACCTGTGACACCAGGAAGCTGCGTGGAGTGCGGCCCTGAACCTCCCCCACACAGTCAGCCGTGTTCCGGAATTCTGAGTGTGGGGAGGTTCCGTCTTCTGTCTGCAGCACCCGAGATCTCCGAGGAGCCCTTCGAGAGTCTTCCCCGAGTCCCTCCCAGTACGGGCTGCCGGGGAAATGCGGGGGTTGGGCTGGAAACGCAGGTAGCATCTAGTGCCTCCCCATGGACAGGGGAGGTAATTAGCGGACTTCCCCTTGCGAGGGAACACCTGTGACACAAGGAAGCTGCGTGGAGGGCGGCCCCGAACCTCCCCCACACAGTCAGCCGTGTTCCGGAATTCTGAGTGTGGGGAGGTTCCGTCTTCTGTCTGCAGCACCCGAGATCTCCGAGGAGCCCTTCGAGAGTCTTCCCCGAGTCCCTCCCAGTACGGGTGCCGGGGAAATGCGGGGGTTGGGCTGGAAACGCAGGTAGCATCTAGTGCCTCCCCATGGACAGGGGAGGTAATTAGCGGACTTCCCCTTGCGAGGGAACACCTGTGACACCAGGAAGCTGCGTGGAGGGCGGCCCCGAACCTCCCCCACACAGTCAGCCGTGTTCCGGAATTCTGAGTGTGGGGAGGTTCCGTCTTCTGTCTGCAGCACCCGAGATCTCCTAGGAGCCCTTAGAGAGTCTTCCCCGAGTCCCTCCCAGTACGGGCTGCCGGGGAAATGCGGGGGTTGGGCTGGAAACGCAGGTAGCATCTAGTGCCTCCCCATGGACAGGGGAGGTAAGTAGCGGACTTCCCCTTGCGAGGGAACACCTGTGACACCAGGAAGCTGCGTGGAGGGCGGCCCTAAACCTCACCCAAACAGTCACACTTGTTCCGGAATTCTGAGTGTGGGGAGGTTCCGTCTTCTGTCTGCAGCACCCGAGATCTCCTAGGAGCCCTTCGAGAGTCTTCCCCGAGTCCCTCCCAGTGCGGGCTGCCGGGGAAATGCGGGGGTTGGGCTGGAAACGCAGGTAGCATCTACGCCTCCCCATGGACAGGGGAGGTAATTAGCGGACTTCCCCTTGCGAGGGAACACCTGTGACACCAGGAAGCTGCGTGGAGTGCGGCCCAGAACCTCACCCACACAGTCAGCCGTGTTCCGGAATTCTGAGTGTGGGGAGGTTCCGTCTTCTGTCTGCAGCACCCGAGATCTCCGAGGAGCCCTTCGAGAGTCTTCCCCGAGTCCCTCCCAGTACGGGCTGCCGGGGAAATGCGGGGGTTGGGCTGGAAACGCAGGTAGCATCTAGTGCCTCCCCATGGACAGGGGAGGTAATTAGCGGACTTCCCCTTGCGAGGGAACACCTGTGACACCAGGAAGCTTCGTGGAGGACGGCCCCGAACCTACCCCACACAGTCAGCCGTGTTCCGGAATTCTGAATGTGAGGAGGTTCCGTCTTCTGTCTGCAGCACCCGAGATCTCCTAGGAGCCCTTCGAGAGTCTTCCCCGAGTCCCTCCCAGTACGGGCTGCCGGGGAAATGCGGGGGTTGGGCTGGAAACGCAGGTAGCATCTAGTGCCTCCCCATGGACAGGGGAGGTAAGTAGCGGACTTCCCCTTGCGAGGGAACACCTGTGACACCAGGAAGCTGCGTGGAGGGCGGCCCCGAACCTCCCCCACACAGTCAGCCGTGTTCCGGAATTCTGAATGTGAGGAGGTTCCGTCTTCTGTCTGCAGCACCCGAGATCTCCGAGGAGCCCTTCGAGAGTCTTCCCCGAGTCCCTCCCAGTGCGGGCTGCCGGGGAAAGGCGGGGGTTGGGCTGGAAACGCAGGTAGCATCTACGCCTCCCCATGGACAGGGGAGGTAATTAGCGGACTTCCCCTTGCGAGGGAACACCTGTGACACCAGGAAGCTGCGTGGAGTGCGGCCCTGAACCTCACCCACACAGTCAGCCGTGTTCCGGAATTCTGAGTGTGGGGAGGTTCCGTCTTCTGTCTGCAGCACCCGAGATGTCCGAGGAGTACTTCGAGAGTCTTCCCCGCGTCCCTCCCAGTACGGGCTGCCGGGGAAATGCGGGGGTTGGGCTGGAAACGCAGGTAGCATCTAGTGCCTCCCCATGGACAGGGGAGGTATTTAGCGCACTTCCCCTTGCGAGGGAACACCTGTGACACCAGGAAGCTGCGTGGAGGGCGGCCCCGAACCTCCCCCACACAGTCAGCCGTGTTCCGGAATTCTGAGTGTGGGGAGGTTCCGTCTTCTGTCTGCAGCACCCGAGATCTCCTAGGAGCCCTTCGAGAGTCTTCCCCGAGTCCCTCCCTGTACGGGCTGCCGGGGAAATGCGGGGGTTGGGCTGGAAACGCAGGTAGCATCTAGTGCCTCCACATGGACAGGGGAGGTAATTAGCGGACTTCCCCTTGCGAGGGAACACCTGTGACACCAGGAAGCTGCGTGGAGGGCGGCCCCGAACCTCCCCCACACAGTCAGCCGTGTTCCGGTAATCTGAGTGTGGGGAGGTTCCGTCTTCTGTCTGCAGCACCCGAGATCTCCAAGGAGCCCTTCGAGAGTCTTCCCCGAGTCCCTCCCAGTACGGGCTGCCGGGGAAATGCGGGGGTTGGGCTGGAAACGCAGGTAGCATCTAGTGCCTCCCCATGGACAGGGGAGGTAATTAGCGGACTTCCCCTTGCGAGGGAACACCTGTGACACCAGGAAGCTGCGTGGAGGGCGGCCCCGAACCTCCCCCACACAGTCAGCAGTGTTCCGGAATTCTGAGTGTGGGGAGGTTCCGTCTTCTGTCTGCAGCACCCGAGATCTCCTAGGAGCCCTTCGAGAGTCTTCCCCGAGTCCCTCCCAGTACGGGCTGCCGGGGAATTGCGGGGGTTGGGCTGGAAACGCAGGTAGCATCTAGTGCCTCCACATGGACAGGGGAGGTAATTAGCGGACTTCCCCTTGCGAGGGAACACCTGTGACACCAGGAAGCTGCGTGGAGGGCGGCCCCGAACCTCCCCCACACAGTCAGCCGTGTTCCGGAATTCTGAGTGTGGGGAGGTTCCGTCTTCTGTCTGCAGCACCCGAGATCTCCTAGGAGCCCTTCGAGAGTCTTCCCCGAGTCCCTCCCAGTACGGGCTGCCGGGGAAATGCGGGGGTTGGACTGGAAACGCAGGTAGCTTCTAGTGCCTCCCCATGGACAGGGGAGGTAATTAGCGGACTTCCCCTTGCGAGGGAACACCTGTGACACCAGGAAGCTGCGTGGAGGGCGGCCCCGAACCTCCCCCACACAGTCAGCCGTGTTCCGGAATTCTGAATGTGAGGAGGTTCCGTCTTCTGTCTGCAGCACCCGGGATCTCCTAGGAGCCCTTCGAAAGTCTTCCCCGAGTCCCTCCCAGTGCGGGCTGCCGGGGAAAGGCGGGGGTTGGGCTGGAAACGCAGGTAGCATCTACGCCTCCCCATGGACAGGGGAGGTAATTAGCGGACTTCCACTTGCGAGGGAACACCTGTGACACCAGGAAGCTGCGTGGAGTGCGGCCCTGAACCTCACCCACACAGTCAGCCGTGTTCCGGAATTCTGAGTGTGGGGAGGTTCCGTCTTCTGTCTGCAGCACCCGAGATCTCCTTGGAGCCCTTCGAGAGTCTTCCCCGAGTCCCTCCCAGTACGGGCTGCCGGGGAAATGCGGGGGTTGGGCTGGAAACGCAGGTAGCATCTAGTGCCTCCCCATGGACAGGGGAGGTAATTAGCGGACTTCCCCTTGCGAGGGAACACCTGTGACACCAGGAAGCTGCGTGGAGGGCGGCCCCGAACCTCCCCGACACAGTCAGCCGTGTTCCGGAATTCTGAGTGTGGGGAGGTTCCGTCTTCTGTCTGCAGCACCCGAGATCTCCGAGGAGCCCTTCGAGAGTCTTCCCCGAGTCCCTCCCAGCACGGGCTGCCGGGGAAATGCGGGGGTTTGGCTGGAAACGCAGGTAGCATCTAGTGCCTCCCCATGGACAGGGGAGGTAATTAGCGGACTTCCCCTTGCGAGGGAACACCTGTGACACCAGGAAGCTGCGTGGAGTGCGGCCCCGAACCTCCCCCACACAGTCAGCCGTGTTCCGGAATTCTGAGTGTGGGGAGGTTCCGTCTTCTGTCTGCAGCACCCGAGATGTCCGAGGAGTACTTCGAGAGTCTTCCCCGCGTCCCTCCCAGTACGGGCTGCCGGGGAAATGCGGGGGTTGGGCTGGAAACGCAGGTAGCATCTAGTGCCTCCCCATGGACAGGGGAGGTAATTAGCGCACTTCCCCTTGCGAGGGAACACCTGTGACACCAGGAAGCTGCGTGGAGGGCGGCCCCGAACCTCCCCCACACAGTCAGCCGTGTTCCGGAATTCTGAGTGTGGGGAGGTTCCGTCTTCTGTCTGCAGCACCCGAGATCTCCTAGGAGCCCTTCGAGAGTCTTCCCCGAGTCCCTCCCAGTACGGGCTGCCGGGGAAATGCGGGGGTTGGGCTGGAAACGCAGGTAGCATCTAGTGCCTCCCCATGGACAGGGGAGGTAAGTAGCGGACTTCCCCTTGCGAGGGAACACCTGTGACACCAGGAAGCTGCGTGGAGGGCGGCCCCGAACCTCCCCCACACAGTCAGCCGTGTTCCGGAATTCTGAGTGTGGGGAGGTTCCGTCTTCTGTCTGCAGCACCCGAGATCTCCTAGGAGCCCTTCGAGAGTCTTCCCCGAGTCCCTCCCAATACGGGCTGCCGGGGAAATGCGGGGGTTGGGCTGGAAACGCAGGTAGCATCTAGTGCCTCCCCATGGACAGGGGAGGTAATTAGCGGACTTCCCCTTGCGAGGGAACACCTGTGACACCAGGAAGCTGCGTGGAGTGCGGCCCCAAACCTCCCCCACACAGTCAGCCGTGTTCCGGAATTCTGAGTGTGTGGAGGTTCCGTCTTCTGTCTGCAGCACCCGGGATCTCCTAGGAGCCCTTCGAGAGTCTTCCCCGAGTCCCTCCCAGTGCGGGCTGCCGGGGAAAGGCGGGGGTTGGGCTGGAAACGCAGGTAGCATCTACGCCTCCCCATGGACAGGGGAGGTAATTAGCGGACTTCCCCTTGCGAGGGAACACCTGTGACACCAGGAAGCTGCGTGGAGTGCGGCCCTGAACCTCACCCACACAGTCAGCCGTGTTCCGGAATTCTGAGTGTGGGGAGGTTCCGTCTTCGGTCTGCAGCACCCGAGATGTCCGAGAAGTACTTCGAGAGTCTTCCCCGCGTCCCTCCCAGTACGGGCTGCCGGGGAAATGCGGGGGTTGGGCTGGAAACGCAGGTAGCATCTAGTGCCTCCCCATGGACAGGGGAGGTAATTAGCGCACTTCCCCTTGCGAGGGAACACCTGTGACACCAGGAAGCTGCGTGGAGGGCGGCCCCGAACCTCCCCCACACAGTCAGCCGTGTTCCGGGATTCTGAGTGTGGGGAGGTTCCGTCTTCTGTCTGCAGCACCCGAGATCTCCTAGGAGCCCTTCGAGAGTCTTCCCCGAGTCCCTCCCAGTACGGGCTGCCGGGGAAATGCGGGGGTTGGGCTGGAAACGCAGGTAGCATCTAGTGCCTCCCCATGGACAGGGGAGGTAATTAGCGGACTTCCCCTTGCGAGGGAACACCTGTGACACCAGGAAGCTGCGTGGAGGGCGGCCCCGAACCTCCCCCACACAGTCAGCCGTGTTCCGGAATTCTGAGTGTGGGGAGGTTCCGTCTTCTGTCTGCAGCACCCGAGATCTCCTAGGAGCCCTTCGAGAGTCTTCCCCGAGTCCCTCCCTGTACGGGCTGCCGGGGAAATGCGGGGGTTGGGCTGGAAACGCAGGTAGCATCTAGTGCCTCCACATGGACAGGGGAGGTAATTAGCGGACTTCCCCTTGCGAGGGAACACCTGTGACACCAGGAAGCTGCGTGGAGGGCGGCCCCGAACCTCCCCCACACAGTCAGCCGTGTTCCGGAATTCTGAGTGTGGGGAAGTTCCGTCTTCTGTCTGCAGCACCCGAGATCTCCAAGGAGCCCTTCGAGAGTCTTCCCCGAGTCCCTCCCAGTACGGGCTGCCGGGGAAATGCGGGGGTTGGGCTGGAAACGCAGGTAGCATCTAGTGCCTCCCCATGGACAGGGGAGGTAATTAGCGGACTTCCCCTTGCGAGGGAACACCTGTGACACCAGGAAGCTGCGTGGAGGGCGGCCCCGAACCTCCCCCACACAGTCAGCCGTGTTCCGGAATTCTGAGTGTGGGGAGGTTCCGTCTTCTGTCTGCAGCACCCGAGATCTCCTAGGAGCCCTTCGAGAGTCTTCCTCGAGTCCCTCCCAGTACGGGCTGCCGGGGAAATGCGGGGGTTGGGCTGGAAACGCAGGTAGCATCTAGTGCCTCCACATGGACAGGGGAGGTAATTAGCGGACTTCCCCTTGCGAGGGAACACCTGTGACACCAGGAAGCTGCGTGGAGGGCGGCCCCGAACCTCCCCCACACAGTCAGCCGTGTTCCGGAATTCTGAGTGTGGGGAGGTTCCGTCTTCTGTCTGCAGCACCCGAGATCTCCTAGGAGCCTTTCGAGAGTCTTCCCCGAGTCCCTCCCAGTACGGGCTGCCGGGGAAATGCGGGGGTTGGGCTGGAAACGCAGGTAGCATCTAGTGCCTCCCCATGGACAGGAGAGGTAATTAGCGCACTTCCCCTTGCGAGGGAACACCTGTGACACCAGGAAGCTGCGTGGAGGGCGGCCCCGAACCTCCCCCACACAGTCAGCCGTGTTCCGGAATTCTGAATGTGAGGAGGTTCCGTCTTCTGTCTGCAGCACCCGGGATCTCCTAGGAGCCCTTCGAAAGTCTTCCCCGAGTCCCTCCCAGTGCGGGCTGCCGGGGAAAGGCGGGGGTTGGGCTGGAAACGCAGGTAGCATCTACGCCTTCCCATGGACAGTGGAGGTAATTAGCGGACTTCCCCTTGCGAGGGAACACCTGTGACACCAGGAAGCTGCGTGGAGTGCGGCCCTGAACCTCACCCACACAGTCAGCCGTGTTCCGGAATTCTGAGTGTGGGGAGGTTCCGTCTTCTGTCTGCAGCACCCGAGATCTCCTTGGAGCCCTTCGAGAGTCTTCCCCGAGTCCCTCCCAGTACGGGCTGCCGGGGAAATGCGGGGGTTGGGCTGGAAACGCAGGTAGCATCTAGTGCCTCCCCATGGACAGGGGAGGTAATTAGCGGACTTCCCCTTGCGAGGGAACACCTGTGACACCAGGAAGCTGCGTGGAGGGCGGCCCCGAACCTCCCCCACACAGTCAGCCGTGTTCCGGAATTCTGAGTGTGGGGAGGTTCCGTCTTCTGTCTGCAGCACCCGAGATCTCCTAGAAGCCCTTTGAGAGTCTTCCCCGAGTCCCTCCCAGTACGGGCTGCCGGGGAAATGCGGGGGTTGGGCTGGAAACGCAGGTAGCATCTAGTGCCTCCCCATGGACAGGGGAGGTAAGTAGCGGACTTCCCCTTGCGAGGGAACACGTGTGACACCAGGAAGCTGCGTGGAGGGCGGCCCTAAACCTCACCCAAACAGTCACCCTTGTTCCGGAATTCTGAGTGTGGGGAGGTTCCGTCTTCTGTCTGCAGCACCCGAGATCTCCTAGGAGCCCTTCGAGAGTCTTCCCCGAGTCCCTCCCAGTGCGGGCTGCCGGGGAAAGGAAGGGGTTGGGCTGGAAACGCAGGTAGCATCTACGCCTCCCCATGGACAGGGGAGGTAATTAGCGGACTTCCCCTTGCGAGGGAACACCTGTGACACCAGGAAGCTGCGTGGAGTGCGGCCCTGAACCTCACCCACACAGTCAGCCGTGTTCCGGAATTCTGAGTGTGGGGAGGTTCCGTCTTCTGTCTGCAGCACCCGAGATCTCCGAGGAGCCCTTCGAGAGTCTTCCCTGAGTCCCTCCCATTACGGGCTGCCGGGGAAATGCGGGGGTTGGGCTGGAAACGCAGGTAGCATCTAGTGCCTCCCCATGGACAGGGGAGGTAATTAGCGGACTTCCCCTTGCGAGGGAACACCTGTGACACCAGGAAGCTGCGTGGAGGGCGGCCCCGAACCTCCCCCACACAGTCAGCCGTGTTCCGGAATTCTGAGTGTGGGGAGGTTCCGTCTTCTGTCTGCAGCACCCGAGATCTCCTAGGAGCCCTTCGAGATTCTTCCCCGAGTCCCTCCCATTACGGGCTGCCCGGGAAATGCGGGGGTTGGGCTGGAAACGCAGGTAGCATCTAGTGCCTCCCCATGGACAGGGGAGGAAATTAGCGGACTTACCCCTGCGTGGGAACACCTGTGACACCAGGAAGCTGCGTGGAGGGCGGCCCCGAACCTCCCCCACACAGTCAGCCGTGTTCCGGAATTCTGAGTGTGGGGAGGTTCCGTCTTCTGTCTGCAGCACCCGAGATCTCCTAGGAGCCCTTCGAGAGTCTTCCCCGAGTCCCTCCCAGTACGGGCTGCCGGGGAAATGCGGGGGTTGGGCTGGAAACGCAGGTAGCATCTAGTGCCTCCCCATGGACAGGGGAGGTAATTAGCGGACTTCCCCTTGCGAGGGAACACCTGTGACACCAGGAAGCTGCGTGGAGGGCGGCCCCGAACCTCCCCCACACAGTCAGCCGTGTTCCGGAATTCTGAATATGAGGAGGTTCCGTCTTCTGTCGGCAGCACCCGAGATCTCCTAGGAGCCCTTCGAGAGTCTTCCCCGAGTCCCTCCCAGTACGGGCTGCCGGGGAAATGCGGGGGTTGGGCTGGAAACGCAGGTAGCATCTAGTGCCTCCCCATGGACAGGGGAGGTAAGTAGCGGACTTCCCCTTGCGAGGGAACACCTGTGACACCAGGAAGCTGCGTGGAGGGCGGCCCTAAACCTCACCCAAACAGTCACACTTGTTCCGGAATTCTGAGTGTGGGGAGGTTCCGTCTTCTGTCTGCAGCACCCGAGATCTCCTAGGAGCCCTTCGAGAGTCTTCCCCGAGTCCCTCCCAGTGCGGGCTGCCGGGGAAAGGCGGGGGTTGGGCTGGAAACGCAGGTAGCATCTACGCCTCCCCATGGACAGGGGAGGTAATTAGCGGACTTCCCCTTGCGAGGGAACACCTGTGACACCAGGAAGCTGCGTGGAGTGCGGCCCAGAACCTCACCCACACAGTCAGCCGTGTTCCGGAATTCTGAGTGTGGGGAGGTTCCGTCTTCTGTCTGCAGCACCCGAGATCTCCGAGGAGCCCTTCGAGAGTCTTCCCCGAGTCCCTCCCAGTACGGGCTGCCGGGGAAATGCGGGGGTTGGGCTGGAAACGCAGGTAGCATCTAGTGCCTCCCCATGGACAGGGGAGGTAATTAGCGGACTTCCCCTTGCGAGGGAACACCTGTGACACCAGGAAGCTGCGTGGAGGTTGGCCCCGAACCTCCCCCACACAGTCAGCCGTGTTCCGGAATTCTGAGTGTGGGGAGGTTCCGTCTTCTGTCTGCAGCACCCGAGATCTCCTAGGAGCCCTTCGAGAGTCTTCCCCGAGTCCCTCCCAGTACGGGCTGCCGGGGAAATGCGGGGGTTGGGCTGGAAACGCAGGTAGCATCTAGTGCCTCCCCATGGACAGGGGAGGTAATTAGCGGACTTCCCCTTGCGAGGGAACACCTGTGACACCAGGAAGCTGCGTGGAGGGCGGCCCCGAACCTCCCCCACACAGTCAGCCGTGTTCCGGAATTCTGAGTGTGGGGAGGTTCCGTCTTCTGTCTGCAGCACCCGAGATCTCCTAGGAGCCCTTCGAGAGTCTTCCCCGAGTCCCTCCCATTACGGGCTGCCCGGGAAATGCGGGGGTTGGGCTGGAAACGCAGGTAGCATCTAGTGCCTCCCCATGGACAGGGGAGGAAATTAGCGGACTTCCCCTTGCGAGGGAACACCTGTGACACCAGGAAGCTGCGTGGAGGGCGGCCCCGAACCTCCCCCACACAGTCAGCCGTGTTCCGGAATTCTGAGTGTGGGGAGGTTCCGTCTTCTGTCTGCAGCACCCGAGATCTCCTAGGAGCCCTTCGAGAGTCTTCCCCGAGTCCCTCCCAGTACGGGCTGCCGGGGAAATGCGGGGGTTGGGCTGGAAACGCAGGTAGCATCTAGTGCCTCCCCATGGACTGGGGAGGTAATTAGCGGACTTCCCCTTGCGAGGGAACACCTGTGACACCAGGAAGCTGCGTGGAGGGCGGCCCCGAACCTCCCCCACACAGTCAGCCGTGTTCCGGAATTCTGAGTGTGGGGAGGTTCCGTCTTCTGTCTGCAGCACCCGAGATCTCCTAGGAGCCCTTCGAGAGTCTTCCCCGAGTCCCTCCCAGTACGGGCTGCCGGGGAAATGCGGGGGTTGGGCTGGAAACGCAGGTAGCATCTAGTGCCTCCCCATGGACAGGGGAGGTAAGTAGCGGACTTCCCCTTGCGAGGGAACACCTGTGACACCAGGAAGCTGCGTGGAGGGCGGCCCTAAACCTCACCCAAACAGTCACACTTGTTCCGGAATTCTGAGTGTGGGGAGGTTCCGTCTTCTGTCTGCAGCACCCGAGATCTCCTAGGAGCCCTTCGAGAGTCTTCCCCGAGTCCCTCCCAGTGCGGGCTGCCGGGGAAAGGCGGGGGTTGGGCTGGAAACGCAGGTAGCATCTAGTGCCTCCCCATGGACAGGGGAGGTAAGTAGCGGACTTCCCCTTGCGAGGGAACACCTGTGACAACAGGAAGCTGCGTGGAGGGCGGCCCTAAACCTCACCCAAACAGTCACACTTGTTCCGGAATTCTGAGTGTGGGGAGGTTCCGTCTTCTGTCTGCAGCACCCGAGATCTCCTAGGAGCCCTTCGAGAGTCTTCCCCGAGTCCCTCCCAGTACGGGCTGCCGGGGAAATGCGGGGGTTGGGCTGGAAACGCAGGTAGCATCTAGTGCCTCCCCATGGACAGGGGAGGTAAGTAGCGGACTTCCCCTTGCGAGGGAACACCTGTGACACCAGGAAGCTGCGTGGAGGGCGGCCCCGAACCTCCCCCACACAGTCAGCCGTGTTCCGGAATTCTGAGTGTGGGGAGGTTCCGTCTTCTGTCTGCAGCACCCGAGATCTCCTAGGAGCCCTTCGAGAGTCTTCCCCGAGTCCCTCCCAGTACGGGCTGCCGGGGAAATGCGGGGGTTGGGCTGGAAACGCAGGTAGCATCTAGTGCCTCCCCATGGACAGGGGAGGTAAGTAGCGGACTTCCCCTTGCGAGGGAACACCTGTGACACCAGGAAGCTGCGTGGAGGGCGGCCCTAAACCTCACCCAAACAGTCACACTTGTTCCGGAATTCTGAGTGTGGGGAGGTTCCGTCTTCTGTCTGCAGCACCCGAGATCTCCTAGGAGCCCTTCGAGAGTCTTCCCCGAGTCCCTCCCAGTACGGGCTGCCGGGGAAATGCGGGGGTTGGGCTGGAAATGCAGGTAGCATCTAGTGCCTCCCCATGGACAGGGGAGGTAATTAGCGGACTTCCCCTTGCGAGGGAACACCTGTGACACCAGGAAGCTTCGTGGAGGGCGGCCCTAAACCTCACCCAAACAGTCACACTTGTTCCGGAATTCTGAGTGTGGGGAGGTTCCGTCTTCTGTCTGCAGCACCCGAGATCTCCTAGGAGCCCTTCGAGAGTCTTCCCCGAGTCCCTCCCAGTGCGGGCTGCCGGGGAAAGGCGGGGGTTGGGCTGGAAACGCAGGTAGCATCTAGTGCCTCCCCATGGACAGGGGAGGTAAGTAGCGGACTTCCCCTTGCGAGGGAACACCTGTGACAACAGGAAGCTGCGTGGAGGGCGGCCCTAAACCTCACCCAAACAGTCACACTTGTTCCGGAATTCTGAGTGTGGGGAGGTTCCGTCTTCTGTCTGCAGCACCCGAGATCTCCTAGGAGCCCTTCGAGAGTCTTCCCCGAGTCCCTCCCAGTACGGGCTGCCGGGGAAATGCGGGGGTTGGGCTGGAAACGCAGGTAGCATCTAGTGCCTCCCCATGGACAGGGGAGGTAAGTAGCGGACTTCCCCTTGCGAGGGAACACCTGTGACACCAGGAAGCTGCGTGGAGGGCGGCCCCGAACCTCCCCCACACAGTCAGCCGTGTTCCGGAATTCTGAGTGTGGGGAGGTTCCGTCTTCTGTCTGCAGCACCCGAGATCTCCTAGGAGCCCTTCGAGAGTCTTCCCCGAGTCCCTCCCAGTACGGGCTGCCGGGGAAATGCGGGGGTTGGGCTGGAAACGCAGGTAGCATCTAGTGCCTCCCCATGGACAGGGGAGGTAAGTAGCGGACTTCCCCTTGCGAGGGAACACCTGTGACACCAGGAAGCTGCGTGGAGGGCGGCCCTAAACCTCACCCAAACAGTCACACTTGTTCCGGAATTCTGAGTGTGGGGAGGTTCCGTCTTCTGTCTGCAGCACCCGAGATCTCCTAGGAGCCCTTCGAGAGTCTTCCCCGAGTCCCTCCCAGTGCGGGCTGCCGGGGAAAGGCGGGGGTTGGGCTGGAAACGCAGGTAGCATCTACGCCTCCCCATGGACAGGGGAGGTAATTAGCGGACTTCCCCTTGCGAGGGAACACCTGTGACACCAGGAAGCTGCGTGGAGTGCGGCACAGAACCTCACCCAAACAGTCAGCCGTGTTCCGGAATTCTGAGTGTGGGGAGGTTCCGTCTTCTGTCTGCAGCACCCGAGATCTCCGAGGAGCCCTTCGAGAGTCTTCCCCGAGTCCCTCCCAGTACGGGCTGCCGGGGAAATGCGGGGGTTGGGCTGGAAACGCAGGTAGCATCTAGTGCCTCCCCATGGACAGGGGAGGTAATTAGCGGACTTCCCCTTGCGAGGGAACACCTGTGACACCAGGAAGCTGCGTGGAGGTTGGCCCCGAACCTCCCCCACACAGTCAGCCGTGTTCCGGAATTCTGAGTGTGGTAAGGTTCCGTCTTCTGTCTGCAGCACCCGAGATCTCCTAGGAGCCCTTCGAGAGTCTTCCCCGAGTCCCTCCCAGTACGGGCTGCCGGGGAAATGCGGGGGTTGGGCTGGAAACGCAGGTAGCATCTAGTGCCTCCCCATGGACAGGGGAGGTAATTAGCGGACTTCCACTTGCGAGGGAACACCTGTGACACCAGGAAGCTGCGTGGAGGGTGGCCCCGAACCTCCCCCACACAGTCAGCCGTGTTCCGGAATTCTGAGTGTGGGGAGGTTCCGTCTTCTGTCTGCAGCACCCGAGATCTCCTAGGAGCCCTTCGAGAGTCTTCCCCGAGTCCCTCCCATTACGGGCTGCCCGGGAAATGCGGGGGTTGGGCTGGAAACGCAGGTAGCATCTAGTGCCTCCCCATGGACAGGGGAGGAAATTAGCGGACTTCCCCTTGTGAGGGAACACCTGTGACACCAGGAAGCTGCGTGGAGGGCGGCCCCGAACCTCCCCCACACAGTCAGCCGTGTTCCGGAATTCTGAGTGTGGGGAGGTTCCGTCTTCTGTCTGCAGCACCCGAGATCTCCTAGGAGCCCTTCGAGAGTCTTCCCCGAGTCCCTCCCAGTACGGGCTGCCGGGGAAATGCGGGGGTTGGGCTGGAAACGCAGGTAGCATCTAGTGCCTCCCCATGGACAGGGGAGGTAATTAGCGGACTTCCCCTTGCGAGGGAACACCTGTGACACCAGGAAGCTGCGTGGAGGGCGGCCCCGAACCTCCCCCACACAGTCAGCCGTGTTCCGGAATTCTGAGTGTGGGGAGGTTCCGTCTTCTGTCTGCAGCACCCGAGATCTCCTAGGAGCCCTTAGAGAGTCTTCCCCGAGTCCCTCCCAGTACGGGCTGCCGGGGAAATGCGGGGGTTGGGCTGGAAACGCAGGTAGCATCTAGTGCCTCCCCATGGACAGGGGAGGTAAGTAGCGGACTTCCCCTTGCGAGGGAACACCTGTGACACCAGGAAGCTGCGTGGAGGGCGGCCCTAAACCTCACCCAAACAGTCACACTTGTTCCGGAATTCTGAGTGTGGGGAGGTTCCGTCTTCTGTCTGCAGCACCCGAGATCTCCTAGGAGCCCTTCGAGAGTCTTCCCCGAGTCCCTCCCTGTGCGGGCTGCTGGGGAAAGGCGGGGGTTGGGCTGGAAACGCAGGTAGCATCTACGCCTCCCCATGGACAGGGGAGGTAATTAGCGGACTTCCCCTTGCGAGGGAACACCTGTGACACCAGGAAGCTGCGTGGAGTGCTGCCCAGAACCTCACCCACACAGTCAGACGTGTTCCGGAATTCTGAGTGTGGGGAGGTTCCGTCTTCTGTCTGCAGCACCCGAGATCTCCGAGGAGCCCTTCGAGAGTCTTCCCCGAGTCCCTCCCAGTACGGGCTGCCGGGGAAATGCGGGGGTTGGGCTGGAAACGCAGGTAGCATCTAGTGCCTCCCCATGGACAGGGGAGGTAATTAGCGGACTTCCCCTTGCGAGGGAACACCTGTGACACCAGGAAGCTTCGTGGAGGACGGCCCCGAACCTACCCCACACAGTCAGTCGTGTTCCGGAATTCTGAATGTGAGGAGGTTCCGTCTTCTGTCTGCAGCACCCGAGATCTCCTAGGAGCCCTTCGAGAGTCTTCCCCGAATCCCTCCCAGTACGGGCTGCCGGGGAAATGCGGGGGTTGGGCTGGAAACGCAGGTAGCATCTAGTGCCTCCCCATGGACAGGGGAGGTAATTAGCAGACTTCCCCTTGCGAGGGAACACCTGTGACACCAGGAAGCTGCGTGGAGGGCGGCCCCGAACCTCCCCCACACAGTCAGCCTTGTTCCGGAATTCTGAGTGTGGGGAGGTTCCGTCTTCTGTCTGCAGCACCCGAGATCTCCTAGGAGCCCTTCGAGAGTCTTCCCCGAGTCCCTCCCAGTGCGGGCTGCCGGGGAAAGGCGGGGGTTGGGCTGGAAACGCACGTAGCATCTACGACTCCCCATGGACAGGGGAGGTAATTAGCGGACTTCCCCTTGCGAGGGAACACCTGTGACACCAGGAAGCTGCGTGGAGTGCGGCCCTGAACCTCCCCCACACAGTCAGCCGTGTTCCGGAATTCTGAGTGTGGGGAGGTTCCGTCTTCTGTCTGCAGCACCCGAGATCTCCGAGGAGCCCTTCGAGAGTCTTCCCCGAGTCCCTCACAGTACGGGCTGCCGGGGAAATGCGGGGGTTGGGCTGGAAACGCAGGTAGCATCTAGTGCCTCCCCATGGACAGGGGAGGTAATTAGCGGACTTCCCCTTGCGAGGGAACACCTGTGACACAAGGAAGCTGCGTGGAGGGCGGCCCCGAACCTCCCCCACACAGTCAGCCGTGTTCCGGAATTCTGAGTGTGGGGAGGTTCCGTCTTCTGTCTGCAGCACCCGAGATCTCCGAGGAGCCCTTCGAGAGTCTTCCCCGAGTCCCTCCCAGTACGGGCTGCCGGGGAAATGCGGGGGTTGGGCTGGAAACGCAGGTAGCATCTAGTGCCTCCCCATGGACAGGGGAGGTAATTAGCGGACTTACCCTTGCGAGGGAACACCTGTGACACCAGGAAGCTGCCTGGAGGGCGGCCCCGAACCTCCCCCACACAGTCAGCCGTGTTCCGGAATTCTGAGTGTGGGGAGGTTCCGTCTTCTGTCTGCAGCACCCGAGATCTCCTAGGAGCCCTTAGAGAGTCTTCCCCGAGTCCCTCCCAGTACGGGCTGCCGGGGAAATGCGGGGGTTGGGCTGGAAACGC
This sequence comes from Camelus bactrianus, assembly GCF_048773025.1. Lineage (NCBI taxonomy): Eukaryota > Metazoa > Chordata > Mammalia > Artiodactyla > Camelidae > Camelus > Camelus bactrianus. The sequence continues at coordinate 881,163 of NW_027413971.1, read as the reverse complement.
AGGTAGCATCTAGTGCCTCCCCATGGACAGGGGAGGTAAGTAGCGGACTTCCCCTTGCGAGGGAACACCTGTGACACCAGGAAGCTGCGTGGAGGGCGGCCCTAAACCTCACCCAAACAGTCACACTTGTTCCGGAATTCTGAGTGTGGGGAGGTTCCGTCTTCTGTCTGCAGCACCCGAGATCTCCTAGGAGCCCTTCGAGAGTCTTCCCCGAGTCCCTCCCAGTGCGGGCTGCCGGGGAAAGGCGGGGGTTGGGCTGGAAACGCAGGTAGCATCTACGCCTCCCCATGGACAGGGGAGGTAATTAGCGGACTTCCCCATGCGAGGGAACACCTGTGACACCAGGAAGCTGCGTGGAGTGCGGCCCAGAACCTCACCCACACAGTCAGCCGTGTTCCGGAATTCTGAGTGTGGGGAGGTTCCGTCTTCTGTCTGCAGCACCCGAGATCTCCGAGGAGCCCTTCGAGAGTCTTCCCCGAGTCCCTCCCAGTACGGGCTGCCGGGGAAATGCGGGGGTTGGGCTGGAAACGCAGGTAGCATCTAGTGCCTCCCCATGGACAGGGGAGGTAATTAGCGGACTTCCCCTTGCGAGGGAACACCTGTGACACCAGGAAGCTTCGTGGAGGACGGCCCCGAACCTACCCCACACAGTCAGCCGTGTTCCGGAATTCTGAATGTGAGGAGGTTCCGTCTTCTGTCTGCAGCACCCGAGATCTCCTAGGAGCCCTTCGAGAGTCTTCCCCGAGTCCCTCCCAGTACGGGCTGCCGGGGAAATGCGGGGGTTGGGCTGGAAACGCAGGTAGCATCTAGTGCCTCCCCATGGACAGGGGAGGTAATTAGCGGACTTCCCCTTGCGAGGGAACACCTGTGACACCAGGAAGCTGCGTGGAGGGCGGCCCCGAACCTCCCCCACACAGTCAGCCGTGTTCCGGAATTCTGAGTGTGGGGAGGTTCCGTCTTCTGTCTGCAGCACCCGAGATCTCCTAGGAGCCCTTCGAGAGTCTTCCCCGAGTCCCTCCCAGTACGGGCTGCCGGGGAAATGCGGGGGTTGGGCTGGAAACGCAGGTAGCATCTAGTGCCTCCCCATGGACAGGGGAGGTAAGTAGCGGACTTCCCCTTGCGAGGGAACACCTGTGACACCAGGAAGCTGCGTGGAGGGCGGCCCCGAACCTCCCCCACACAGTCAGCCGTGTTCCGGAATTCTGAATGTGAGGAGGTTCCGTCTTCTGTCTGCAGCACCCGAGATCTCCGAGGAGCCCTTCGAGAGTCTTCCCCGAGTCCCTCCCAGTGCGGGCTGCCGGGGAAAGGCGGGGGTTGGGCTGGAAACGCAGGTAGCATCTACGCCTCCCCATGGACAGGGGAGGTAATTAGCGGACTTCCCCTTGCGAGGGAACACCTGTGACACCAGGAAGCTGCGTGGAGTGCGGCCCTGAACCTCACCCACACAGTCAGCCGTGTTCCGGAATTCTGAGTGTGGGGAGGTTCCGTCTTCTGTCTGCAGCACCCGAGATGTCCGAGGAGTACTTCGAGAGTCTTCCCCGCGTCCCTCCCAGTACGGGCTGCCGGGGAAATGCGGGGGTTGGGCTGGAAACGCAGGTAGCATCTAGTGCCTCCCCATGGACAGGGGAGGTATTTAGCGCACTTCCCCTTGCGAGGGAACACCTGTGACACCAGGAAGCTGGGTGGAGTGCGGCCCTGAACCTCACCCACACAGTCAGCCGTGTTCCGGAATTCTGAGTGTGGGGAGGTTCCGTCTTCTGTCTGCAGCACCCGAGATCTCCTAGGAGCCCTTCGAGAGTCTTCCCCGAGTCCCTCCCTGTACGGGCTGCCGGGGAAATGCGGGGGTTGGGCTGGAAACGCAGGTAGCATCTAGTGCCTCCACATGGACAGGGGAGGTAATTAGCGGACTTCCCCTTGCGAGGGAACACCTGTGACACCAGGAAGCTGCGTGGAGGGCGGCCCCGAACCTCCCCCACACAGTCAGCCGTGTTCCGGAATTCTGAGTGTGGGGAGGTTCCGTCTTCTGTCTGCAGCACCCGAGATCTCCAAGGAGCCCTTCGAGAGTCTTCCCCGAGTCCCTCCCAGTACGGGCTGCCGGGGAAATGCGGGGGTTGGGCTGGAAACGCAGGTAGCATCTAGTGCCTCCCCATGGACAGGGGAGGTAATTAGCGGACTTCCCCTTGCGAGGGAACACCTGTGACACCAGGAAGCTGCGTGGAGGGCGGCCCCGAACCTCCCCCACACAGTCAGCCGTGTTCCGGAATTCTGAGTGTGGGGAGGTTCCGTCTTCTGTCTGCAGCACCCGAGATCTCCTAGGAGCCCTTCGAGAGTCTTCCCCGAGTCCCTCCCAGTACGGGCTGCCGGGGAATTGCGGGGGTTGGGCTGGAAACGCAGGTAGCATCTAGTGCCTCCACATGGACAGGGGAGGTAATTAGCGGACTTCCCCTTGCGAGGGAACACCTGTGACACCAGGAAGTTGCGTGGAGGGCGGCCCCGAACCTCCCCCACACAGTCAGCCGTGTTCCGGAATTCTGAGTGTGGGGAGGTTCCGTCTTCTGTCTGCAGCACCCGAGATCTCCTAGGAGCCCTTCGAGAGTCTTCCCCGAGTCCCTCCCAGTACGGGCTGCCGGGGAAATGCGGGGGTTGGGCTGGAAACGCAGGTAGCTTCTAGTGCCTCCCCATGGACAGGGGAGGTAATTAGCGGACTTCCCCTTGCGAGGGAACACCTGTGACACCAGGAAGCTGCGTGGAGGGCGGCCCCGAACCTCCCCCACACAGTCAGCCGTGTTCCGGAATTCTGAATGTGAGGAGGTTCCGTCTTCTGTCTGCAGCACCCGGGATCTCCTAGGAGCCCTTCGAAAGTCTTCCCCGAGTCCCTCCCAGTGCGGGCTGCCGGGGAAAGGCGGGGGTTGGGCTGGAAACGCAGGTAGCATCTACGCCTCCCCATGGACAGGGGAGGTAATTAGCGGACTTCCACTTGCGAGGGAACACCTGTGACACCAGGAAGCTGCGTGGAGTTCGGCCCTGAACCTCACCCACACAGTCAGCCGTGTTCCGGAATTCTGAGTGTGGGGAGGTTCCGTCTTCTGTCTGCAGCACCCGAGATCTCCTTGGAGCCCTTCGAGAGTCTTCCCCGAGTCCCTCCCAGTACGGGCTGCCGGGGAAATGCGGGGGTTGGGCTGGAAACGCAGGTAGCATCTAGTGCCTCCCCATGGACAGGGGAGGTAATTAGCGGACTTCCCCTTGCGAGGGAACACCTGTGACACCAGGAAGCTGCGTGGAGGGCGGCCCCGAACCTCCCCCACACAGTCAGCCGTGTTCCGGAATTCTGAGTGTGGGGAGGTTCCATCTTCTGTCTGCAGCACCCGAGATCTCCTAGGAGCCCTTCGAGAGTCTTCCCCGAGTCCCTCCCAGTACGGGCTGCCGGGGAAATGCGGGGGTTGGGCTGGAAACGCAGGTAGCATCTAGTGCCTCCCCATGGACAGGTGAGGTAATTAGCGGACTTCCCCTTGCGAGGGAACACCTGTGACACCAGGAAGCTGCGTGGAGGGCGGCCCCGAACCTCCCCGACACAGTCAGCCGTGTTCCGGAATTCTGAGTGTGGGGAGGTTCCGTCTTCTGTCTGCAGCACCCGAGATCTCCTAGGAGCCCTTCGAGAGTCTTCCCCGAGTCCCTCCCAGTACGGGCTGCCGGGGAAATGCGGGGGTTTGGCTGGAAACGCAGGTAGCATCTAGTGCCTCCCCATGGACAGGGGAGGTAATTAGCGGACTTCCCCTTGCGAGGGAACACCTGTGACACCAGGAAGCTGCGTGGAGTGCGGCCCCGAACCTCCCCCACACAGTCAGCCGTGTTCCGGAATTCTGAGTGTGGGGAGGTTCCGTCTTCTGTCTGCAGCACCCGAGATGTCCGAGGAGTACTTCGAGAGTCTTCCCCGCGTCCCTCCCATTACGGGCTGCCGGGGAAATGCGGGGGTTGGGCTGGAAACGCAGGTAGCATCTAGTGCCTCCCCATGGACAGGGGAGGTAATTAGCGCACTTCCCCTTGCGAGGGAACACCTGTGACACCAGGAAGCTGCGTGGAGGGCGGCCCCGAACCTCCCCCGCACAGTTAGCCGTGTTCCGGAATTCTGAGTGTGGGGAGGTTCCGTCTTCTGTCTGCAGCACCCGAGATCTCCTAGGAGCCCTTCGAGAGTCTTCCCCGAGTCCCTCCCAGTACGGGCTGCCGGGGAAATGCGGGGGTTGGGCTGGAAACGCAGGTAGCATCTAGTGCCTCCCCATGGACAGGGGAGGTAAGTAGCGGACTTCCCCTTGCGAGGGAACACCTGTGACACCAGGAAGCTGCGTGGAGGGCGGCCCCGAACCTCCCCCACACAGTCAGCCGTGTTCCGGAATTCTGAGTGTGGGGAGGTTCCGTCTTCTGTCTGCAGCACCCGAGATCTCCTAGGAGCCCTTCGAGAGTCTTCCCCGAGTCCCTCCCAATACGGGCTGCCGGGGAAATGCGGGGGTTGGGCTGGAAACGCAGGTAGCATCTAGTGCCTCCCCATGGACAGGGGAGGTAATTAGCGGACTTCCCCTTGCGAGGGAACACCTGTGACACCAGGAAGCTGCGTGGAGTGCGGCCCCGAACCTCCCCCACACAGTCAGCCGTGTTCCGGAATTCTGAGTGTGTGGAGGTTCCGTCTTCTGTCTGCAGCACCCGGGATCTCCTAGGAGCCCTTCGAGAGTCTTCCCCGAGTCCCTCCCAGTGCGGGCTGCCGGGGAAAGGCGGGGGTTGGGCTGGAAACGCAGGTAGCATCTACGCCTCCCCATGGACAGGGGAGGTAATTAGCGGACTTCCCCTTGCGAGGGAACACCTGTGACACCAGGAAGCTGCGTGGAGTGCGGCCCTGAACCTCACCCACACAGTCAGCCGTGTTCCGGAATTCTGAGTGTGGGGAGGTTCCGTCTTCGGTCTGCAGCACCCGAGATGTCCGAGGAGTACTTCGAGAGTCTTCCCCGCGTCCCTCCCAGTACGGGCTGCCGGGGAAATGCGGGGGTTGGGCTGGAAACGCAGGTAGCATCTAGTGCCTCCCCATGGACAGGGGAGGTAATTAGCGCACTTCCCCTTGCGAGGGAACACCTGTGACACCAGGAAGCTGCGTGGAGGGCGGCCCCGAACCTCCCCCACACAGTCAGCCGTGTTCCGGAATTCTGAGTGTGGGGAGGTTCCGTCTTCTGTCTGCAGCACCCGAGATCTCCTAGGAGCACTTCGAGAGTCTTCCCCGAGTCCCTCCCTGTACGGGCTGCCGGGGAAATGCGGGGGTTGGGCTGGAAACGCAGGTAGCATCTAGTGCCTCCACATGGACAGGGGAGGTAATTAGCGGACTTCCCCTTGCGAGGGAACACCTGTGACACCAGGAAGCTGCGTGGAGGGCGGCCCCGAACCTCCCCCACACAGTCAGCCGTGTTCCGGAATTCTGAGTGTGGGGAAGTTCCGTCTTCTGTCTGCAGCACCCGAGATCTCCAAGGAGCCCTTCGAGAGTCTTCCCCGAGTCCCTCCCAGTACGGGCTGCCGGGGAAATGCGGGGGTTGGGCTGGAAACGCAGGTAGCATCTAGTGCCTCCCCATGGACAGGGGAGGTAATTAGCGGACTTCCCCTTGCGAGGGAACACCTGTGACACCAGGAAGCTGCGTGGAGGGCGGCCCCGAACCTCCCCCACACAGTCAGCCGTGTTCCGGAATTCTGAGTTTGGGGAGGTTCCGTCTTCTGTCTGCAGCACCCGAGATCTCCTAGGAGCCCTTCGAGAGTGTTCCTCGAGTCCCTCCCAGTACGGGCTGCCGGGGAAATGCGGGGGTTGGGCTGGAAACGCAGGTAGCATCTAGTGCCTCCACATGGACAGGGGAGGTAATTAGCGGACTTCCCCTTGCGAGGGAACACCTGTGACACCAGGAAGCTGCGTGGAGGGCGGCCCCGAACCTCCCCCACACAGTCAGCCGTGTTCCGGAATTCTGAGTGTGGGGAGGTTCCGTCTTCTGTCTGCAGCACCCGAGATCTCCTAGGAGCCTTTCGAGAGTCTTCCCCGAGTCCCTCCCAGTACGGGCTGCCGGGGAAATGCGGGGGTTGGGCTGGAAACGCAGGTAGCATCTAGTGCCTCCCCATGGACAGGGGAGGTAATTAGCGGACTTCCCCTTGCGAGGGAACACCTGTGACACCAGGAAGCTGCGTGGAGGGCGGCCCCGAACCTCCCCCACACAGTCAGCCGTGTTCCGGAATTCTGAATGTGAGGAGGTTCCGTCTTCTGTCTGCAGCACCCGGGATCTCCTAGGAGCCCTTCGAAAGTCTTCCCCGAGTCCCTCCCAGTGCGGGCTGCCGGGGAAAGGCGGGGGTTGGGCTGGAAACGCAGGTAGCATCTACGCCTTCCCATGGACAGGGGAGGTAATTAGCGGACTTCCACTTGCGAGGGAACACCTGTGACACCAGGAAGCTGCGTGGAGTGCGGCCCTGAACCTCACCCACACAGTCAGCCGTGTTCCGGAATTCTGAGTGTGGGGAGGTTCCGTCTTCTGTCTGCAGCACCCGAGATCTCCTTGGAGCCCTTCGAGAGTCTTCCCCGAGTCCCTCCCAGTACGGGCTGCCGGTGAAATGCGGGGGTTGGGCTGGAAACGCAGGTAGCATCTAGTGCCTCACCATGGACAGGGGAGGTAATTAGCGGACTTCCCCTTGCGAGGGAACACCTGTGACACCAGGAAGCTGCGTGGAGGGCGGCCCCGAACCTCCCCCACACAGTCAGCCGTGTTCCGGAATTCTGAGTGTGGGGAGGTTCCTTCTTCTGTCTGCAGCACCCGAGATCTCCTAGAAGCCCTTCGAGAGTCTTCCCCGAGTCCCTCCCAGTACGGGCTGCCGGGGAAATGCGGGGGTTGGGCTGGAAACGCAGGTAGCATCTAGTGCTTCCCCATGGACAGGTGAGGTAATTAGCGGACTTCCCCTTGCGAGGGAACACCTGTGACACCAGGAAGCTGCGTGGAGGGCGGCCCCGAACCTCCCCGACACAGTCAGCCGTGTTCCGGAATTCTGAGTGTGGGGAGGTTCCGTCTTCTGTCTGCAGCACCCGAGATCTCCTAGGAGCCCTTCTAGAGTCTTCCCCGAGTCCCTCCCAGTACGGGCTGCCGGGGAAATGCGGGGGTTTGGCTGGAAACGCAGGTAGCATCTAGTGCCTCCCCATGGACAGGGGAAGTAAGTAGCGGACTTCCCCTTGCGAGGGAACACCTGTGACACCAGGAACCTGCGTGGAGGGCTGCCCTGAACCTCACCCACACAGTCAGCCGTGTTCCGGAATTCTGAGTGTGGGGAGGTTCCGTCTTCTGTCTGCAGCACCCGAGATCTCCGAGGAGCCCTTCGAGAGTCTTCCCCGAGTCCCTCCCAGTACGGGCTGCCGGGGAAATGCGGGGGTTGGGCTGGAAACGCAGGTAGCATCTAGTGCCTCCCCATGGACAGGGGAGGTAATTAGCGGACTTCCCCTTGCGAGGGAACACCTGTGACACCAGGAAGCTGCGTGGAGGGCGGCCCCGATCCTCCGCCACACAGTCAGCCGTGTTCCGGAATTCTGAGTGTGGGGAGGTTCCGTCTTCTGTCTGCAGCACCCGAGATCTCCTAGGAGCCCTTCGAGAGTCTTCCCCGAGTCCCTCCCAGTACGGGCTGCCGGGGAAATGCGGGGGTTGGGCTGGAAACGCAGGTAGCATCTAGTGCCTCCCCATGGACAGGGGAGGTAAGTAGCGGACTTCCCCTTGCGAGGGAACACCTGTGACACCAGGAAGCTGCGTGGAAGGTGGCCCCGAACCTCCCCCACACAGTCAGCCGTGTTCCGGAATTCTGAGTGTGGGGAGGTTCCGTCTTCTGTCTGCAGCACCCGAGATCTCCTAGGAGCCCTTCGAGATTCTTCCCCGAGTCCCTCCCAATGCGGGCTGCCGGGGAAATGCGGGGGTTGGGCTGGAAACGCAGGTAGCATCTAGTGCCTCCCCATGGACAGGGGAGGTAATTAGCGGACTTCCCCTTGCGAGGGAACACCTGTGACACCAGGAAGCTGCGTGGAGTGCGGCCCCGATCCTCCGCCACACAGTCAGCCGTGTTCCGGAATTCTGAGTGTGGGGAGGTTCCGTCTTCTGTCTGCAGCACCCGAGATCTCCTAGGAGCCCTTCGAGAGTCTTCCCCGAGTCCCTCCTAGTACGGGCTGCCGGGGAAATGCGGGGGTTGGGCTGGAAACGCAGGTAGCATCTAGTGCCTCCCCATGGACAGGGGAGGTAATTAGCGGACTTCCCCTTGCGAGGGAACACCTGTGACACCAGGAAGCTGCGTGGAGGGCGGCCCCGAACCTCCCCCACACAGTCAGCCGTGTTCCGGAATTCTGAGTGTGGGGAGGTTCCGTCTTCTGTCTGCAGCACCCGAGATCTCCTAGGAGCCCTTCGAGAGTCTTCCCCGAGTCCCTCCTAGTACGGGCTGCCGGGGAAATGCGGGGGTTGGGCTGGAAACGCAGGTAGCATCTAGTGCCTCCCCATGGACAGGGGAGGTAAGTAGCGGACTTCCCCTTGCGAGGGAACACCTGTGACACCAGGAAGCTGCGTGGAACGCGGCCCCGAACCTCCCCCACACAGTCAGCCGTGTTCCGGAATTCTGAGTGTGGGGAGGTTCCGTCTTCTGTCTGCAGCACCCGAGATCTCCTAGGAGCCCTTCGAGAGTCTTCCCCGAGTCCCTCCCAATGCGGGCTGCCGGGGAAATGCGGGGGTTGGGCTGGAAACGCAGGTAGCATCTAGTGCCTCCCCATGGACAGGGGAGGTAATTAGCGGACTTCCCCTTGCGAGGGAACACCTGTGACACCAGGAAGCTGCGTGGAGGGCGGCCCCGAACCTCCCCCACACAGTCAGCCGTGTTCCGGAATTCTGAGTGTGGGGAGGTTCCGTCTTCTGTCTGCAGCACCCGAGATCTCCGAGGAGCCCTTCGAGAGTCTTCCCCGAGTCCCTCCCAGTACGGGCTGCCGGGGAAATGCGGGGGTTGGGCTGGAAACGCAGGTAGCATCTAGTGCCTCCCCATGGACAGGGGAGGTAATTAGCGGACTTCCCCTTGCGAGGGAACACCTGTGACACCAGGAAGCTGCGTGGAGGGCGGCCCCGAACCTCCCCCACACAGTCAGCCGTGTTCCGGAATTCTGAGAGTGGGGAGGTTCCGTCTTCTGTCTGCAGCACCCGAGATCTCCTAGGAGCCCTTCGAGAGTCTTCCCCGAGTCCCTCCCAGTACGGGCTGCCGGGGAAATGCGGGGGTTGGGCTGGAAACGCAGGTAGCATCTAGTGCCTCCCCATGGACAGGGGAGGTAGGTAGCGGACTTCCCCTTGCGAGGGAACACCTGTGACACCAGGAAGCTGCGTGGAGGGCGGCCCTAAACCTCACCCAAACAGTCACACTTGTTCCGGAATTCTGAGTGTGGGGAGGTTCCGTCTTCTGTCTGCAGCACCCGAGATCTCCTAGGAGCCCTTCGAGAGTCTTCCCCGAGTCCCACCCAGTGCGGGCTGCCGGGGAAAGGCGGGGGTTGGGCTGGAAACGCAGGTAGCATCTACGCTTCCCCATGGACAGGGGAGGTAATTAGCGGACTTCCCCTTGCGAGGGAACACCTGTGACACCAGGAAGCTGCGTGGAGTGCGGCCCAGAACCTCACCCACACAGTCAGCCGTGTTCCGGAATTCTGAGTGTGGGGAGGTTCCGTCTTCTGTCTGCAGCACCCGAGATCTCCGAGGAGCCCTTCGAGAGTCTTCCCCGAGTCCCTCCCAGTACGGGCTGCCGGGGAAATGCGGGGGTTGGGCTGGAAACGCAGGTAGCATCTAGTGCCTCCCCATGGACAGGGGAGGTAATTAGCGGACTTCCCCTTGCGAGGGAACACCTGTGACACCAGGAAACTGCGTGGAGGGCGGCCCCGAACCTCCCCCACACAGTCAGCCATGTTCCGGAATTCTGAGTGTGGGGAGGTTCTGTCTTCTGTCTGCAGCACCCGAGATCTCCTAGGAGCCCTTCGAGAGTCTTCACCGATTCCCTCCCAGTACGGGCTGTCGGGGAAATGCGGGGGTTGGGCTGGAAACGCAGGTAGCATCTAGTGCCTACCCATGGACAGGGGAGGTAAGTAGCGGACTTCCCCTTGCGAGGGAACACCTGTGACACCAGGAAGCTGCGTGGAGGGCGGCCCCGAACCTCCCCCACACAGTCAGCCATGTTCCGGAATTCTGAATGTGAGGAGGTTCCGTCTTCTGTCTGCAGCACCCGGGATCTCCTAGGAGCCCTTCGAGAGTCTTCCCCGAGTCCCTCCCAGTGCGGGCTGCCGGGGAAAGGCGGGGGTTGGGCTGGAAACGCAGGTAGCATCTACGCCTCCCCATGGACAGGGGAGGTAATTAGCGGACTTCCCCTTGCGAGGGAACACCTGTGACACCAGGAAGCTGCGTGGAGTGCGGCCCTGAACCTCACCCACACAGTCAGCCGTGTTCAGGAATTCTGAGTGTGGGGAGGTTCCGTCTTCTGTCTGCAGCACCCGAGATGTCCGAGGAGCCCTTCGAGAGTCTTCCCCGCGTCCCTCCCAGTACGGGCTGCCGGGGAAATGCGGGGGTTGGGCTGGAAACGCAGGTAGCATCTAGTGCCTCCCCATGGACAGGGGAGTTAATTAGCGGACTTCCCCTTGCGAGGGAACACCTGTGACACCAGGAAGCTGCGTGGAGGGCGGCCCCGAACCTCCCCCACACAGTCAGCCGTGTTCCGGAATTCTGAGTGTGGGGAGGTTCCGTCTTCTGTCTGCAGCACCCGAGATCTCCTAGGAGCCCTTCGAGAGTCTTCCCCGAGTCCCTCCCAGTACGGGCTGCCGGGGAAATGCGGGGGTTGGGCTGGAAACGCAGGTAGCATCTAGTGCCTCCCCATGGACAGGGGAGGTAAGTAGCGGACTTCCCCTTGCGAGGGAACACCTGTGACACCAGGAAGCTGCGTGGAAGGTGGCCCCGAACCTCCCCCACACAGTCAGCCGTGTTCCGGAATTCTGAGTGTGGGGAGGTTCCGTCTTCTGTCTGCAGCACCCGAGATCTCCTAGGAGCCCTTCGAGATTCTTCCCCGAGTCCCTCCCAATGCGGGCTGCCGGGGAAATGCGGGGGTTGGGCTGGAAACGCAGGTAGCATCTAGTGCCTCCCCATGGACAGGGGAGGTAATTAGCGGACTTCCCCTTGCGAGGGAACACCTGTGACACCAGGAAGCTGCGTGGAGTGCGGCCCCGATCCTCCGCCACACAGTCAGCCGTGTTCCGGAATTCTGAGTGTGGGGAGGTTCCGTCTTCTGTCTGCAGCACCCGAGATCTCCTAGGAGCCCTTCGAGAGTCTTCCCCGAGTCCCTCCTAGTACGGGCTGCCGGGGAAATGCGGGGGTTGGGCTGGAAACGCAGGTAGCATCTAGTGCCTCCCCATGGACAGGGGAGGTAAGTAGCGGACTTCCCCTTGCGAGGGAACACCTGTGACACCAGGAAGCTGCGTGGAACGCGGCCCCGAACCTCCCCCACACAGTCAGCCGTGTTCCGGAATTCTGAGTGTGGGGAGGTTCCGTCTTCTGTCTGCAGCACCCGAGATCTCCTAGGAGCCCTTCGAGAGTCTTCCCCGAGTCCCTCCCAATGCGGGCTGCCGGGGAAATGCGGGGGTTGGGCTGGAAACGCAGGTAGCATCTAGTGCCTCCCCATGGACAGGGGAGGTAATTAGCGGACTTCCCCTTGCGAGGGAACACCTGTGACACCAGGAAGCTGCGTGGAGGGCGGCCCCGAACCTCCCCCACACAGTCAGCCGTGTTCCGGAATTCTGAGTGTGGGGAGGTTCCGTCTTCTGTCTGCAGCACCCGAGATCTCCTGGGAGCCCTTCGAGAGTCTTCCCCGAGTCCCTCCCAGTACGGGCTGCCGGGGAAATGCGGGGGTTGGGCTGGAAACGCAGGTAGCATCTAGTGCCTCCCCATGGACAGGGGAGGTAATTAGCGGACTTCCCCTTGCGAGGGAACACCTGTGACACCAGGAAGCTGCGTGGAGGGCGGCCCCGAACCTCCCCCACACAGTCAGCCGTGTTCCGGAATTCTGAGTGTGGGGAGGTTCCGTCTTCTGTCTGCAGCACCCGAGATCTCCGAGGAGCCCTTCGAGAGTCTTCCCCGAGTCCCTCCCAGTACGGGCTGCCGGGGAAATGCGGGGGTTGGGCTGGAAACGCAGGTAGCATCTAGTGCCTCCCCATGGACAGGGGAGGTAATTAGCGGACTTCCCCTTGCGAGGGAACACCTGTGACACCAGGAAGCTGCGTGGAGGGCGGCCCCGAACCTCCCCCACACAGTCAGCCGTGTTCCGGAATTCTGAGAGTGGGGAGGTTCCGTCTTCTGTCTGCAGCACCCGAGATCTCCTAGGAGCCCTTCGAGAGTCTTCCCCGAGTCCCTCCCAGTACGGGCTGCCGGGGAAATGCGGGGGTTGGGCTGGAAACGCAGGTAGCATCTAGTGCCTCCCCATGGACAGGGGAGGTAGGTAGCGGACTTCCCCTTGCGAGGGAACACCTGTGACACCAGGAAGCTGCGTGGAGGGCGGCCCTAAACCTCACCCAAACAGTCACACTTGTTCCGGAATTCTGAGTGTGGGGAGGTTCCGTCTTCTGTCTGCAGCACCCGAGATCTCCTAGGAGCCCTTCGAGAGTCTTCCCCGAGTCCCACCCAGTGCGGGCTGCCGGGGAAAGGCGGGGGTTGGGCTGGAAACGCAGGTAGCATCTACGCTTCCCCATGGACAGGGGAGGTAATTAGCGGACTTCCCCTTGCGAGGGAACACCTGTGACACCAGGAAGCTGCGTGGAGTGCGGCCCAGAACCTCACCCACACAGTCAGCCGTGTTCCGGAATTCTGAGTGTGGGGAGGTTCCGTCTTCTGTCTGCAGCACCCGAGATCTCCGAGGAGCCCTTCGAGAGTCTTCCCCGAGTCCCTCCCAGTACGGGCTGCCGGGGAAATGCGGGGGTTGGGCTGGAAACGCAGGTAGCATCTAGTGCCTCCCCATGGACAGGGGAGGTAATTAGCGGACTTCCCCTTGCGAGGGAACACCTGTGACACCAGGAAACTGCGTGGAGGGCGGCCCCGAACCTCCCCCACACAGTCAGCCATGTTCCGGAATTCTGAGTGTGGGGAGGTTCTGTCTTCTGTCTGCAGCACCCGAGATCTCCTAGGAGCCCTTCGAGAGTCTTCACCGATTCCCTCCCAGTACGGGCTGTCGGGGAAATGCGGGGGTTGGGCTGGAAACGCAGGTAGCATCTAGTGCCTACCCATGGACAGGGGAGGTAAGTAGCGGACTTCCCCTTGCGAGGGAACACCTGTGACACCAGGAAGCTGCGTGGAGGGCGGCCCCGAACCTCCCCCACACAGTCAGCCATGTTCCGGAATTCTGAATGTGAGGAGGTTCCGTCTTCTGTCTGCAGCACCCGGGATCTCCTAGGAGCCCTTCGAGAGTCTTCCCCGAGTCCCTCCCAGTGCGGGCTGCCGGGGAAAGGCGGGGGTTGGGCTGGAAACGCAGGTAGCATCTACGCCTCCCCATGGACAGGGGAGGTAATTAGCGGACTTCCCCTTGCGAGGGAACACCTGTGACACCAGGAAGCTGCGTGGAGTGCGGCCCTGAACCTCACCCACACAGTCAGCCGTGTTCAGGAATTCTGAGTGTGGGGAGGTTCCGTCTTCTGTCTGCAGCACCCGAGATGTCCGAGGAGCCCTTCGAGAGTCTTCCCCGCGTCCCTCCCAGTACGGGCTGCCGGGGAAATGCGGGGGTTGGGCTGGAAACGCAGGTAGCATCTAGTGCCTCCCCATGGACAGGGGAGTTAATTAGCGGACTTCCCCTTGCGAGGGAACACCTGTGACACCAGGAAGCTGCGTGGAGGGCGGCCCCGAACCTCCCCCACACAGTCAGCCGTGTTCCGGAATTCTGAGTGTGGGGAGGTTCCGTCTTCTGTCTGCAGCACCCGAGATCTCCTAGGAGCCCTTCTAGAGTCTTCCCCGAGTCCCTCCCAGTACGGGCTGCCGGGGAAATGCGGGGGTTTGGCTGGAAACGCAGGTAGCATCTAGTGCCTCCCCATGGACAGGGGAGGTAATTAGCGGACTTCCCCTTGCGAGGGAACACCTGTGACACCAGGAAGCTGCGTGGAGGGCGGCCCCGAACCTCCCCCACACAGTCAGCCGTGTTCCGGAATTCTGAGAGTGGGGAGGTTCCGTCTTCTGTCTGCAGCACCCGAGATCTCCTAGGAGCCCTTCGAGAGTCTTCCCCGAGTCCCTCCCAGTACGGGCTGCCGGGGAAATGCGGGGGTTGGGCTGGAAACGCAGGTAGCATCTAGTGCCTCCCCATGGACAGGGGAGGTAGGTAGCGGACTTCCCCTTGCGAGGGAACACCTGTGACACCAGGAACCTGCGTGGAGGGCTGCCCTGAACCTCACCCACACAGTCAGCCGTGTTCCGGAATTCTGAGTGTGGGGAGGTTCCGTCTTCTGTCTGCAGCACCCGAGATCTCCGAGGAGCCCTTCGAGAGTCTTCCCCGAGTCCCTCCCAGTACGGGCTGCCGGGGAAATGCGGGGGTTGGGCTGGAAACGCAGGTAGCATCTAGTGCCTCCCCATGGACAGGGGAGGTAATTAGCGGACTTCCCCTTGCGAGGGAACACCTGTGACACCAGGAAGCTGCGTGGAGGGCGGCCCCGATCCTCCGCCACACAGTCAGCCGTGTTCCGGAATTCTGAGTGTGGGGAGGTTCCGTCTTCTGTCTGCAGCACCCGAGATCTCCTAGGAGCCCTTCGAGAGTCTTCCCCGAGTCCCTCCCAGTACGGGCTGCCGGGGAAATGCGGGGGTTGGGCTGGAAACGCAGGTAGCATCTAGTGCCTCCCCATGGACAGGGGAGGTAAGTAGCGGACTTCCCCTTGCGAGGGAACACCTGTGACACCAGGAAGCTGCGTGGAAGGTGGCCCCGAACCTCCCCCACACAGTCAGCCGTGTTCCGGAATTCTGAGTGTGGGGAGGTTCCGTCTTCTGTCTGCAGCACCCGAGATCTCCTAGGAGCCCTTCGAGAGTCTTCCCCGAGTCCCTCCCAATGCGGGCTGCCGGGGAAATGCGGGGGTTGGGCTGGAAACGCAGGTAGCATCTAGTGCCTCCCCATGGACAGGGGAGGTAATTAGCGGACTTCCCCTTGCGAGGGAACACCTGTGACACCAGGAAGCTGCGTGGAGTGCGGCCCCGATCCTCCGCCACACAGTCAGCCGTGTTCCGGAATTCTGAGTGTGGGGAGGTTCCGTCTTCTGTCTGCAGCACCCGAGATCTCCTAGGAGCCCTTCGAGAGTCTTCCCCGAGTCCCTCCTAGTACGGGCTGCCGGGGAAATGCGGGGGTTGGGCTGGAAACGCAGGTAGCATCTAGTGCCTCCCCATGGACAGGGGAGGTAAGTAGCGGACTTCCCCTTGCGAGGGAACACCTGTGACACCAGGAAGCTGCGTGGAACGCGGCCCCGAACCTCCCCCACACAGTCAGCCGTGTTCCGGAATTCTGAGTGTGGGGAGGTTCCGTCTTCTGTCTGCAGCACCCGAGATCTCCTAGGAGCCCTTCGAGAGTCTTCCCCGAGTCCCTCCCAATGCGGGCTGCCGGGGAAATGCGGGGGTTGGGCTGGAAACGCAGGTAGCATCTAGTGCCTCCCCATGGACAGGGGAGGTAATTAGCGGACTTCCCCTTGCGAGGGAACACCTGTGACACCAGGAAGCTGCGTGGAGGGCGGCCCCGAACCTCCCCCACACAGTCAGCCGTGTTCCGGAATTCTGAGTGTGGGGAGGTTCCGTCTTCTGTCTGCAGCACCCGAGATCTCCTAGGAGCCCTTCGAGAGTCTTCCCCGAGTCCCTCCCAGTACGGGCTGCCGGGGAAATGCGGGGGTTGGGCTGGAAACGCAGGTAGCATCTAGTGCCTCCCCATGGACAGGGGAGGTAATTAGCGGACTTCCCCTTGCGAGGGAACACCTGTGACACCAGGAAGCTGCGTGGAGGGCGGCCCCGAACCTCCCCCACACAGTCAGCCGTGTTCCGGAATTCTGAGTGTGGGGAGGTTCCGTCTTCTGTCTGCAGCACCCGAGATCTCCGAGGAGCCCTTCGAGAGTCTTCCCCGAGTCCCTCCCAGTACGGGCTGCCGGGGAAATGCGGGGGTTGGGCTGGAAACGCAGGTAGCATCTAGTGCCTCCCCATGGACAGGGGAGGTAATTAGCGGACTTCCCCTTGCGAGGGAACACCTGTGACACCAGGAAGCTGCGTGGAGGGCGGCCCCGAACCTCCCCCACACAGTCAGCCGTGTTCCGGAATTCTGAGAGTGGGGAGGTTCCGTCTTCTGTCTGCAGCACCCGAGATCTCCTAGGAGCCCTTCGAGAGTCTTCCCCGAGTCCCTCCCAGTACGGGCTGCCGGGGAAATGCGGGGGTTGGGCTGGAAACGCAGGTAGCATCTAGTGCCTCCCCATGGACAGGGGAGGTAGGTAGCGGACTTCCCCTTGCGAGGGAACACCTGTGACACCAGGAAGCTGCGTGGAGGGCGGCCCTAAACCTCACCCAAACAGTCACACTTGTTCCGGAATTCTGAGTGTGGGGAGGTTCCGTCTTCTGTCTGCAGCACCCGAGATCTCCTAGGAGCCCTTCGAGAGTCTTCCCCGAGTCCCACCCAGTGCGGGCTGCCGGGGAAAGGCGGGGGTTGGGCTGGAAACGCAGGTAGCATCTACGCTTTCCCATGGACAGGGGAGGTAATTAGCGGACTTCCCCTTGCGAGGGAACACCTGTGACACCAGGAAGCTGCGTGGAGTGCGGCCCAGAACCTCACCCACACAGTCAGCCGTGTTCCGGAATTCTGAGTGTGGGGAGGTTCCGTCTTCTGTCTGCAGCACCCGAGATCTCCGAGGAGCCCTTCGAGAGTCTTCCCCGAGTCCCTCCCAGTACGGGCTGCCGGGGAAATGCGGGGGTTGGGCTGGAAACGCAGGTAGCATCTAGTGCCTCCCCATGGACAGGGGAGGTAATTAGCGGACTTCCCCTTGCGAGGGAACACCTGTGACACCAGGAAACTGCGTGGAGGGCGGCCCCGAACCTCCCCCACACAGTCAGCCATGTTCCGGAATTCTGAGTGTGGGGAGGTTCTGTCTTCTGTCTGCAGCACCCGAGATCTCCTAGGAGCCCTTCGAGAGTCTTCACCGATTCCCTCCCAGTACGGGCTGTCGGGGAAATGCGGGGGTTGGGCTGGAAACGCAGGTAGCATCTAGTGCCTACCCATGGACAGGGGAGGTAAGTAGCGGACTTCCCCTTGCGAGGGAACACCTGTGACACCAGGAAGCTGCGTGGAGGGCGGCCCCGAACCTCCCCCACACAGTCAGCCATGTTCCGGAATTCTGAATGTGAGGAGGTTCCGTCTTCTGTCTGCAGCACCCGGGATCTCCTAGGAGCCCTTCGAGAGTCTTCCCCGAGTCCCTCCCAGTGCGGGCTGCCGGGGAAAGGCGGGGGTTGGGCTGGAAACGCAGGTAGCATCTACGCCTCCCCATGGACAGGGGAGGTAATTAGCGGACTTCCCCTTGCGAGGGAACACCTGTGACACCAGGAAGCTGCGTGGAGTGCGGCCCTGAACCTCACCCACACAGTCAGCCGTGTTCAGGAATTCTGAGTGTGGGGAGGTTCCGTCTTCTGTCTGCAGCACCCGAGATGTCCGAGGAGCCCTTCGAGAGTCTTCCCCGCGTCCCTCCCAGTACGGGCTGCCGGGGAAATGCGGGGGTTGGGCTGGAAACGCAGGTAGCATCTAGTGCCTCCCCATGGACAGGGGAGTTAATTAGCGGACTTCCCCTTGCGAGGGAACACCTGTGACACCAGGAAGCTGCGTGGAGGGCGGCCCCGAACCTCCCCCACACAGTCAGCCGTGTTCCGGAATTCTGAGTGTGGGGAGGTTCCGTCTTCTGTCTGCAGCACCCGAGATCTCCTAGGAGCCCTTCTAGAGTCTTCCCCGAGTCCCTCCCAGTACGGGCTGCCGGGGAAATGCGGGGGTTTGGCTGGAAACGCAGGTAGCATCTAGTGCCTCCCCATGGACAGGGGAGGTAATTAGCGGACTTCCCCTTGCGAGGGAACACCTGTGACACCAGGAAGCTGCGTGGAGGGCGGCCCCGAACCTCCCCCACACAGTCAGCCGTGTTCCGGAATTCTGAGAGTGGGGAGGTTCCGTCTTCTGTCTGCAGCACCCGAGATCTCCTAGGAGCCCTTCGAGAGTCTTCCCCGAGTCCCTCCCAGTACGGGCTGCCGGGGAAATGCGGGGGTTGGGCTGGAAACGCAGGTAGCATCTAGTGCCTCCCCATGGACAGGGGAGGTAGGTAGCGGACTTCCCCTTGCGAGGGAACACCTGTGACACCAGGAAGCTGCGTGGAGGGCGGCCCTAAACCTCACCCAAACAGTCACACTTGTTCCGGAATTCTGAGTGTGGGGAGGTTCCGTCTTCTGTCTGCAGCACCCGAGATCTCCTAGGAGCCCTTCGAGAGTCTTCCCCGAGTCCCTCCCAGTGCGGGCTGCCGGGGAAAGGCGGGGGTTGGGCTGGAAACGCAGGTAGCATCTACGCTTCCCCATGGACAGGGGAGGTAATTAGCGGACTTCCCCTTGCGAGGGAACACCTGTGACACCAGGAAGCTGCGTGGAGTGCGGCCCAGAACCTCACCCACACAGTCAGCCGTGTTCCGGAATTCTGAGTGTGGGGAGGTTCCGTCTTCTGTCTGCAGCACCCGAGATCTCCGAGGAGCCCTTCGAGAGTCTTCCCCGAGTCCCTCCCAGTACGGGCTGCCGGGGAAATGCGGGGGTTGGGCTGGAAACGCAGGTAGCATCTAGTGCCTCCCCATGGACAGGGGAGGTAATTAGCGGACTTCCCCTTGCGAGGGAACACCTGTGACACCAGGAAACTGCGTGGAGGGCGGCCCCGAACCTCCCCCACACAGTCAGCCATGTTCCGGAATTCTGAGTGTGGGGAGGTTCTGTCTTCTGTCTGCAGCACCCGAGATCTCCTAGGAGCCCTTCGAGAGTCTTCCCCGATTCCCTCCCAGTACGGGCTGTCGGGGAAATGCGGGGGTTGGGCTGGAAACGCAGGTAGCATCTAGTGCCTACCCATGGACAGGGGAGGTAAGTAGCGGACTTCCCCTTGCGAGGGAACACCTGTGACACCAGGAAGCTGCGTGGAGGGCGGCCCCGAACCTCCCCCACACAGTCAGCCATGTTCCGGAATTCTGAATGTGAGGAGGTTCCGTCTTCTGTCTGCAGCACCCGGGATCTCCTAGGAGCCCTTCGAGAGTCTTCCCCGAGTCCCTCCCAGTGCGGGCTGCCGGGGAAAGGCGGGGGTTGGGCTGGAAACGCAGGTAGCATCTACGCCTCCCCATGGACAGGGGAGGTAATTAGCGGACTTCCCCTTGCGAGGGAACACCTGTGACACCAGGAAGCTGCGTGGAGTGCGGCCCGGAACCTCACCCACACAGTCAGCCGTGTTCAGGAATTCTGAGTGTGGGGAGGTTCCGTCTTCTGTCTGCAGCACCCGAGATGTCCGAGGAGCCCTTCGAGAGTCTTCCCCGCGTCCCTCCCAGTACGGGCTGCCGGGGAAATGCGGGGGTTGGGCTGGAAACGCAGGTAGCATCTAGTGCCTCCCCATGGACAGGGGAGTTAATTAGCGGACTTCCCCTTGCGAGGGAACACCTGTGACACCAGGAAGCTGCGTGGAGGGCGGCCCCGAACCTCCCCCACACAGTCAGCCGTGTGTTCCGGAATTCTGAGTGTGGGGAGGTTCCGTCTTCTGTCTGCAGCACCCGAGATCTCCTAGGAGCCCTTCGAGAGTCTTCCCCGAGTCCCTCCCAGTACGGGCTGCCGGGGAAATGCGGGGGTTGGGCTGGAAACGCAGGTAGCATCTAGTGCCTCCCCATGGACAGGGGAGGTAATTAGCGGACTTCCCCTTGCGAGGGAACACCTGTGACACCAGGAAGCTGCGTGGAGGGCGGCCCCGAACCTCCCCCACACAGTTAGCCGTGTTCCGGAATTCTGAGTGTGGGGAGGTTCCGTCTTCTGTCTGCAGCACCCGAGATCTCCTAGGAGCCCTTCGAGAGTCTTCCCCGAGTCCCTCCCTGTACGGGCTGCCGGGGAAATGCGGGGGTTGGGCTGGAAACGCAGGTAGCATCTAGTGCCTCCCCATGGACAGGGGAGGTAATTAGCGGACTTCCCCTTGCGAGGGAACACCTGTGACACCAGGAAGCTGCGTGGAGGGCGGCCCCGAACTTCCCCCACACAGTCAGCCGTGTTCCGGAATTCTGAGTGTGGGGAGGTTCCGTCTTCTGTCTGCAGCACCCGAGATCTCCTAGGAGCCCTTCGAGAGTCTTCCCCGAGTCCCTCCCAGTACGGGCTGCCGGGGAAATGCGGGGGTTGGGCTGGAAACGCAGGTAGCATCTAGTGCCTCCCCATGGACAGGGGAGGTAATTAGCGGACTTCCCCTTGCGAGGGAACACCTGTGACACCAGGAAGCTGCGTGGAGGGCGGCCCCGAACCTCCCCCACACAGTCAGCCGTGTTCCGGAATTCTGAGTGTGGGGAGGTTCCGTCTTCTGTCTGCAGCACCCGAGATCTCCTAGGAGCCCTTCTAGAGTCTTCCCCGAGTCCCTCCCATTACGGGCTGCCGGGGAAATGCGGGGGTTGGGCTGGAAACGCAGGTAGCATCTAGTGCCTCCACATGGACAGGGGAGGTAATTAGCGGACTTCCCCTTGCGAGGGAACACCTGTGACACCAGGAAGCTGCGTGGAGGGCGGCCCCGAACCTCCCCCACACAGTCAGCCGTGTTCCGGAATTCTGAATGTGAGGAGGTTCCGTCTTCTGTCTGCAGCACCCGGGATCTCCTAGGAGCCCTTCGAGAGTCTTCCCCGAGTCCCTCCCAGTACGGGCTGCCGGGGAAAGGCGGGGGTTGGGCTGGAAACGCAGGTAGCATCTAGTGCCTCCCCATGGACAGGGGAGGTAATTAGCGGACTTCCCCTTGCGAGGGAACACCTGTGACACCAGGAAGCTGCGTGGAGGGCGGCCCCGAACCTCCCCCACACAGTCAGCCGTGTTCCGGAATTCTGAGTGTGAGGATGTTCCGTCTTCTGTCTGCAGCACTCGGGATCTCCTAGGAGCCCTTCGAGAGTCTTCCCCGAGTCCCGCCCAGTGCGGGCTGCCGGGGAAAGGCGGGGGTTGGGCTGGAAACGCAGGTAGCATCTACGCCTCCCCATGGACAGGGGAGGTAATTAGCGGACTTCCACTTGCGAGGGAACACCTGTGACACCAGGAAGCTGCGTGGAGTGCGGCCCTGAACCTCACCCACACAGTCAGCCGTGTTCCGGAATTCTGAGTGTGGGGAGGTTCCGTCTTCTGTCTGCAGCACCCGAGATCTCCTAGGAGCCCTTCGAGAGTCTTCCCCGAGTCCCTCCCAGTACGGGCTGCCGGGGAAATGCGGGGGTTGGGCTGGAAACGCAGGTAGCATCTAGTGCCTCCCCATGGACAGGGGAGGTAATTAGCGGACTTCCCCTTGCGAGGGAACAGCTGTGACACCAGGAAGCTGCGTGGAGGGCGGCCCCGAACCTCCCCCACACAGTCAGCCGTGTTCCGGAATTCTGAGTGTGGGGAGGTTCCGTCTTCTGTCTGCAGCACCCGAGATCTCCGAGGAGCCCTTCGAGAGTCTTCCCCGAGTCCCTCCCAGAACGGGCTGCCGGGGAAATGCGGGGGTTGGGCTGGAAACGCAGGTAGCATCTAGTGCCTCCCAATGGACAGGGGAGGTAATTAGCGGACTTCCCCTTGCGAGGGAACACCTGTGACACCAGGAAGCTGCGTGGAGTGCGGCCCCGATCCTCCGCCACACAGTCAGCCGTGTTCCGGAATTCTGAGTGTGGGGAGGTTCCGTCTTCTGTCTGCAGCACCCGAGATCTCCTAGGAGCCCTTCGAGAGTCTTCCCCGAGTCCCTCCCAGTACGGGATGCCGGGGAAATGCGGGGGTTGGGCTGGAAACGCAGGTAGAATCTAGTGCCTCCCCATGGACAGGGGAGGTAAGTAGCGGACTTCCCCTTGCGAGGGAACACCTGTGACACCAGGAAGCTGCGTGGAGGGCGGCCCTAAACCTCACCCAAAGAGTCACCCTTGTTCCGGAATTCTGAGTGTGGGGAGGTTCCGTCTTCTGTCTGCAGCACCCGAGATCTCCTAGGAGCCCTTCGAGAGTCTTCCCCGAGTCCCTCCCAGTGCGGGCTACTGGGGAAAGGCGGGGGTTGGGCTGGAAACGCAGGTAGCATCTACGCCTCCGCATGGACAGGGGAGGTAATTAGCGGACTTCCCCTTGCGAGGGAACACCTGTGACACCAGGAAGCTGCGTGGAGGGCGGCCCCGAACCTCCCCCACACAGTCAGCCGTGTTCCGGAATTCTGAATGTGAGGAGGTTCCGTCTTCTGTCTGCAGCACCCGGGATCTCCTAGGAGCCCTTCGAGAGTCTTCCCCGAGTCCCTCCCAGTACGGGCTGCCGGGGAAATGCGGGGGTTGGGCTGGAAACGCAGGTAGCATCTAGTGCCTCCCCATGGACAGGGGAGGTAATTAGCGGACTTCCCCTTGCGAGGGAACACCTGTGACACCAGGAAGCTGCGTGGAGGGCGGCCCCGAACCTCCCCCACACAGTCAGCCGTGTTCCGGAATTCTGAATGTGAGGATGTTCCGTCTTCTGTCTGCAGCACTCGGGATCTCCTAGGAGCCCTTCGAGAGTCTTCCCCGAGTCCCGCCCAGTGCGGGCTGCCGGGGAAAGGCGGGGGTTGGGCTGGAAACGCAGGTAGCATCTACGCCTCCCCATGGACAGGGGAGGTAATTAGCGGACTTCCACTTGCGAGGGAACACCTGTGACACCAGGAAGCTGGGTGGAGTGCGGCCCTGAACCTCACCCACACAGTCAGCCGTGTTCCGGAATTCTGAGTGTGGGGAGGTTCCGTCTTCTGTCTGCAGCACCCGAGATCTCCTAGGAGCCCTTCGAGAGTCTTCCCCGAGTCCCTCCCAGTGCGGGCTGCTGGGGAAAGGCGGGGGTTGGGCTGGAAAAGCAGGTAGCATCTACGCCTCCGCATGGACAGGGGAGGTAATTAGCGGACTTCCCCTTGCGAGGGAACACCTGTGACACCAGGAAGCTGCGTGGAGGGCGGCCCCGAACCTCCCCCACACAGTCAGCCGTGTTCCGGAATTCTGAGTGTGGGGAGGTTCCGTCTTCTGTCTGCAGCACCCGAGATCTCCTAGGAGCCCTTCGAGAGTCTTCCCCGAGTCCCTCCCAGTACGGGCTGCCGGGGAAATGCGGGGGTTGGGCTGGAAACGCAGGTAGCATCTACTGCCTCCCCATGGACAGGGGAGGTAATTAGCGGACTTCCCCTTGCGAGGGAACACCTGTGACACCAGGAAGCTGCGTGGAGGGCGGCCCCGAACCTCCCCCACACAGTCAGCCGTGTTCCGGAATTCTGAGTGTGGGGAGGTTCCGTCTTCTGTCTGCAGCACCCGAGATCTCCTAGGAGCCCTTCGAGAGTCTTCCCCGAGTCCCTCCCAGTACGGGCTGCCGGGGAAATGCGGGGGTTGGGCTGGAAACGCAGGTAGCATCTAGTGCCTCCCCATGGACAGGGGAGGTAATTAGCGGAATTCCCCTTGCGAGGGAACACCTGTGACACCAGGAAGCTGCGTGGAGGGCGGCCCCTAACCTCCCCCACACAGTCAGCCGTGTTCCGGAATTCTGAGTGTGGGGAGGTTCCGTCTTCTGTCTGCAGCACCTGAGATCTCCTAGGAGCCCTTCGAGAGTCTTCCCTGAGTCCCTCCCAGTACGGGCTGCCGGGGAAATGCGGGGGTTGGGCTGGAAACGCAGGTAGCATCTAGTGCCTCCCCATGGACAGGGGAGGTAATTAGCGGACTTCCCCTTGCGAGGGAACACCTGTGACACCAGGAACCTGCGTGGAGGGCGGCCCCGAACCTCCCCCACACAGTCAGCCGTGTTCCGGAATTCTGAGTGTGGGGAGGTTCCGTCTTCTGTCTGCAGCACCCGAGATCTCCTAGGAGCCCTTCGAGAGTCTTCCCAGAGTCCCTCCCAGTACGGGCTGCCGGGGAAATGCGGGGGTTGGGCTGGAAACGCAGGTAGCATCTAGTGCCTCCCCATGGACAGGGGAGGTAATTAGCGGACTTCCCCTTGCGAGGGAACACCTGTGACACCAGGAAGCTGCGTGGAGGGCGGCCCCGAACCTCCCCCACACAGTCAGCCGTGTTCCGGAATTCTGAGTGTGGGGAGGTTCCGTCTTCTGTCTGCAGCACCCGAGATCTGCTAGGAGCCCTTCGAGAGTCTTCCCCGAGTCCCTCCCAGTACGGGCTGCCGGGGAAATGCGGGGGTTGGGCTGGAAACGCAGGTAGCATCTAGTGCCTCCCCATGGACAGGGGAGGTAATTAGCGGACTTCCCCTTGCGAGGGAACACCTGTGACACCAGGAAGCTGCGTGGAGGGCGGCCCCGAACCTCCCCCACACAGTCAGCCGTGTTCCGGAATTCTGAGTGTGGGGAGGTTCCGTCTTCTGTCTGCAGCACCCGAGATCTCCTAGGAGCCCTTCGAGATTCTTCCCCGAGTCCCTCCCAGTACGGGCTGCCGGGGAAATGCGGGGGTTGGGCTGGAAACGCAGGTAGCATCTAGTGCCTCCCCATGGACAGGGGAGGTAAGTAGCGGACTTCCCCTTGCGAGGGAACACCTGTGACACCAGGAAGCTGCGTGGAGGGCGGCCCTAAACCTCACCCAGTCACCCTTGTTCCGGAATTCTGAGTGTATGTAGGTTCCGTCTTCTGTCTGCAGCACCCGAGATCTCCTAGGAGCCCTTCGAGAGTCTTCCCCGAGTCCCTCCCAGTGCGGGCTGCCGGGGAAATGCGGGGGTTGGGCTGGAAACGCAGGTAGCATCTACGCCTCCCCATGGACAGGGGAGGTAATTAGCGGACTTCCCCTTGCGAGGGAACACCTGTGACACCAGGAAGCTGCGTGGAGTGCGGCCCTGAACCTCACCCACACAGTCAGCCGTGTTCCGGAATTCTGAGTGTGGGGAGGTTCCGTCTTCTGTCTGCAGCACCCGAGATCTCCGAGGAGCCCTTCGAGAGTCTTCCCCGAGTCCCTCCCAGTACGGGCTGCCGGGGAAATGCGGGGGTTGGGCTGGAAACGCAGGTAGCATCTAGTGCCTCCCCATGGACAGGGGAGGTAAGTAGCGGACTTCCCCTTGCGAGGGAACACCTGTGACACCAGGAAGCTGCGTGGAGGGCGGCCCCGAACCTCCCCCACACAGTCAGCCGTGTTCCGGAATTCTGAATGTGAGGAGTTTCCGTCTTCTGTCTGCAGCACCCGGGATCTCCTAGGAGCCCTTCGAGAGTCTTCCCCGAGTCCCTCCCAGTGCGGGCTGCCGGGGAAAGGCGGGGGTTGGGCTGGAAACGCAGGTAGCATCTACGCCTCCCCATGGACAGGGGAGGTAATTAGCGGACTTCCCCTTGCGAGGGAACACCTGTGACACCAGGAAGCTGCGTGGAGTGCGGCCCTGAACCTCACCCACACAGTCAGCCGTGTTCCGGAATTCTGAGTGTGGGGAGGTTCCGTCTTCTGTCTGCAGCACCCGAGATCTCCGAGGAGCCCTTCGAGAGTCTTCCCCGAGTCCCTCCCAATGCAGGCTGCCGGGGAAAGGCGGGGGTTGGGCTGGAAACGCAGGTAGCATCTACGCCTCCACATGGACAGGGGAGGTAATTAGCGGACTTCCCCTTGCGAGGGAACACCTGTGACACCAGGAAACTGCGTGGAGTGCGGCCCTGAACCTCCCCCACACAGTCAGCCGTGTTCCGGAATTCTGAGTGTGGGGAGGTTCCGTCTTCTGTCTGCAGCACCCGAGATCTCCGAGGAGCCCTTCGAGATTCTTCCCCGAGTCCCTCCCAGTACGGGCTGCCGGGGAAATGCGGGGGTTTGGCTGGAAACGCAGGTAGCATCTAGTGCCTCCCCATGGACAGGGGAGGTAATTAGCGGACTTCCCCTTGCGAGGGAACACCTGTGACACCAGGTAGCTGCGTGGAGGGCGGCCCCGAACCTCCCCCACACAGTCAGCCGTGTTCCGGAATTCTGAGTGTGGGGAGGTTCCGTCTTCTGTCTGCAGCACCCGAGATCTCCTAGGAGCCCTTCGAGAGTCTTCCCCGAGTCCCTCCCAGTACGGGCTGCCGGGGAAATGCGGGGGTTGGGCTGGAAACGCAGGTAGCATCTAGTGCCTCCCCATGGACAGGGGAGGTAAGTAGCGGACTTCCCCTTGCGAGGGAACACCTGTGACACCAGGAAGCTGCGTGGAGGGCGGCCCCGAACCTCCCCCACACAGTCAGCCGTGTTCCGGAATTCTGAGTGTGGGGAGGTTCCGTCTTCTGTCTGCAGCACCCGAGATCTCCTAGGAGCCCTTCGAGAGTCTTCCCCGAGTCCCTCCCAGTACGGGCTGCCGGGGAAATGCGGGGGTTGGGCTGGAAACGCAGGTAGCATCTAGTGCCTCCCCATGGACAGGGGAGGTAAGTAGCGGACTTCCCCTTGCGAGGGAACACCTGTGACACCAGGAAGCTGCGTGAAGGGCGGCCCTAAACCTCACCCAAACAGTCACACTTGTTCCGGAATTCTGAGTGTGGGGAGGTTCCGTCTTCTGTCTGCAGCACCCGAGATCTCCTAGGAGCCCTTCGAGAGTCTTCCCCGAGTCCCTCCCAGTGCGGGCTGCCGGGGAAAGGCGGGGGTTGGGCTGGAAACGCAGGTAGCATCTACGCCTCCCCATGGACAGGGGAGGTAATTAGCGGACTTCCCCTTGCGAGGGAACACCTGTGACACCAGGAAGCTGCGTGGAGTGCGGCCCTGAACCTCCCCCACACAGTCAGCCGTGTTCCGGAATTCTGAGTGTGGGGAGGTTCCGTCTTCTGTCTGCAGCACCCGAGATCTCCGAGGAGCCCTTCGAGAGTCTTCCCCGAGTCCCTCCCAGTACGGGCTGCCGGGGAAATGCGGGGGTTGGGCTGGAAACGCAGGTAGCATCTAGTGCCTCCCCATGGACAGGGGAGGTAATTAGCGGACTTCCCCTTGCGAGGGAACACCTGTGACACCAGGAAGCTGCGTGGAGGGCGGCCCCGAACCTCCCCCACACAGTCAGCCGTGTTCCGGAATTCTGAGTGTGGGGAGGTTCCGTCTTCTGTCTGCAGCACCCGAGATCTCCTAGGAGCCCTTCGAGAGTCTTCCCCGAGTCCCTCCCAGTACGGGCTGCCGGGGAAATGCGGGGGTTGGGCTGGAAACGCAGGTAGCATCTAGTGCCTCCCCATGGACAGGGGAGGTAATTAGCGGACTTCCCCTTGCGAGGAAACACCTGTGACACCAGGAAGCTGCGTGGAGGGCGGCCCCGAACCTCCCCCACACAGTCAGCCGTGTTCCGGAATTCTGAGTGTGGGGAGGTTCCGTCTTCTGTCTGCAGCACCCGAGATCTCCTAGGAGCCCTTCGAGAGTCTTCCCCGAGTCCCTCCCAGTACGGGCTGCCGGGGAAATGCGGGGGTTGGGCTGGAAACGCAGGTAGCATCTAGTGCCTCCCCATGGACAGGGGAGGTAATTAGCGGACTTCCCCTTGCGAGGGAACACCTGTGACACCAGGAAGCTGCGTGGAGGGCGGCCCCGAACCTCCCCAACACAGTCAGCCGTGTTCCGGAATTCTGAGTGTGGGGAGGTTCCGTCTTCTGTCTGCAGCACCCGAGATCTCCTAGGAGCCCTTCGAGAGTCTTCCCCGAGTCCCTCCCAGTACGGGCTGCCGGGGAAATGCGGGGGTTGGGCTGGAAACGCAGGTAGCATCTTGTGCCTCCCCATGGACAGGGGAGGTAATTAGCGGACTTCCCCTTGCGAGGGAACACCTGTGACACCAGGAAGCTGCGTGGAGGGCGGCCCCGAACCTCCCCCACACAGTCAGCCGTGTTCCGGAATTCTGAGTGTGGGGAGGTTCCGTCTTCTGTCTGCAGCACCCGAGATCTCCTAGGAGCCCTTCGAGAGTCTTCCCCGAATCCCTCCCAGTGCGGGCTGCCGGGGAAATGCGGGGGTTGGGCTGGAAACGCAGGTAGCATCTAGTGCCTCCCCATGGACAGGGGAGGTAATTAGCGGACTTCCCCTTGCGAGGGAACACCTGTGACACCAGGAAGCTGCGTGGAGGGCGGCCCCGAACATCCCCCACACAGTCAGCCGTGTTCCGGAATTCTGAGTGTGGGGAGGTTCCGTCTTCTGTCTGCAGCACCCGAGATCTCCTAGGAGCCCTTCGAGAGTCTTCCCCGAGTCCCTCTCAGTACGGGCTGCCGGGGAAATGCGGGGGTTGGGCTGGAAACGCAGGTAGCATCTAGTGCCTCCCCATGGACAGGGGAGGTAATTAGCGGACTTCCCCTTGCGAGGGAACACCTGTGACACCAGGAAGCTGCGTGGAGGTCGGTCCCGAACCTCCCCCACACAGTCAGCCGTGTTCCGGAATTCTGAGTGTGGGGAGGTTCCGTCTTCTGTCTGCAGCACCCGAGATCTCCGAGGAGCCCTTCGAGAGTCTTCCCTGAGTCCCTCCCAGTACGGGCTGCCGGGGAAATGCGGGGGTTGGGCTGGAAACGCAGGTAGCATCTAGTGCCTCCCCATGGACAGGGGAGGTAATTAGCGGACTTCCCCTTGCGAGGGAACACCTGTGACACCAGGAAGCTGCGTGGAGGGCGGCCCCGAACCTCCCCCACACAGTCAGCCGTGTTCCGGAATTCTGAGTGTGGGGAGGTTCCGTCTTCTGTCTGCAGCACCCGAGATCTCCTAGGAGCCCTTCGAGAGTCTTCCCAGAGTCCCTCCCAGTACGGGCTGCCGGGGAAATGCGGGGGTTGGGCTGGAAACGCAGGTAGCATCTAGTGCCTCCCCATGGACAGGGGAGGTAATTAGCGGACTTCCCCTTGCGAGGGAACACCTGTGACACCAGGAAGCTGCGTGCAGGGCGGCCCCGAACCTCCCCCACACAGTCAGCCGTGTTCCGGAATTCTGAGTGTGGGGAGGTTCCGTCTTCTGTCTGCAGCACCCGAGATCTCCTAGGAGCCCTTCGAGAGTCTTCCCCGAGTCCCTCCCAGTGCGGGCTGCCGGGGAAAGGCGGGGGTTGGGCTGGAAACGCAGGTAGCATCTACGCCTCCCCATGGACAGGGGAGGTAATTAGCGGACTTCCCCTTGCGAGGGAACACCTGTGACACCAGGAAGCTGCGTGGAGTGTGGCCCTGAACCTCACCCACACAGTCAGACGTGTTCCGGAATTCTGAGTGTCGGGAGGTTCCGTCTTCTGTCTGCAGCACCCGAGATCTCCGAGGAGCCCTTCGAGAGTCTTCCCCGAGTCCCTCCCAGTTCGGGCTGCCGGGGAAATGCGGGGGTTGGGCTGGAAACTCAGGTAGCATCTAGTGCCTCCCCATGGACAGGGGAGGTAATTAGCGGACTTCCCCTTGCGTGGGAACACCTGTGACACCAGGAAGCTGCGTGGAGGGCGGCCCCGAACCTCCCCCACACAGTCAGCCGTGTTCCGGAATTCTGAGTGTGGGGAGGTTCCGTCTTCTGTCTGCAGCACCCGAGATCTCCTAGGAGCCCTTCGAGAGTCTTCCCCGAGTCCCTCCCAGTGCGGGCTGCCGGGGAAAGGCGGGGGTTGGGCTGGAAACGCAGGTAGCATCTACGCCTCCCCATGGACAGGGGAGGTAATTAGCGGACTTCCCCTTGCGAGGGAACACCTGTGACACCAGGAAGCTGCGTGGAGTGCGGCCCTGAACCTCACCCACACAGTCAGACGTGTTCCGGAATTCTGAGTGTGGGGAGGTTCCGTCTTCTGTCTGCAGCACCCGAGATCTCCGAGGAGCCCTTCGAGAGTCTTCCCCGAGTCCCTCCCAGTTCGGGCTGCCGGGGAAATGCGGGGGTTGGGCTGGAAACGCAGGTAGCATCTAGTGCCTCCCCATGGACAGGGGAGGTAATTAGCGGACTTCCCCTTGCGAGGGAACACCTGTGACACCAGGAAGCTGCGTGGAGGGCGGCCCCGAACCTCCCCCACACAGTCAGCCGTGTTCCGGAATTCTGAGTGTGGGGAGGTTCCGTCTTCTGTCTGCAGCACCCGAGATCTCCTAGGAGCCCTTCGAGAGTCTTCCCCGAGTCCCTCCCAGTACGGGCTGCCGGGGAAATGCGGGGGTTGGGCTGGAAACGCAGGTAGCATCTAGTGCCTCCCCATGGACAGGGGAGGTAATTAGCGGACTTCCCCTTGCGAGGAAACACCTGTGACACCAGGAAGCTGCGTGGAGGGCGGCCCCGAACCTCCCCCACACAGTCAGCCGTGTTCCGGAATTCTGAGTGTGGGGAGGTTCCGTCTTCTGTCTGCAGCACCCGAGATCTCCTAGGAGCCCTTCGAGAGTCTTCCCCGAATCCCTCCCAGTGCGGGCTGCCGGGGAAATGCGGGGGTTGGGCTGGAAACGCAGGTAGCATCTAGTGCCTCCCCATGGACAGGGGAGGTAATTAGCGGACTTCCCCTTGCGAGGGAACACCTGTGACACCAGGAAGCTGCGTGGAGGGCGGCCCCGAACCTCCCCCACACAGTCAGCCGTGTTCCGGAATTCTGAGTGTGGGGAGGTTCCGTCTTCTGTCTGCAGCACCCGAGATCTCCTAGGAGCCCTTCGAGAGTCTTCCCCGAGTCCCTCCCAGTACGGGCTGCCGGGGAAATGCGGGGGTTGGGCTGGAAACGCAGGTAGCATCTAGTGCCTCCCCATGGACAGGGGAGGTAATTAGCGGACTTCCCCTTGCGAGGGAACACCTGTGACACCAGGAAGCTGCGTGGAGGGCGGCCCCGAACCTCCCCCACACAGTCAGCCGTGTTCCGGAATTCTGAGTGTGGGGAGGTTCCGTCTTCTGTCTGCAGCACCCGAGATCTCCGAGGAGCCCTTCGAGAGTCTTCCCCGAGTCCCTCCCAGTACGGGCTGCCGGGGAAATGCGGGGGTTGGGCTGGAAACGCAGGTAGCATCTAGTGCCTCCCCATGGACAGGGGAGGTAATTAGCGGACTTCCCCTTGCGAGGGAACACCTGTGACACCAGGAAGCTGCGTGGAGGGCGGCCCCGAACCTCCCCCACACAGTCAGCCGTGTTCCGGAATTCTGAGTGTGGGGAGGTTCCGTCTTCTGTCTGCAGCACCCGAGATCTCCTAGGAGCCCTTCGAGAGTCTTCCCAGAGTCCCTCCCAGTACGGGCTGCCGGGGAAATGCGGGGGTTGGGCTGGAAACGCAGGTAGCATCTAGTGCCTCCCCATGGACAGGGGAGGTAATTAGCGGACTTCCCCTTGCGAGGGAACACCTGTGACCCCAGGAAGCTGCGTGGAGCGCGGCCCCGAACCTCCCCCACACAGTCAGCCGTGTTCCGGAATTCTGAGTGTGGGGAGGTTCCGTCTTCTGTCTGCAGCACCCGAGACCTCCTAGGAGCCCTTCGAGAGTCTTCCCCGAGTCCCTCCCAGTACGGGCTGCCGGGGAAATGCGAGGGTTGGGCTGGAAACGCAGGTAGCATCTAGTGCCTCCCCATGGACAGGGGAGGTAATTAGCGGACTTCCCCTTGCGAGGGAACACCTGTGACACCAGGAAGCTGCGTGGAGGGCGGCCCCGAACCTCCCCCACACAGTCAGCCGTGTTCCGGAATTCTGAGTGTGGGGAGGTTCCGTCTTCTGTCTGCAGCACCCGAGATCTCCTAGGAGCCCTTCGAGAGTCTTCCCCGAGTCCCTCCCAGTGCGGGCTGCCGGGGAAAGGCGGGGGTTGGGCTGGAAACGCAGGTAGCATCTACGCCTCCCCATGGACAGGGGAGGTAATTAGCGGACTTCCCCTTGCGAGGGAACACCTGTGACACCAGGAAGCTGCGTGGAGTGCGGCCCTGAACCTCCCCCACACAGTCAGCCGTGTTCCGGAATTCTGAGTGTGGGGAGGTTCCGTCTTCTGTCTGCAGCACCCGAGATCTCCGAGGAGCCCTTCGAGAGTCTTCCCCGAGTCCCTCCCAGTACGGGCTGCCGGGGAAATGCGGGGGTTGGGCTGGAAACGCAGGTAGCATCTAGTGCCTCCCCATGGACAGGGGAGGTAATTAGCGGACTTCCCCTTGCGAGGGAACACCTGTGACACCAGGAAGCTGCGTGGAGGGCGGCCCCGAACCTCCCCCACACAGTCAGCCGTGTTCCGGAATTCTGAGTGTGGGGAGGTTCCGTCTTCTGTCTGCAGCACCCGAGATCTCCTAGGAGCCCTTCGAGAGTCTTCCCCGAGTCCCTCCCAGTACAGGCTGCCGGGGAAATGCGGGGGTTGGGCTGGAAACGCAGGTAGCATCTAGTGCCTCCCCATGGACAGGGGAGGTAATTAGCGGACTTCCCCTTGCGAGGAAACACCTGTGACACCAGGAAGCTGCGTGGAGGGCGGCCCCGAACCTCCCCCACACAGTCAGCCGTGTTCCGGAATTCTGAGTGTGGGGAGGTTCCGTCTTCTGTCTGCAGCACCCGAGATCTCCTAGGAGCCCTTCGAGAGTCTTCCCCGAGTCCCTCCCAGTACGGGCTGCCGGGGAAATGCGGGGGTTGGGCTGGAAACGCAGGTAGCATCTAGTGCCTCCCCATGGACAGGGGAGGTAATTAGCGGACTTCCCCTTGCGAGGGAACACCTGTGACACCAGGAAGCTGCGTGGAGGGCGGCCCCGAACCTCCCCAACACAGTCAGCCGTGTTCCGGAATTCTGAGTGTGGGGAGGTTCCGTCTTCTGTCTGCAGCACCCGAGATCTCCTAGGAGCCCTTCGAGAGTCTTCCCCGAGTCCCTCCCAGTACGGGCTGCCGGGGAAATGCGGGGGTTGGGCTGGAAACGCAGGTAGCATCTAGTGCCTCCCCATGGACAGGGGAGGTAATTAGCGGACTTCCCCTTGCGAGGGAACACCTGTGACACCAGGAAGGTGCGTGGAGGGCGGCCCCGAACCTCCCCCACACAGTCAGCCGTGTTCCGGAATTCTGAGTGTGGGGAGGTTCCGTCTTCTGTCTGCAGCACCCGAGATCTCCTAGGAGCCCTTCGAGAGTCTTCCCCGAGTCCCTCCCAGTACGGGCTGCCGGGGAAAAGCGGGGGTTTGGCTGGAAACGCAGGTAGCATCTAGTGCCTCCCCATGGACAGGGGAGGTAAGTAGCGGACTTCCCGTTGCGAGGGAACACCTGTGACACCAGGAAGGTGCGTGGAGGTCGGCCCCGAACCTCCCCCACACAGTCAGCCGTGTTCCGGAATTCTGAATGTGAGGAGGTTCCGTCTTCTGTCTGCAGCACCCGGGATCTCCTAGGAGCCCTTCCAGAGTCTTCCCCGAGTCCCTCCCAGTACGGGCTGCCGGGGAAAGGCGGGGGTTGGGCTGGAAACGCAGGTAGCATCTAGTGCCTCCCCATGGACAGGGGAGGTAATTAGCGGACTTCCCCTTGCGAAGGAACACCTGTGACACCAGGAAGCTGCGTGGAGTGCGGCCCTGAACCTCACCCACACAGTCAGCCGTGTTCCGGAATTCTGAGTGTGGGGAGGTTCCGTCTTCTGTCTGCAGCACCCGAGATCTCCTAGGAGCCCTTCGAGAGTCTTCCCCGAGTCCCTCCCAGTGCGGGCTGCCGGGGAAATGCGGGGGTTGGGCTGGAAACGCAGGTAGCATCTACGCCTCCCCATGGACAGGGGAGGTAATTAGCGGACTTCCCCTTGCGAGGGAACACCTGTGACACCAGGAAACTGCGTGGAGTGCGGCCCTGAACCTCCCCCACAAAGTCAGCCGTGTTCCGGAATTCTGAGTGTGGGGAGGTTCCGTCTTCTGTCTGCAGCACCCGAGATCTCCTAGGAGCCCTTCGAGAGTCTTCCCCGAGTCCCTCCCATTACGGGCTGCCGGGGAAATGCGGGGGTTGGGCTGGAAACGCAGGTAGCATCTAGTGCCTCCCCATGGACAGGGGAGGTAATTAGCGGACTTCCCCTTGCGAGGGAACACCTGTGACACCAGGAAGCTGCGTGGAGGGCGGCCCCGAACCTCCCCCACACAGTCAGCCGTGTTCCGGAATTCTGAGTGTGGGGAGGTTCCGTCTTCTGTCTGCAGCACCCGAGATCTCCTAGGAGCCCTTCGAGAATCTTCCCCGAATCCCTCCCAGTGCGGGCTGCCGGGGAAATGCGGGGGTTGGGCTGGAAACGCAGGTAGCATCTAGTGCCTCCCCATGGACAGGGGAGGTAATTAGCGGACTTCCCCTTGCGAGGGAACACCTGTGACACCAGGAAGCTGCGTGGAGGGCGGCCCCGAACCTCCCCCACACAGTCAGCCGTGTTCCGGAATTCTGAGTGTGGGGAGGTTCCGTCTTCTGTCTGCAGCACCCGAGATCTCCTAGGAGCCCTTCGAGAGTCTTCCCCGAGTCCCTCCCAGTACGGGCTGCCGGGGAAATGCGGGGGTTGGGCTGGAAACGCAGGTAGCATCTAGTGCCTCCCCATGGACAGGGGAGGTAATTAGCGGACTTCCCCTTGCGAGGGAACACCTGTGACCCCAGGAAGCTGCGTGGAGCGCGGCCCCGAACCTCCCCCACACAGTCAGCCGTGTTCCGGAATTCTGAGTGTGGGGAGGTTCCGTCTTCTGTCTGCAGCACCCGAGACCTCCTAGGAGCCCTTCGAGAGTCTTCCCTGAGTCCCTCCCAGTACGGGCTGCCGGGGAAATGCGAGGGTTGGGCTGGAAACGCAGGTAGCATCTAGTGCCTCCCCATGGACAGGGGAGGTAATTAGCGGACTTCCCCTTGCGAGGGAACACCTGTGACACCAGGAAGCTGCGTGCAGGGCGGCCCCGAACCTCCCCCACACAGTCAGCCGTGTTCCGGAATTCTGAGTGTGGGGAGGTTCCGTCTTCTGTCTGCAGCACCCGAGATCTCCTAGGAGCCCTTCGAGAGTCTTCCCCGAGTCCCTCCCAGTACGGGCTGCCGGGGAAATGCGGGGGTTGGGCTGGAAACGCAGGTAGCATCTAGTGCCTCCCCATGGACAGGGGAGGTAAGTAGCGGACTTCCCCTTGCGAGGGAACACCTGTGACACCAGGAAGCTGCGTGGAGGTGGCCCTAAACCTCACCCAGTCACCTTGTTCCGGAATTCTGAGTGTGGGGAGGTTCCGTCTTCTGTCTGCAGCACCCGAGATCTCCTAGGAGCCCTTCGAGAGTCTTCCCCGAGTCCCTCCCAGTGCGGGCTGCCGGGGAAAGGCGGGGGTTGGGCTGGAAACGCAGGTAGCATCTACGCCTCCCCATGGACAGGGGAGGTAATTAGCGGACTTCCCCTTGCGAGGGAACACCTGTGACACCAGGAAGCTGCGTGGAGTGCGGCCCTGAACCTCACCCACACAGTCAGACGTGTTCCGGATTTCTGAGTGTGGGGAGGTTCCGTCTTCTGTCTGCAGCACCCGAGATCTCCGAGGAGCCCTTCGAGAGTCTTCCCCGAGTCCCTCCCAGTTCGGGCTGCCGGGGAAATGCGGGGGTTGGGCTGGAAACTCAGGTAGCATCTAGTGCCTCCCCATGGACAGGGGAGGTAATTAGCGGACTTCCCCTTGCGTGGGAACACCTGTGACACCAGGAAGCTGCGTGGAGGGCGGCCCCGAACCTCCCCCACACAGTCAGCCGTGTTCCGGAATTCTGAGTGTGGGGAGGTTCCGTCTTCTGTCTGCAGCACCCGAGATCTCCTAGGAGCCCTTCTAGAGTCTTCCCCGAGTCCCTCCCAGTGCGGGCTGCCGGGGAAAGGCGGGGGTTGGGCTGGAAACGCAGGTAGCATCTACGCCTCCCCATGGACAGGGGAGGTAATTAGCGGACTTCCCCTTGCGAGGGAACACCTGTGACACCAGGAAGCTGCGTGGAGTGCGGCCCTGAACCTCACCCACACAGTCAGACGTGTTCCGGAATTCTGAGTGTGGGGAGGTTCCGTCTTCTGTCTGCAGCACCCGAGATCTCCGAGGAGCCCTTCGAGAGTCTTCCCCGAGTCCCTCCCAGTTCGGGCTGCCGGGGAAATGCGGGGGTTGGGCTGGAAACGCAGGTAGCATCTAGTGCCTCCCCATGGACAGGGGAGGTAATTAGCGGACTTCCCCTTGCGAGGGAACACCTGTGACACCAGGAAGCTGCGTGGAGGGCGGCCCCGAACCTCCCCCACACAGTCAGCCGTGTTCCGGAATTCTGAGTGTGGGGAGGTTCCGTCTTCTGTCTGCAGCACCCGAGATCTCCTAGGAGCCCTTCGAGAGTCTTCCCCGAGTCCCTCCCAGTACGGGCTGCCGGGGAAATGCGGGGGTTGGGCTGGAAACGCAGGTAGCATCTAGTGCCTCCCCATGGACAGGGGAGGTAATTAGCGGACTTCCCCTTGCGAGGAAACACCTGTGACACCAGGAAGCTGCGTGGAGGGCGGCCCCGAACCTCCCCCACACAGTCAGCCGTGTTCCGGAATTCTGAGTGTGGGGAGGTTCCGTCTTCTGTCTGCAGCACCCGAGATCTCCTAGGAGCCCTTCGAGAGTCTTCCCCGAGTCCCTCCCAGTACGGGCTGCCGGGGAAATGCGGGGGTTGGGCTGGAAACGCAGGTAGCATCTAGTGCCTCCCCATGGACAGGGGAGGTAATTAGCGGACTTCCCCTTGCGAGGGAACACCTGTGACACCAGGAAGCTGCGTGGAGGGCGGCCCCGAACCTCCCCCACACAGTCAGCCGTGTTCCGGAATTCTGAGTGTGGGGAGGTTCCGTCTTCTGTCTGCAGCACCCGAGATCTCCTAGGAGCCCTTCGAGAGTCTTCCCCGAGTCCCTCCCAGTACGGGCTGCCGGGGAAATGCGGGGGTTGGGCTGGAAACGCAGGTAGCATCTAGTGCCTCCCCATGGACAGGGGAGGTAATTAGCGGACTTCCCCTTGCGAGGGAACACCTGTGACACCAGGAAGGTGCGTGGAGGGCGGCCCCGAACCTCCCCCACACAGTCAGCCGTGTTCCGGAATTCTGAGTGTGGGGAGGTTCCGTCTTCTGTCTGCAGCACCCGAGATCTCCGAGGAGCCCTTCGAGAGTCTTCCCTGAGTCCCTCCCAGTACGGGCTGCCGGGGAAATGCGGGGGTTGGGCTGGAAACGCAGGTAG
Source organism: Camelus bactrianus (assembly GCF_048773025.1). Classification (NCBI taxonomy): domain Eukaryota; kingdom Metazoa; phylum Chordata; class Mammalia; order Artiodactyla; family Camelidae; genus Camelus; species Camelus bactrianus. Next base: position 843,952 of record NW_027413971.1, on the reverse strand, counting down.
CATCTAGTGCCTCCCCATGGACAGGGGAGGTAATTAGCGGACTTCCCCTTGCGAGGGAACACCTGTGACACCAGGAAGCTGCGTGGAGGGCGGCCCCGAACCTCCCCCACACAGTCAGCCGTGTTCCGGAATTCTGAGTGTGGGGAGGTTCCGTCTTCTGTCTGCAGCACCCGAGATCTCCTAGGAGCCCTTCGAGAGTCTTCCCAGATTCCCTCCCAGTACGGGCTGCCGGGGAAATGCGGGGGTTGGGCTGGAAACGCAGGTAGCATCTAGTGCCTCCCCATGGACAGGGGAGGTAATTAGCGGACTTCCCCTTGCGAGGGAACACCTGTGACCCCAGGAAGCTGCGTGGAGCGCGGCCCCGAACCTCCCCCACACAGTCAGCCGTGTTCCGGAATTCTGAGTGTGGGGAGGTTCCGTCTTCTGTCTGCAGCACCCGACACCTCCTAGGAGCCCTTCGAGAGTCTTCCCTGAGTCCCTCCCAGTACGGGCTGCCGGGGAAATGCGAGGGTTGGGCTGGAAACGCAGGTAGCATCTAGTGCCTCCCCATGGACAGGGGAGGTAATTAGCGGACTTCCCCTTGCGAGGGAACACCTGTGACACCAGGAAGCTGCGTGGAGGGCGGCCCCGAACCTCCCCCACACAGTCAGCCGTGTTCCGGAATTCTGAGTGTGGGGAGGTTCCGTCTTCTGTCTGCAGCACCCGAGATCTCCTAGGAGCCCTTCGAGAGTCTTCCCCGAGTCCCTCCCAGTACGGGCTGCCGGGGAAATGCGGGGGTTGGGCTGGAAACGCAGGTAGCATCTAGTGCCTCCCCATGGACAGGGGAGGTAAGTAGCGGACTTCCCCTTGCGAGGGAACACCTGTGACACCAGGAAGCTGCGTGGAGGGCGGCCCTAAACCTCACCCAGTCACCCTTGTTCCGGAATTCTGAGTGTGGGGAGGTTCCGTCTTCTGTCTGCAGCACCCGAGATCTCCTAGGAGCCCTTCGAGAGTCTTCCCCGAGTCCCTCCCAGTGCGGGCTGCCGGGGAAAGGCGGGGGTTGGGCTGGAAACGCAGGTAGCATCTACGCCTCCCCATGGACAGGGGAGGTAATTAGCGGACTTCCCCTTGCGAGGGAACACCTGTGACTCCAGGAAGCTGCGTGGAGTGCGGCCCTGAACCTCACCCACACAGTCAGACGTGTTCCGGAATTCTGAGTGTGGGGAGGTTCCGTCTTCTGTCTGCAGCACCCGAGATCTCCGAGGAGCCCTTCGAGAGTCTTCCCCGAGTCCCTCCCAGTTCGGGCTGCCGGGGAAATGCGGGGGTTGGGCTGGAAACTCAGGTAGCATCTAGTGCCTCCCCATGGACAGGGGAGGTAATTAGCGGACTTCCCCTTGCGTGGGAACACCTGTGACACCAGGAAGCTGCGTGGAGGGCGGCCCCGAACCTCCCCCACACAGTCAGCCGTGTTCCGGAATTCTGAGTGTGGGGAGGTTCCGTCTTCTGTCTGCAGCACCCGAGATCTCCTAGAAGCCCTTCGAGAGTCTTCCCCGAGTCCCTCCCAGTGCGGGCGGCCGGGGAAAGGCGGGGGTTGGGCTGGAAACGCAGGTAGCATCTACGCCTCCCCATGGACAGGGGAGGTAATTAGCGGACTTCCCCTTGCGAGGGAACACCTGTGACACCAGGAAGCTGCGTGGAGTGCTGCCCTGAACCTCACCCACACAGTCAGACTTGTTCCGGAATTCTGAGTGTGGGGAGGTTCCGTCTTCTGTCTGCAGCACCCGAGATCTCCGAGGAGCCCTTCGAGAGTCTTCCCCGAGTCCCTCCCAGTTCGGGCTGCCGGGGAAATGCGGGGGTTGGGCTGGAAACGCAGGTAGCATCTAGTGCCTCCCCATGGACAGGGGAGGTAATTAGCGGACTTCCCCTTGCGTGGGAACACCTGTGACACCAGGAAGCTGCGTGGAGGGCGGCCCCGAACCTCCCCCACACAGTCAGCCGTGTTCCGGAATTCTGAGTGTGGGGAGGTTCCGTCTTCTGTCTGCAGCACCCGAGATCTCCTAGGAGCCCTTCGAGAGTCTTCCCCGAGTCCCTCCCAGTGCGGGCTGCCGGGGAAAGGCGGGGGTTGGGCTGGAAACGCAGGTAGCATCTACGCCTCCCCATGGACAGGGGAAGTAATTAGCGGACTTCCCCTTGCGAGGGAACACCTGTGACACCAGGAAGCTGCGTGGAGTGCGGCCCTGAACCTCACCCACACAGTCAGACGTGTTCCGGAATTCTGAGTGTGGGGAGGTTCCGTCTTCTGTCTGCAGCACCCGAGATCTCCTAGGAGCCCTTCGAGATTCTTCCCCGAGTCCCTCCCAGTACGGGCTGCCGGGGAAATGCGGGGGTTGGGCTGGAAACGCAGGTAGCATCTAGTGCCTCCCCATGGACAGGGGAGGTAAGTAGCGGACTTCCCCTTGCGAGGGAACACCTGTGACTCCAGGAAGCTGCGTGGAGGGCGACCCTAAACCTCACCCAGTCACCCTTGTTCCGGAATTCTGAGTGTGGGGAGGTTCCGTCTTCTGTCTGCAGCACCCGAGATCTCCTAGGAGCCCTTCGAGAGTCTTCCCCGAGTCCCTCCCAGTACGGGCTGCCGGGGAAATGCGGGGGTTGGGCTGGAAACGCAGGTAGCATCTAGTGCCTCCCCATGGACAGGGGAGGTAATTAGCGGACTTCCCCTTGCGAGGGAACACCTGTGACACCAGGAAGCTGCGTGGAGGGCGGCCCCGAACCTCCCCCACACAGTCAGCCGTGTTCCGGAATTCTGAGTGTGGGGAGGTTCCGTCTTCTGTCTGCAGCACCCGAGATCTCCGAGGAGCCCTTCGAGAGTCTTCCCTGAGTCCCTCCCAGTACGGGCTGCCGGGGAAATGCGGGGGTTGGGCTGGAAACGCAGGTAGCATCTAGTGCCTCCCCATGGACAGGGGAGGTAATTAGCGGACTTCCCCTTGCGAGGGAACACCTGTGACACCAGGAAGCTGCGTGGAGGGCGGCCCCGAACCTCCCCCACACAGTCAGCCGTGTTCCGGAATTCTGAGTGTGGGGAGGTTCCGTCTTCTGTCTGCAGCACCCGAGATCTCCTAGGAGCCCTTCGAGAGTCTTCCCAGAGTCCCTCCCAGTACGGGCTGCCGGGGAAATGCGGGGGTTGGGCTGGAAACGCAGGTAGCATCTAGTGCCTCCCCATGGACAGGGGAGGTAATTAGCGGACTTCCCCTTGCGAGGGAACACCTGTGACCCCAGGAAGCTGCGTGGAGCGCGGCCCCGAACCTCCCCCACACAGTCAGCCGTGTTCCGGAATTCTGAGTGTGGGGAGGTTCCGTCTTCTGTCTGCAGCACCCGAGACCTCCTAGGAGCCCTTCGAGAGTCTTCCCTGAGTCCCTCCCAGTACGGGCTGCCGGGGAAATGCGAGGGTTGGGCTGGAAACGCAGGTAGCATCTAGTGCCTCCCCATGGACAGGGGAGGTAATTAGCGGACTTCCCCTTGCGAGGGAACACCTGTGACACCAGGAAGCTGCGTGGAGGGCGGCCCCGAACCTCCCCCACACAGTCAGCCGTGTTCCGGAATTCTGAGTGTGGGGAGGTTCCGTCTTCTGTCTGCAGCACCTGAGATCTCCTAGGAGCCCTTCGAGAGTCTTCCCCGAGTCCCTCCCAGTACGGGCTGCCGGGGAAATGCGGGGGTTGGGCTGGAAACGCAGGTAGCATCTAGTGCCTCCCCATGGACAGGGGAGGTAAGTAGCGGACTTCCCCTTGCGAGGGAACACCTGTGACACCAGGAAGCTGCGTGGAGGGCGGCCCTAAACCTCACCCAGTCACCCTTGTTCCGGAATTCTGAGTGTGGGGAGGTTCCGTCTTCTGTCTGCAGCACCCGAGATCTCCTAGGAGCCCTTCGAGAGTCTTCCCCGAGTCCCTCCCAGTGCGGGCTGCCGGGGAAAGGCGGGGGTTGGGCTGGAAACGCAGGTAGCTTCTACGCCTCCCCATGGACAGGGGAGGTAATTAGCGGACTTCCCCTTGCGAGGGAACACCTGTGACACCAGGAAGCTGCGTGGAGTGCGGCCCTGAACCTCACCCACACAGTCAGACGTGTTCCGGAATTCTGAGTGTGGGGAGGTTCCGTCTTCTGTCTGCAGCACCCGAGATCTCCGAGGAGCCCTTCGAGAGTCTTCCCCGAGTCCCTCCCAGTTCGGGCTGCCGGGGAAATGCGGGGGTTGGGCTGGAAACGCAGGTAGCATCTAGTGCCTCCCCATGGACAGGGGAGGTAATTAGCGGACTTCCCCTTGCGTGGGAACACCTGTGACACCAGGAAGCTGCGTGGAGGGCGGCCCCGAACCTCCCCCACACAGTCAGCCGTGTTCCGGAATTCTGAGTGTGGGGAGGTTCCGTCTTCTGTCTGCAGCACCCGAGATCTCCTAGGAGCCCTTCGAGAGTCTTCCCCGAGTCCCTCCCATTGCGGGCTGCCGGGGAAAGGCGGGGGTTGGGCTGGAAACGCAGGTAGCATCTACGCCTCCCCATGGACAGGGGAGGTAATTAGCGGACTTCCCCTTGCGAGGGAACACCTGTGACACCAGGAAGCTGCGTGGAGTGCGGCCCTGAACCTCACCCACACAGTCAGACGTGTTCCGGAATTCTGAGTGTGGGGAGGTTCCGTCTTCTGTCTGCAGCACCCGAGATCTCCGAGGAGCCCTTCGAGAGTCTTCCCCGAGTCCCTCCCAGTTCGGGCTGCCGGGGAAATGCGGGGGTTGGGCTGGAAACGCAGGTAGCATCTAGTGCCTCCCCATGGACAGGGGAGGTAATTAGCGGACTTCCCCTTGCGTGGGAACACCTGTGACACCAGGAAGCTGCGTGGAGGGCGGCCCTGAACCTCCCCCACACAGTCAGCCGTGTTCCGGAATTCTGAGTGTGGGGAGGTTCCGTCTTCTGTCTGCAGCACCCGAGATCTCCTAGGAGCCCTTCGAGAGTCTTCCCCGAGTCCCTCCCAGTGCGGGCTGCCGGGGAAATGCGGGGGTTGGGCTGGAAACGCAGGTAGAATCTACGCCTCCCCATGGACAGGGGAGGTAATTAGCGGACTTCCCCTTGCGAGGGAACACCTGTGACACCAGGAAGCTGCGTGGAGTGCGGCCCTGAACCTCACCCACACAGTCAGACGTGTTCCGGAATTCTGAGTGTGGGGAGGTTCCGTCTTCTGTCTGCAGCACCCGAGATCTCCTAGGAGCCCTTCGAGAGTCTTCCCCGAGTCCCTCCCAGTACGGGCTGCCGGGGAAATGCGGGGGTTGGGCTGGAAACGCAGGTAGAATCTAGTGCCTCCCCCTGGACAGGGGAGGTAAGTAGCGGACTTCCCCTTGCGAGGGAACACCTGTGACACCAGGAAGCTGCGTGGAGGGCGACCCTAAACCTCACCCAGTCACCCTTGTTCCGGAATTCTGAGTGTGGGGAGGTTCCGTCTTCTGTCTGCAGCACCCGAGATCTCCTAGGAGCCCTTCGAGAGTCTTCCCCGAGTCCCTCCCAGTACGGGCTGCCGGGGAAATGCGGGGGTTGGGCTGGAAACGCAGGTAGCATCTAGTGCCTCCCCATGGACAGGGGAGGTAATTAGCGGACTTCCCCTTGCGAGGGAACACCTGTGACACCAGGAAGCTGCGTGGAGTGCGGCCCTGAACCTCACCCACACAGTCAGACGTGTTCCGGAATTCTGAGTGTGGGGAGGTTCCGTCTTCTGTCTGCAGCACCCGAGATCTCCGAGGAGCCCTTCGAGAGTCTTCCCCGAGTCCCTCCCAGTTCGGGCTGCCGGGGAAATGCGGGGGTTGGGCTGGAAACGCAGGTAGCATCTAGTGCCTCCCCATGGACAGGGGAGGTAATTAGCGGACTTCCCCTTGCGTGGGAACACCTGTGACACCAGGAAGCTGCGTGGAGTGCGGCCCTGAACCTCACCCACACAGTCAGCCGTGTTCCGGAATTCTGAGTGTGGGGAGGTTCCGTCTTCTGTCTGCAGCACCCGAGATCTCCGAGGAGCCCTTCGAGAGTCTTCCCCGAGTCCCTCCCAGTACGGGCTGCCGGGGAAATGCGGGGGTTGGGCTGGAAACGCAGGTAGCATCTAGTGCCTCCCCATGGACAGGGGAGGTAATTAGCGGACTTCCCCTTGCGAGGGAACACCTGTGACACCAGGAAGCTGCGTGGAGGGCGGCCCCGAACCTCCCCCACACAGTCAGCCGTGTTCCGGAATTCTGAGTGTGGGGAGGTTCCGTCTTCTGTCTGCAGCACCCGAGATCTCCGAGGAGCCCTTCGAAAGTCTTCCCCGAGTCCCTCCCATTTCGGGCTGCCGGGGAAATGCGGGGGTTGGGCTGGAAACGCAGGTAGCATCTAGTGCCTCCCCATGGACAGGGGAGGTAATTAGCGGACTTCCCCTTGCGAGGGAACACCTGTGACACCAGGAAGCTGCGTGGAGGGCGGCCCCGAACCTCCCCCACACAGTCAGCCGTGTTCCGGAATTCTGAGTGTGGGGAAGTTCCGTCTTCTGTCTGCAGCACCCGAGATCTCCGAGGAGCCTTTCGAGAGTCTTCCCCGAGTCCCTCCCAGTACGGGCTGCCGGGGAAATGCGGGGGTTGGGCTGGAAACGCAGGTAGCATCTAGTGCCTCCCCATGGACAGGGGAGGTAAGTAGCGGACTTCCCCTTGCGAGGGAACACCTGTGACACCAGGAAGCTGCGTGGAGGGCGGCCCCGAACCTCCCCCACACAGTCAGCCGTGTTCCGGAATTCTGAGTGTGGGGAGGTTTCGTCTTCTGTCTGCAGCACCCGAGATCTCCTAGGAGCCCTTCGAGAGTCTTCCCCGAGTCCCTCCCAGTACGGGCTGCCGGGGAAATGCGGGGGTTGGGCTGGAAACGCAGGTAGCATCTAGTGCCTCCCCATGGACAGGGGAGGTAAGTAGCGGACTTCCCCTTGCGAGGGAACACCTGTGACACCAGGAAGCTGCGTGGAGGGCGGCCCCGAACCTCCCCCACACAGTCAGCCGTGTTCCGGAATTCTGAGTGTGGGGAGGATCCGTCTTCTGTCTGCAGCACCCGAGATCTCCTAGGAGCCCTTCGAGAGTCTTCCCCGAGTCCCTCCCAGTACGGGCTGCCGGGGAAATGCGGGGGTTGGGCTGGAAACGCAGGTAGCATCTAGTGCCTCCCCATGGACAGGGGAGGTAAGTAGCGGACTTTCCCTTGCGAGGGAACACCTGTGACACCAGGAAGCTGCGTGGAGGGCGGCCCTAAACCTCACCCAAACAGTCACCCTTGTTCCGGAATTCTGAGCGTGGGGAGGTTCCGTCTTCTGTCTGCAGCACCCGAGATCTCCTAGGAGCCCTTCGTGAGACTTCCCCGAATCCCTCCCAGTACGGGCTGCCGGGGAAATGCGGGGGTTGGGCTGGAAACGCAGGTAGCATCTAGTGCCTCCCCATGGACAGGGGAGGTAATTAGCGGACTTCCCCTTGGTAGGGAACACCTGTGACACCAGGAAGCTGCGTGGAGGGCGGCCCCGAACCTCCCCCACACAGTCAGCCGTGTTCCGGAATTCTGAGTGTGGGGAGGTTCCGTCTTCTGTCTGCAGCACCCGAGATCTCCTAGGAGCCCTTCGAGAGTCTTCCCCGAGTCCCTCCCAGTACGGGCTGCCGGGGAAATGCGGGGGTTGGGCTGGAAACGCAGGTAGCATCTAGTGCCTCCCCATGGACAGGGGAGGTAATTAGCGGACTTCCCCTTGCGAGGGAACACCTGTGACACCAGGAAGCTGCGTGGAGGGAGGCCCCGAACCTCCCCCACACAGTCAGCCGTGTTCCGGAATTCTGAGTGTGGGGATGTTCCGTCTTCTGTCTGCAGCACCCGAGATCTCCTAGGAGCCCTTCGAGAGTCTTCCCCGAGTCCCTCCCAGTACGGGCTGCCGGGGAAATGCGGGGGTTGGGCTGGAAACGCAGGTAGCATCTAGTGCTTCCCCATGGACAGGGGAGGTAATTAGCGGACTTCCCCTTGCGAGGGAACACCTGTGACACCAGGAAGCTGCGTGGAGGGCGGCCCCGAACCTCCCCCACACAGTCAGCCGTGTTCCGGAATTCTGAGTGTGGGGAGGTTCCGTCTTCTGTCTGCAGCACCCGAGATCTCCTAGGAGCCCTTCGAGAGTCTTCCCCGAGTCCCTCCCAGTACGGGCTGCCGGGGAAATGCGGGGGTTGGGCTGGAAACGCAGGTAGCATCTAGTGCCTCCCCATGGACAGGGGAGGTAAGTAGCGGACTTCCCCTTGCGAGGGAACACCTGTGACACCAGGAAGCTGCGTGAAGGGCGGCCCCGAACCTCCCCCACACAGTCAGCCGTGTTCCGGAATTCTGAGTGTGGGGAGGTTCCGTCTTCTGTCTGCAGCACCCGAGATCTCCTAGGAGCCCTTCGAGAGTCTTCCCCGAGTCCCTCCCAGTACGGGCTGCCGGGGAAATGCGGGGGTTGGGCTGGAAACGCAGGTAGCATCTAGTGACTCCCCATGGACAGGGGAGGTAAGTAGCGGACTTCCCCTTGCGAGGGAACACCTGTGACACCAGGAAGCTGCGTGGAGGGCGGCCCCGAACCTCCCCCACACAGTCAGCCGTGTTCCGGAATTCTGAGTGTGGGGAGGTTCCGTCTTCTGTCTGCAGCACCCGAGATCTCCTAGGAGCCCTTCGAGAGTCTTCCCCGAGTCCCTCCCAGTACGGGCTGCCGGGGAAATGCGGGGGTTGGGCTGGAAACGCAGGTAGCATCTAGTGCTTCCCCATGGACAGGGGAGGTAATTAGCGGACTTCCCCTTGCGAGGGAACACCTGTGACACCAGGAATCTGCGTGGAGGGCGGCCCCGAACCTCCCGCACACAGTCAGCCGTGTTCCGGAATTCTGAGTGTGGGGAGGTTCCGTCTTCTGTCTGCAGCACCCGAGATCTCCTAGGAGCCCTTCGAGATTCTTCCCCGAATCCCTCCCAGTGCGGGCTGCCGGGCAAAGGCGTGGGTTGGGCTGGAAACGCAGGTAGCATCTAGTGCCTCCCCATGGACAGGGGAGGTAATTAGCGGACTTCCCCTTGCGAGGGAACACCTGTGACACCAGGAAGCTGCGTGGAGTGCGGCCCTGAACCTCACCCACACAGTAAGCCGTGCTCCGGAATTCTGAGTGTGGGGAGGTTCCGTCTTCTGTCTGCAGCACCCGAGATCTCCGAGGAGCCCTTCGAGAGTCTTCCCCGAGTCCCTCGCAGTGCGGGCTGCCGGGGAAAGGCGGGGGTTGGGCTGGAAACGCAGGTAGCATCTAGTGCCTCCCCATGGACAGGGGAGGTAATTAGCGGAATTCTCCTTGCGAGGGAACACCTGTGACACCAGGAAGCTGCGTGGAGGGCGGCCCCGAACCTCCCCCACACAGTCAGCCGTGTTCCGGAATTCTGAGTGTGGGGAGGTTCCGTCTTCTGTCTGCAGCACCCGAGATCTCCTAGGAGCCCTTCGAGATTCTTCCCCGAGTCCCTCCCTGTGCGGGCTGCAGGGGAAAGGCGGGGGTTGTGCTGGAAACGCAGGTAGCATCTACGCCTCCCCATGGACAGGGGAGGTAATTAGCGGACTTCCCCTTGCAAGGGAACACCTGTGACACCAGGAAGCTGCGTGGAGTGCGGCCCTGAAACTCCCCCACACAGTCAGCCGTGTTCCGGAATTCTGAGTGTGGGGAGGTTCCGTCTTCTGTCTGCAGCACCCGAGATCTCCGAGGAGCCCTTCGAGAGTCTTCCCCGAGTCCCTCCCAGTACGGGCTGCCGGGGAAATGCGGGGGTTTGGCTGGAAACGCAGGTAGCATCTAGTGCCTCCCCATGGACAGGGGAGGTAATTAGCGGACTTCCCCTTGCGAGGGAACACCTGTGACACCAGGAAGCTGCGTGGAGGGCGGCCCCGAACCTCCCCCACACAGTCAGCCGTGTTCCGGAATTCTGAGTGTGGGGAGGTTCCGTCTTCTGTCTGCAGCACCCGAGATCTCCTAGGAGCCCTTCGAGAGTCTTCCCCGAGTCCCTCCCAGTACGGGCTGCCGGGGAAATGTGGGGGTTGGGCTGGAAACGCAGGTAGCATCTAGTGCCTCCCCATGGACAGGGGAGGTAATTAGCAGACTTCCCCTTGCGAGGGAACACCTGTGACACCAGGAAGCTGCGTGGAGGGCGGCCCCGAACCTCCCCCACACAGTCAGCCGTGTTCCGGAATTCTGAGTGTGGGGAGGTTCCGTCTTCTGTCTGCAGCACCCGAGATCTCCTAGGAGCCCTTCGAGAGTCTTCCCCGAGTCCCTCCCAGTACGGGCTGCCGGGGAAATGCGGGGGTTGGGCTGGAAACGCAGGTAGCATCTAGTGCCTCCCCATGGACAGGGGAGGTAATTAGCGGACTTCCCCTTGCGAGGGAACACCTGTGACACCAGGAAGCTGCGTGGAGGGCGGCCCCGAACCTCCCCCACACAGTCAGCCGTGTTCCGGAATTCTGAGTGTGGGGAGGTTCCGTCTTCTGTCTGCAGCACCCGAGATCTCCTAGGAGCCCTTCGAGAGTCTTCCCCGAGTCCCTCCCAGTACGGGCTGCCGGGGAAATGCGGGGGTTGGGCTGGAAACGCAGGTAGCATCTAGTGCCTCCCCATGGACAGGGGAGGTAATTAGCGGACTTCCCCTTGCGAGGGAACACCTGTGACACCAGGAAGATGCATGGAGGGCGGCCCCGAACCTCCCCCACACAGTCAGCCGTGTTCCGGAATTCTGAGTGTGGGGAGGTTCCGTCTTCTGTCTGCAGCACCCGAGATCTCCTAGGAGCCCTTCGAGAGTCTTCCCCGAGTCCCTCCCAGTACGGGCTGCCGGGGAAATGCGGGGGTTGGGCTGGAAACGCAGGTAGCATCTAGTGACTCCCCATGGACAGGGGAGGTAAGTAGCGGACTTCCCCTTGCGAGGGAACACCTGTGACACCAGGAAGCTGCGTGGAGGGCGGCCCCGAACCTCCCCCACACAGTCAGCCGTGTTCCGGAATTCTGAGTGTGGGGAGGTTCCGTCTTCTGTCTGCAGCACCCGAGATCTCCTAGGAGCCCTTCGAGAGTCTTCCCCGAGTCCCTCCCAGTACGGGCTGCCGGGGAAATGCGGGGGTTGGGCTGGAAACGCAGGTAGCATCTAGTGCTTCCCCATGGACAGGGGAGGTAATTAGCGGACTTCCCCTTGCGAGGGAACACCTGTGACACCAGGAAGCTGCGTGGAGGGCGGCCCCGAACCTCCCCCACACAGTCAGCCGTGTTCCGGAATTCTGAGTGTGGGGAGGTTCCGTCTTCTGTCTGCAGCACCCGAGATCTCCTAGGAGCCCTTCGAGAGTCTTCCCCGAATCCCTCCCAGTGCGGGCTGCCGGGCAAAGGCGTGGGTTGGGCTGGAAACGCAGGTAGCATCTAGTGCCTCCCCATGGACAGGGGAGGTAATTAGCGGACTTCCCCTTGCGAGGGAACACCTGTGACACCAGGAAGCTGCGTGGAGTGCGGCCCTGAACCTCACCCACACAGTAAGCCGTGCTCCGGAATTCTGAGTGTGGGGAGGTTCCGTCTTCTGTCTGCAGCACCCGAGATCTCCGAGGAGCCCTTCGAGAGTCTTCCCCGAGTCCCTCGCAGTGCGGGCTGCCGGGGAAAGGCGGGGGTTTGGCTGGAAACGCAGGTAGCATCTACGCCTCCCCATGGACAGGGGAGGTAATTAGCGGAATTCCCCTTGCGAGGGAACACCTGTGACACCAGGAAGCTGCGTGGAGTGCGGCCCTGAACCTCACCCACACAGTCAGCCGTGTTCCGGAATTCTGAGTGTGGGGAGGTTCCGTCTTCTGTCTGCAGCACCCGAGATCTCCGAGGAGCCCTTCGAGAGTCTTCCCCGAGTCCCTCCCAGTACGGGCTGCCGGGGAAATGCGGGGGTTGGGCTGGAAACGCAGGTAGCATCTAGTGCCTCCCCATGGACAGGGGAGGTATGTAGCGGAATTCTCCTTGCGAGGGAACACCTGTGACACCAGGAAGCTGCGTGGAGGGCGGCCCTAAACCTCACCCAAACAGTCACCCTTGTTCCGGAATTCTGAGTGTGGGGAGGTTCCGTCTTCTGTCTGCAGCACCCGAGATCTCCTAGGAGCCCTTCGTGAGTCTTCCCCGAGTCCCTCCCAGTGCGGGCTGCCGGGGAAATGCGGGGGTTGGGCTGGAAACGCAGGTAGCATCTAAGTCTCCCCATGGACAGGGGAGGTAATTAGCGGACTTCCCCTTGCGAGGGAACACCTGTGACACCAGGAATCTGCGTGGATTGCGGCCCTGAACCTCACCCACACAGTCAGCCGTGTTCCGGAATTCTGAGTGTGGGGAGGTTCCGTCTTTTGTCTGCAGCACCCGAGATCTCCGAGGAGCCCTTCAAGAGTCTTCCCCGAGTCCCTCCCAGTACGGGCTGCCGGGGAAATGCGGGGGTTGGGCAGGAAACGCAGGTAGCATCTAGTGCCTCCCCATGGACAGGGGAGGTAATTAGCGGAATTCCCCTTGCGAGGGAACACCTGTGACACCAGGAAGCTGCGTGGAGGGCGGCCCCGAACCTCCCCCACACAGTCAGCCGTGTTCCGGAATTCTGAGTGTGGGGAGGTTCCGTCTTCTGTCTGCAGCACCCGAGATCTCCTAGGAGCCCTTCGAGATTCTTCCCCGAGTCCCTCCCTGTGCGGGCTGCAGGGGAAAGGCGGGGGTTGTGCTGGAAACGCAGGTAGCATCTACGCCTCCCCATGGACAGGGGAGGTAATTAGCGGACTTCCCCTTGCAAGGGAACACCTGTGACACCAGGAAGCTGCGTGGAGTGCGGCCCTGAAACTCACCCACACAGTCAGCCGTGTTCCGGAATTCTGAGTGTGGGGAGGTTCCGTCTTCTGTCTGCAGCACCCGAGATCTCCGAGGAGCCCTTCGAGAGTCTTCCCCGAGTCCCTCCCAGTACGGGCTGCCGGGGAAATGCGGGGGTTTGGCTGGAAACGCAGGTAGCATCTAGTGCCTCCCCATGGACAGGGGAGGTAATTAGCGGACTTCCCCTTGCGAGGGAACACCTGTGACACCAGGAAGCTGCGTGGAGGGCGGCCCCGAACCTCCCCCACACAGTCAGCCGTGTTCCGGAATTCTGAGTGTGGGGAGGTTCCGTCTTCTGTCTGCAGCACCCGAGATCTCCTAGGAGCCCTTCGAGAGTCTTCCCCGAGTCCCTCCCAGTACGGGCTGCCGGGGAAATGTGGGGGTTGGGCTGGAAACGCAGGTAGCATCTAGTGCCTCCCCATGGACAGGGGAGGTAATTAGCGGACTTCCCCTTGCGAGGGAACACCTGTGACACCAGGAAGCTGCGTGGAGGGCGGCCCCGAACCTCCCCCACACAGTCAGCCGTGTTCCGGAATTCTGAGTGTGGGGAGGTTCCGTCTTCTGTCTGCAGCACCCGAGATCTCCTAGGAGCCCTTCGAGAGTCTTCCCCGAGTCCCTCCCAGTACGGGCTGCCGGGGAAATGCGGGGGTTGGGCTGGAAACGCAGGTAGCATCTAGTGACTCCCAATGGACAGGGGAGGTAATTAGCGGACTTCCCCTTGCGAGGGAACACCTGTGACACCAGGAAGCTGCGTGGAGGGCGGCCCCGAACCTCCCCCACACAGTCAGCCGTGTTCCGGAATTCTGAGTGTGGGGAGGTTCCGTCTTCTGTCTGCAGCACCCGAGATCTCCTAGGAGCCCTTCGAGAGTCTTCCCCGAGTCCCTCCCAGTACGGGCTGCCGGGGAAATGCGGGGGTTTGGCTGGAAACGCAGGTAGCATCTAGTGCCTCCCCATGGACAGGGGAGGTATTTAGTGGACTTCCCCTTGCGAGGGAACACCTGTGACACCAGGAAGCTGCGTGGAGGGCGGCCCCGAACCTCCCCCACACAGTCAGCCGTGTTCCGGAATTCTGAGTGTGGGGAGGTTCCGTCTTCTGTCTGCAGCACCCGAGATCTCCGAGGAGCCCTTCGAGAGTCTTCCCCGAGTCCCTCCCAGTACGGGCTGCCGGGGAAATGCGGGGGTTGGGCTGGAAACGCAGGTAGCATCTAGTGCCTCCCCATGGACAGGGGAGGTAATTAGCGGACTTCCCCTTGCGAGGGAACACCTGTGACACCAGGAAGCTGCGTGGAGGGCGGCCCCGAACCTCCCCCACACAGTCAGCCGTGTTCCGGAATTCTGAGTGTGGGGAGGTTCCGTCTTCTGTCTGCAGCACCCGAGATCTCCTAGGAGCCCTTCGAGAGTCTTCCCCGAATCCCTCCCAGTACGGGCTGCCGGGGAAATGCGGGGGTTGGGCTGGAAACGCAGGTAGCATCTAGTGCCTCCCCATGGACAGGGGAGGTAATTAGCGGACTTCCCCTTGCGAGGGAACACCTGTGACACCAGGAAGCTGCGTGGAGGGCGGCCCCGAACCTCCCCCACACAGTCAGCCGTGTTCCGGAATTCTGAGTGTGGGGAGGTTCCGTCTTCTGTCTGCAGCACCCGAGATCTCCTAGGAGCCCTTCGAGAGTCTTCCCCGAGTCCCTCCCAGTGCGGGCTGCCGGGGAAAGGCGGGGGTTGGGCTGGAAACGCACGTAGCATCTACGCCTCCCCATGGACAGGGGAGGTAATTAGCGGACTTCCCCTTGCGAGGGAACACCTGTGACACCAGGAAGCTGCGTGGAGTGCGGCCCTGAACCTCCCCCACACAGTCAGCCGTGTTCCGGAATTCTGAGTGTGGGGAGGTTCCGTCTTCTGTCTGCAGCACCCGAGATCTCCGAGGAGCCCTTCGAGAGTCTTCCCCGAGTCCCTCCCAGTACGGGCTGCCGGGGAAATGCGGGGGTTGGGCTGGAAACGCAGGTAGCATCTAGTGCCTCCCCATGGACAGGGGAGGTAATTAGCGGACTTCCCCTTGCGAGGGAACACCTGTGACACAAGGAAGCTGCGTGGAGGGCGGCCCCGAACCTCCCCCACACAGTCAGCCGTGTTCCGGAATTCTGAGTGTGGGGAGGTTCCGTCTTCTGTCTGCAGCACCCGAGATCTCCTAGGAGCCCTTCGAGAGTCTTCCCCGAGTTCCTCCAGTACGGGCTGCCGGGGAAATGCGGGGGTTGGGCTGGAAACGCAGGTAGCATCTACGCCTCCCAATGGACAGGGGAGGTAATTAGCGGACTTCCCCTTGCGAGGGAACACCTGTGACAGCAGGAAGCTGCGTGGATTGCGGCCCTGAACCTCACCCACACAGTCAGCCGTGTTCCGGAATTCTGAGTGTGGGGAGGTTCCGTCTTCTTTCTGCAGCACCCGAGATCTCCGAGGAGCCCTTCGAGAGTCTTCCCCGAGTCCCTCCCAGTACGGGCTGCCGGGGAAATGCGGGGGTTGGGCTGGAAACGCATGTATCATCTAGTGCCTCCCCATGGACAGGGGAGGTAATTAGCGGACTTCCCCTTGCGAGGGAACACCTGTGACACCAGGAAGCTGCGTGGAGGGCAGCCCCGAACCTCCCCCACACAGTCAGCCGTGTTCCGGAATTCTGAGTGTGGGGAGGTTCCGTCTTCTGTCTGCAGCACCCGAGATCTCCTAGGAGCCCTTCGAGATTCTTCCCCGAATCCCTCCCAGTACGGGCTGCCGGGGAAATGCGGGGGTTGGGCTGGAAACGCAGGTAGCATCTAGTGCCTCCCCATGGACAGGGGAGGTAATTAGCGGACTTCCCCTTGCGAGGGAACACCTGTGACACCAGGAAGCTGCGTGGAGGGCGGCCCCGAACCTCCCCCACACAGTCAGCCGTGTTCCGGAATTCTGAGTGTGGGGAGGTTCCGTCTTCTGTCTGCAGCACCCGAGATCTCCTAGGAGCCCTTCGAGAGTCTTCCCCGAGTCCCTCCCAGTGCGGGCTGCCGGGGAAAGGCGGGGGTTGGGCTGGAAACGCACGTAGCATCTACGCCTCCCCATGGACAGGGGAGGTAATTAGCGGACTTCCCCTTGCGAGGGAACACCTGTGACACCAGGAAGCTGCGTGGAGTGCGGCCCTGAACCTCCCCCACACAGTCAGCCGTGTTCCGGAATTCTGAGTGTGGGGAGGTTCCGTCTTCTGTCTGCAGCACCCGAGATCTCCGAGGAGCCCTTCGAGAGTCTTCCCCGAGTCCCTCCCAGTACGGGCTGCCGGGGAAATGCGGGGGTTGGGCTGGAAACGCAGGTAGCATCTAGTGCCTCCCCATGGACAGGGGAGGTAATTAGCGGACTTCCCCTTGCGAGGGAACACCTGTGACACCAGGAAGCTGCGTGGAGGGCGGCCCCGAACCTCCCCCACACAGTCAGCCGTGTTCCGGAATTCTGAGTGTGGGGAGGTTCCGTCTTCTGTCTGCAGCACCCGAGATCTCCGAGGAGCCCTTCGAGAGTCTTCCCCGAGTCCCTCCCAGTACGGGCTGCCGGGGAAATGCGGGGGTTGGGCTGGAAACGCAGGTAGCATCTAGTGCCTCCCCATGGACAGGGGAGGTAATTAACGGACTTCCCCTTGCGAGGGAACACCTGTGACACCAGGAAGCTGCGTGGAGGGCGGCCCCGAACCTCCCCCACACAGTCAGCCGTGTTCCGGAATTCTGAGTGTGGGGAGGTTCCGTCTTCTGTCTGCAGCACCCGAGATCTCCTAGGAGCCCTTCGAGAGTCTTCCCCGAGTCCCTCCCAGTACGGGCTGCCGGGGAAATGCGGGGGTTGGGCTGGAAACGCAGGTAGCATCTAGTGCCTCCCCATGGACAGGGGAGGTAATTAGCGGACTTCCCCTTGCGAGGGAACACCTGTGACAACAGGAAGCTGCGTGGAGGGCGGCCCCGAACGTCCCCCACACAGTCAGCCGTATTCCGGAATTCTGAGTGTGGGGAGGTTCCGTCTTCTGTCTGCAGCACCCGAGATCTCCTAGGAGCCCTTCGAGAGTCTTCCCCGAGTCCCTCCCAGTACGGGCTGCCGGGGAAATGCGGGGGTTGGGCTGGAAACGCAGGTAGCATCTAGTGCCTCCCCATGGACAGTGGAGGTAATTAGCGGACTTCCCCTTGCGAGGGAACACCTGTGACACCAGGAAGCTTCGTGGAGGGCGGCCCCGAACCTCCCCCACACAGTCAGCCGTGTTCCGGAATTCTGAGTGTGGGGAGGTTCCGTCTTCTGTCTGCAGCACCCGAGATCTCCTAGGAGCCCTTCGAGAGTCTTCCCCGAGTCCCTCCAAGTACGGGCTGCCGGGGAAATGCGGGGGTTGGGCTGGAAACGCAGGTAGCATCTAGTGCCTCCCCATGGACAGGGGAGGTAAGTAGCGGACTTCCCCTTGCGAGGGAACACCTGTGACACCAGGAAGCTTCGTGGAGGACGGCCCCGAACCTACCCCACACAGTCAGCCGTGTTCCGGAATTCTGAATGTGAGGAGGTTCCGTCTTCTGTCTGCAGCACCCGGGATCTCCTAGGAGCCCTTCGATAGTCTTCCCCGAGTCCCTCCCAGTGAGGGCTGCCGGGGAAAAGCGGGGGTTGGGCTGGAAACGCAGGTAGCATCTACGCCTCCCCATGGACAGGGGAGGTAATTAGCGGAATTCCACTTGCGAGGGAACACCTGTGACACCAGGAAGCTGCGTGGAGTGCGGCCCTGAACCTCACCCACACAGTCAGCCGTGTTCCGGAATTCTGAGTGTGGGGAGGTTCCGTCTTCTGTCTGCAGCACCCGAGATCTCCGAGGAGCCCTTCGAGAGTCTTCCCCGAGTCCCTCCCAGTACGGGCTGCCGGGGAAATGCGGGGGTTGGGCTGGAAACGCAGGTAGCATCTAGTGCCTCCCCATGGACAGGGGAGGTAATTAGCGGACTTCCCCTTGCGAGGGAACACCTGTGACACCAGGAAGCTGCGTGGAGGGCGGCCACGAACCTCCCCCACACAGTCAGCCGTGTTCCGGAATTCTGAGTGTGGGGAGGTTCCGTCTTCTGTCTGCAGCACCCGAGATCTCCGAGGAGCCCTTCGAGAGTCTTCCCCGAGTCCCTCCCAGTACGGGCTGCCGGGGAAATGCGGGGGTTGGGCTGGAAACGCAGGTAGCATCTAGTGCCTCCCCATGGACAGGGGAGGTAATTAACGGACTTCCCCTTGCGAGGGAACACCTGTGACACCAGGAAGCTGCGTGGAGGGCGGCCCCGAACCTCCCCCACACAGTCAGCCGTGTTCCGGAATTCTGAGTGTGGGGAGGTTCCGTCTTCTGTCTGCAGCACCCGAGATCTCCTAGGAGCCCTTCGAGAGTCTTCCCCGAGTCCCTCCAGTACGGGCTGCCGGGGAAATGCGGGGGTTGGGCTGGAAACGCAGGTAGCATCTACGCCTCCCAATGGACAGGGGAGGTAATTAGCGGACTTCCCCTTGCGAGGGAACACCTGTGACACCAGGAAGCTGCGTGGATTGCGGCCCTGAACCTCACCCACACAGTCAGCCGTGTTCCGGAATTCTGAGTGTGGGGAGGTTCCGTCTTCTTTCTGCAGCACCCGAGATCTCCGAGGAGCCCTTCGAGAGTCTTCCCCGAGTCCCTCCCAGTACGGGCTGCCGGGGAAATGCGGGGGTTGGGCTGGAAACGCATGTAGCATCTAGTGCCTCCCCATGGACAGGGGAGGTAAGTAGCGGATTTCCCCTTGCGAGGGAACACCTGTGACACCAGGAAGCTGCGTGGAGGGCGGCCCTAAACCTCACCCAAACAGTCACCCTTGTTCCGGAATTCTGAGTGTGGGGAGGTTCCGTCTTCTGTCTGCAGCACCCGAGATCTCCTAGGAGCCCTTCGAGAGTCTTCCCCGAGTCCCTCCCAGTGCGGGCTGCCGGGGAAAGGCGGGGGTTGGGCTGGAATCGCAGGTAGCATCTACGCCTCCCCATGGACAGGGGAGGTAATTAGCGGACTTCCCCTTGCGAGGGAACACCTGTGACACCAGGAAGCTGCGTGGAGGGCGGCCCCGAACCTCCCCCACACAGTCAGCCGTGTTCCGGAATTCTGAGTGTGGGGAGGTTCCGTCTTCTGTCTGCAGCACCCGAGATCTCCTAGGAGCCCTTCGAGAGTCTTCTCCGAGTCCCTCCCAGTACGGGCTGCCGGGGAAATGCGGGGGTTGGGCTGGAAACGCAGGTAGCATCTAGTGCCTCCCCATGGACAGGGGAGGTAATTAGCGGACTTCCCCTTGCGAGGGAACACCTGTGACACCAGGAAGCTGCGTGGAGGGCGGCCCCGAACCTCCCCCACACAGTCAGCCGTGTTCCGGAATTCTGAGTGTGGGGAGGTTCCGTCTTCTGTCTGCAGCACCCGAGATCTCCGAGGAGCCCTTCGAGAGTCTTCCCCGAGTCCCTCCCAGTACGGGCTGCCGGGGAAATGCGGGGGTTGGGCTGGAAACGCAGGTAGCATCTAGTGCCTCCCCATGGACAGGGGAGGTAATTAACGGACTTCCCCTTGCGAGGGAACACCTGTGACACCAGGAAGCTGCGTGGAGGGCGGCCCCGAACCTCCCCCACACAGTCAGCCGTGTTCCGGAATTCTGAGTGTGGGGAGGTTCCGTCTTCTGTCTGCAGCACCCGAGATCTCCTAGGAGCCCTTCGAGAGTCTTCCCCGAGTCCCTCCCAGTACGGGCTGCCGGGGAAATGCGGGGGTTGGGCTGGAAACGCAGGTAGCATCTAGTGCCTCCCCATGGACAGGGGAGGTAATTAGCGGACTTCCCCTTGCGAGGGAACACCTGTGACAACAGGAAGCTGCGTGGAGGGCGGCCCCGAACGTCCCCCACACAGTCAGCCGTATTCCGGAATTCTGAGTGTGGGGAGGTTCCGTCTTCTGTCTGCAGCACCCGAGATCTCCTAGGAGCCCTTCGAGAGTCTTCCCCGAGTCCCTCCCAGTACGGGCTGCCGGGGAAATGCGGGGGTTGGGCTGGAAACGCAGGTAGCATCTAGTGCCTCCCCATGGACAGTGGAGGTAATTAGCGGACTTCCCCTTGCGAGGGAACACCTGTGACACCAGGAAGCTTCGTGGAGGGCGGCCCCGAACCTCCCCCACACAGTCAGCCGTGTTCCGGAATTCTGAGTGTGGGGAGGTTCCGTCTTCTGTCTGCAGCACCCGAGATCTCCTAGGAGCCCTTCGAGAGTCTTCCCCGAGTCCCTCCAAGTACGGGCTGCCGGGGAAATGCGGGGGTTGGGCTGGAAACGCAGGTAGCATCTAGTGCCTCCCCATGGACAGGGGAGGTAAGTAGCGGACTTCCCCTTGCGAGGGAACACCTGTGACACCAGGAAGCTTCGTGGAGGACGGCCCCGAACCTACCCCACACAGTCAGCCGTGTTCCGGAATTCTGAATGTGAGGAGGTTCCGTCTTCTGTCTGCAGCACCCGGGATCTCCTAGGAGCCCTTCGATAGTCTTCCCCGAGTCCCTCCCAGTGAGGGCTGCCGGGGAAAAGCGGGGGTTGGGCTGGAAACGCAGGTAGCATCTACGCCTCCCCATGGACAGGGGAGGTAATTAGCGGAATTCCACTTGCGAGGGAACACCTGTGACACCAGGAAGCTGCGTGGAGTGCGGCCCTGAACCTCACCCACACAGTCAGCCGTGTTCCGGAATTCTGAGTGTGGGGAGGTTCCGTCTTCTGTCTGCAGCACCCGAGATCTCCGAGGAGCCCTTCGAGAGTCTTCCCCGAGTCCCTCCCAGTACGGGCTGCCGGGGAAATGCGGGGGTTGGGCTGGAAACGCAGGTAGCATCTAGTGCCTCCCCATGGACAGGGGAGGTAATTAGCGGACTTCCCCTTGCGAGGGAACACCTGTGACACCAGGAAGCTGCGTGGAGGGCGGCCACGAACCTCCCCCACACAGTCAGCCGTGTTCCGGAATTCTGAGTGTGGGGAGGTTCCGTCTTCTGTCTGCAGCACCCGAGATCTCCGAGGAGCCCTTCGAGAGTCTTCCCCGAGTCCCTCCCAGTACGGGCTGCCGGGGAAATGCGGGGGTTGGGCTGGAAACGCAGGTAGCATCTAGTGCCTCCCCATGGACAGGGGAGGTAATTAACGGACTTCCCCTTGCGAGGGAACACCTGTGACACCAGGAAGCTGCGTGGAGGGCGGCCCCGAACCTCCCCCACACAGTCAGCCGTGTTCCGGAATTCTGAGTGTGGGGAGGTTCCGTCTTCTGTCTGCAGCACCCGAGATCTCCTAGGAGCCCTTCGAGAGTCTTCCCCGAGTCCCTCCCAGTAC
The DNA here is from genome assembly GCF_048773025.1 of Camelus bactrianus. Classification (NCBI taxonomy): domain Eukaryota; kingdom Metazoa; phylum Chordata; class Mammalia; order Artiodactyla; family Camelidae; genus Camelus; species Camelus bactrianus. Next base: position 822,751 of record NW_027413971.1, on the reverse strand, counting down.
GGGCTGCCGGGGAAATGCGGGGGTTGGGCTGGAAACGCAGGTAGCATCTAGTGCCTCCCCATGGACAGGGGAGGTAATTAGCGGACTTCCCCTTGCGAGGGAACACCTGTGACACCAGGAAGCTGCGTGGAGGGCGGCCCCGAACCTCCCCCACACAGTCAGCCGTGTTCCGGAATTCTGAGTGTGGGGAGGTTCCGTCTTCTGTCTGCAGCACCCGAGATCTCCTAGGAGCCCTTCGAGAGTCTTCCCCGAATCCCTCCCAGTACGGGCTGCCGGGGAAATGCGGGGGTTGGGCTGGAAACGCAGGTAGCATCTAGTGCCTCCCCATGGACAGGGGAGGTAATTAGCGGACTTCCCCTTGCGAGGGAACACCTGTGACACCAGGAAGCTGCGTGGAGGGCGGCCCCGAAACTCCCCCACACAGTCAGCCGTGTTCCGGAATTCTGAGTGTGGGGAGGTTCCGTCTTCTGTCTGCAGCACCCGAGATCTCCTAGGAGCCCTTCGAGAGTCTTCCCCGAGTCCCTCCCAGTGCGGGCTGCCGGGGAAAGGCGGGGGTTGGGCTGGAAACGCACGTAGCATCTACGCCTCCCCATGGACAGGGGAGGTAATTAGCGGACTTCCCCTTGCGAGGGAACACCTGTGACACCAGGAAGCTGCGTGGAGTGCGGCCCTGAACCTCCCCCACACAGTCAGCCGTGTTCCGGAATTCTGAGTGTGGGGAGGTTCCGTCTTCTGTCTGCAGCACCCGAGATCTCCGAGGAGCCCTTCGAGAGTCTTCCCCGAGTCCCTCCCAGTACGGGCTGCCGGGGAAATGCGGGGGTTGGGCTGGAAACGCAGGTAGCATCTAGTGCCTCCCCATGGACAGGGGAGGTAATTAGCGGACTTCCCCTTGCGAGGGAACACCTGTGACACAAGGAAGCTGCGTGGAGGGCGGCCCCGAACCTCCCCCACACAGTCAGCCGTGTTCCGGAATTCTGAGTGTGGGGATGTTCCGTCTTCTGTCTGCAGCACCCGAGATCTCCTAGGAGCCCTTCGAGAGTCTTCCCCGAGTCCCTCCAGTACGGGCTGCCGGGGAAATGCGGGGGTTGGGCTGGAAACGCAGGTAGCATCTACGCCTCCCAATGGACAGGGGAGGTAATTAGCGGACTTCCCCTTGCGAGGGAACACCTGTGACACCAGGAAGCTGCGTGGATTGCGGCCCTGAACCTCACCCACACAGTCAGCCGTGTTCCGGAATTCTGAGTGTGGGGAGGTTCCGTCTTCTTTCTGCAGCACCCGAGATCTCCGAGGAGCCCTTCGAGAGTCTTCCCCGAGTCCCTCCCAGTACGGGCTGCCGGGGAAATGCGGGGGTTGGGCTGGAAACGCATGTAGCATCTAGTGCCTCCCCATGGACAGGGGAGGTAAGTAGCGGACTTCCCCTTGCGAGGGAACACCTGTGACACCAGGAAGCTGCGTGGAGGGCGGCCCTAAACCTCACCCAAACAGTCACCCTTGTTCCGGAATTCTGAGTGTGGGGAGGTTCCGTCTTCTGTCTGCAGCACCCGAGATCTCCTAGGAGCCCTTCGAGAGTCTTCCCCGAGTCCCTCCCAGTGCGGGCTGCCGGGGAAATGCGGGGGTTGGGCTGGAATCGCAGGTAGCATCTACGCCTCCCCATGGACAGGGGAGGTAATTAGCGGACTTCCCCTTGCGAGGGAACACCTGTGACACCAGGAAGCTGCGTGGAGGGCGGCCCCGAACCTCCCCCACACAGTCAGCCGTGTTCCGGAATTCTGAGTGTGGGGAGGTTCCGTCTTCTGTCTGCAGCACCCGAGATCTCCGAGGAGCCCTTCGAGAGTCTTCCCCGAGTCCCTCCCAGTACGGGCTGCCGGGGAAATGCGGGGGTTGGGCTGGAAACGCAGGTAGCATCTAGTGCCTCCCCATGGACAGGGGAGGTAATTAACGGACTTCCCCTTGCGAGGGAACACCTGTGACACCAGGAAGCTGCGTGGAGGGCGGCCCCGAACCTCCCCCACACAGTCAGCCGTGTTCCGGAATTCTGAGTGTGGGGAGGTTCCGTCTTCTGTCTGCAGCACCCGAGATCTCCTAGGAGCCCTTCGAGAGTCTTCCCCGAGTCCCTCCCAGTACGGGCTGCCGGGGAAATGCGGGGGTTGGGCTGGAAACGCAGGTAGCATCTAGTGCCTCCCCATGGACAGGGGAGGTAATTAGCGGACTTCCCCTTGCGAGGGAACACCTGTGACAACAGGAAGCTGCGTGGAGGGCGGCCCCGAACGTCCCCCACACAGTCAGCCGTATTCCGGAATTCTGAGTGTGGGGAGGTTCCGTCTTCTGTCTGCAGCACCCGAGATCTCCTAGGAGCCCTTCGAGAGTCTTCCCCGAGTCCCTCCCAGTACGGGCTGCCGGGGAAATGCGGGGGTTGGGCTGGAAACGCAGGTAGCATCTAGTGCCTCCCCATGGACAGTGGAGGTAATTAGCGGACTTCCCCTTGCGAGGGAACACCTGTGACACCAGGAAGCTTCGTGGAGGGCGGCCCCGAACCTCCCCCACACAGTCAGCCGTGTTCCGGAATTCTGAGTGTGGGGAGGTTCCGTCTTCTGTCTGCAGCACCCGAGATCTCCTAGGAGCCCTTCGAGAGTCTTCCCCGAGTCCCTCCAAGTACGGGCTGCCGGGGAAATGCGGGGGTTGGGCTGGAAACGCAGGTAGCATCTAGTGCCTCCCCATGGACAGGGGAGGTAAGTAGCGGACTTCCCCTTGCGAGGGAACACCTGTGACACCAGGAAGCTTCGTGGAGGACGGCCCCGAACCTACCCCACACAGTCAGCCGTGTTCCGGAATTCTGAATGTGAGGAGGTTCCGTCTTCTGTCTGCAGCACCCGGGATCTCCTAGGAGCCCTTCGATAGTCTTCCCCGAGTCCCTCCCAGTGAGGGCTGCCGGGGAAAAGCGGGGGTTGGGCTGGAAACGCAGGTAGCATCTACGCCTCCCCATGGACAGGGGAGGTAATTAGCGGAATTCCACTTGCGAGGGAACACCTGTGACACCAGGAAGCTGCGTGGAGTGCGGCCCTGAACCTCACCCACACAGTCAGCCGTGTTCCGGAATTCTGAGTGTGGGGAGGTTCCGTCTTCTGTCTGCAGCACCCGAGATCTCCGAGGAGCCCTTCGAGAGTCTTCCCCGAGTCCCTCCCAGTACGGGCTGCCGGGGAAATGCGGGGGTTGGGCTGGAAACGCAGGTAGCATCTAGTGCCTCCCCATGGACAGGGGAGGTAATTAGCGGACTTCCCCTTGCGAGGGAACACCTGTGACACCAGGAAGCTGCGTGGAGGGCGGCCACGAACCTCCCCCACACAGTCAGCCGTGTTCCGGAATTCTGAGTGTGGGGAGGTTCCGTCTTCTGTCTGCAGCACCCGAGATCTCCTAGGAGCCCTTCGAGAGTCTTCCCCGAGTCCCTCCCAGTACGGGCTGCCGGGGAAATGCGGGGGTTGGGCTGGAAACGCAGGTAGCATCTAGTGCCTCCCCATGGACAGGGGAGGAAATTAGCGGACTTCCCCTTGCGAGGGAACACCTGTGACACCAGGAAGCTGCGTGGAGGGCGGCCCCGAACCTCCCCCACACAGTCAGCCGTGTTCCGGAATTCTGAGTGTGGGGAGGTTCCGTCTTCTGTCTGCAGCACCCGAGATCTCCTAGGAGCCCTTCGAGAGTCTTCCCCGAGTCCCTCCCAGTACGGGCTGCCGGGGAAATGCGGGGGTTGGGCTGGAAACGCAGGTAGCATCTAGTGCCTCCCCATGGACAGGGGAGGTAATTAGCGGACTTCCCCTTGCGAGGGAACACCTGTGACACCAGGAAGCTGCGTGGAGGGCGGCCCCGAACCTCCCCCACACAGTCAGCCGTGTTCCGGAATTCTGAGTGTGGGGAGGTTCCGTCTTCTGTCTGCAGCACCCGAGATCTCCTAGGAGCCCTTCGAGAGCCTTCCCCGAGTCCCTCCCAGTACGGGCTGCCGGGGAAATGCGGGGGTTGGGCTGGAAACGCAGGTAGCATCTAGTGCTTCCCCATGGACAGGGGAGGTAATTAGCGGACTTCCCCTTGCGAGGGAACACCTGTGACACCAGGAAGCTGCGTGGAGTTCGGCCCTAAACCTCACCAACACACTCAGCCGTGTTCCGGAATTCTGAGTGTGGGGAGGTTCCGTCTTCTGTCTGCAGCACCCGAGATCTCCGAGGAGCCCTTCGAGAGTCTTCCCCGAGTCCCTCCCATTACGGGCTGCCGGGGAAATGCGGGGGTTGGGCTGGAAACGCAGGTAGCATCTAGTGCCTCCCAATGGACAGGGGAGGTAATTAGCGGACTTCTCCTTGCGAGGGAACACCTGTGACACCAGGAAGCTGCGTGGAGGGCGGCCCCGAACCTCCCCCACACAGTCAGCCGTGTTCCGGAATTCTGAGTGTGGGGAGGTTCTGTCTTCTGTCTGCAGCACCCGAGATCTCCTAGGAGCCCTTCGAGAGTCTTCCCCGAGTCCCTCCAAGTACGGGTTGCCGGGGAAATGCGGGGGTTGGGCTGGAAACGCAGGTAGCATCTAGTGCCTCCCCATGGACAGGGGAGGTAAGTAGCGGACTTCCCCTTGCGAGGGAACACCTGTGACACCAGGAAGCTGCGTGGAGGGCGGCCTTAAACCTCACCCAAACAGTCACCCTTTTTCCGGAATTCTGAGTGTGGGGAGGTTCCGTCTTCTGTCTGCAGCACCCGAGATCTCCTAGGAGCCCTTCGAGAGTCTTCCCCGAGTCCCTCATAGTGCGGGCTGCCGGGGAAAGGCGGGGGTTGGGCTGGAAACGCAGGTAGCATCTACGCCTCCCCATGGACAGGGGAGTTAATTAGCGGACTTCCCCTTGCGAGGGAACACCTGTGACACCAGGAAGCTGCGTGGAGGGCGGCCCCGAACCTCCCCCACACAGTCAGCCGTATTCCGGAATTCTGAGTGTGGGGAGGTTCCGTCTTCTGTCTGCAGCACCCGAGATCTCCTAGGAGCCCTTCGAGAGTCTTCCCCGAGTCCCTCCCAGTACGGGCTGCCGGGGAAATGCGGGGGTTGGGCTGGAAACGCAGGTAGCATCTAGTGCCTCCCCATGGACAGTGGAGGTAATTAGCGGACTTCCCCTTGCGAGGGAACACCTGTGACACCAGGAAGCTTCGTGGAGGGCGGCCCCGAACCTCCCCCACACAGTCAGCCGTGTTCCGGAATTCTGAGTGTGGGGAGGTTCCGTCTTCTGTCTGCAGCACCCGAGATCTCCTAGGAGCCCTTCGAGAGTCTTCCCCGAGTCCCTCCAAGTACGGGCTGCCGGGGAAATGCGGGGGTTGGGCTGGAAACGCAGGTAGCATCTAGTGCCTCCCCATGGACAGGGGAGGTAAGTAGCGGACTTCCCCTTGCGAGGGAACACCTGTGACACCAGGAAGCTGCGTGGAGGACGGCCCCGAACCTACCCCACACAGTCAGCCGTGTTCCGGAATTCTGAATGTGAGGAGGTTCCGTCTTCTGTCTGCAGCACCCGGGATCTCCTAGGAGCCCTTCGAGTGTCTTCCCCGAGTCCCTCCCAGTGAGGGCTGCCGGGGAAAAGCGGGGGTTGGGCTGGAAACGCAGGTAGCATCTACGCCTCCCCATGGACAGGGGAGGTAATTAGCGGAATTCCACTTGCGAGGGAACACCTGTGACACCAGGAAGCTGCGTGGAGTGCGGCCCCGATCCTCCCCCACACAGTCAGCCGTGTTCCGGAATTCTGAATGTGAGGAGGTTCCGTCTTCTGTCTGCAGCACCCGAGATCTCCGAGGAGCTCTTCGAGAGTCTTCCCCGAGTCCCTCCCAGTACGGGCTGCCGGGGAAATGCGGGGGTTGGGCTGGAAACGCAGGTAGCATCTAGTGCCTCCCCATGGACAGGGGAGGTAATTAGCGGACTTCCCCTTGCGAGGGAACACCTGTGACACCAGGAAGCTGCGTGGAGGGCGGCCACGAACCTCCCCCACACAGTCAGCCGTGTTCCGGAATTCTGAGTGTGGGGAGGTTCCGTCTTCTGTCTGCAGCACCCGAGATCTCCTAGGAGCCCTTCGAGAGTCTTCCCCGAGTCCCTCCCAGTACGGGCTGCCGGGGAAATGCGGGGGTTGGGCTGGAAACGCAGGTAGCATCTAGTGCCTCCCCATGGACAGGGGAGGAAATTAGCGGACTTCCCCTTGCGAGGGAACACCTGTGACACCAGGAAGCTGCGTGGAGGGCGGCCCCGAACCTCCCCCACACAGTCAGCCGTGTTCCGGAATTCTGAGTGTGGGGAGGTTCCGTCTTCTGTCTGCAGCACCCGAGATCTCCTAGGAGCCCTTCGAGAGTCTTCCCCGAGTCCCTCCCAGTACGGGCTGCCGGGGAAATGCGGGGGTTGGGCTGGAAACGCAGGTAGCATCTACTGCCTCCCCATGGACAGGGGAGGTAATTAGCGGACTTCCCCTTGCGAGGGAACACCTGTGACACCAGGAAGCTGCGTGGAGGGCGGCCCCGAACCTCCCCCACACAGTCAGCCGTGTTCCGGAATTCTGAGTGTGGGGAGGTTCCGTCTTCTGTCTGCAGCACCCGAGATCTCCTAGGAGCCCTTCGAGAGCCTTCCCCGAGTCCCTCCCAGTACGGGCTGCCGGGGAAATGCGGGGGTTGGGCTGGAAACGCAGGTAGCATCTAGTGCTTCCCCATGGACAGGGGAGGTAATTAGCGGACTTCCCCTTGCGAGGGAACACCTGTGACACCAGGAAGCTGCGTGGAGTTCGGCCCTGAACCTCACCCACACACTCAGCCGTGTTCCGGAATTCTGAGTGTGGGGAGGTTCCGTCTTCTGTCTGCAGCACCCGAGATCTCCGAGGAGCCCTTCGAGAGTCTTCCCCGAGTCCCTCCCAGTACGGGCTGCCGGGGAAATGCGGGGGTTGGGCTGGAAACGCAGGTAGCATCTAGTGCCTCCCCATGGACAGGGGAGGTAATTAGCGGACTTCTCCTTGCGAGGGAACACCTGTGACACCAGGAAGCTGCGTGGAGGGCGGCCCCGAACCTCCCCCACACAGTCAGCCGTGTTCCGGAATTCTGAGTGTGGGGAGGTTCTGTCTTCTGTCTGCAGCACCCGAGATCTCCTAGGAGCCCTTCGAGAGTCTTCCCCGAGTCCCTCCAAGTACGGGTTGCCGGGGAAATGCGGGGGTTGGGCTGGAAACGCAGGTAGCATCTAGTGCCTCCCCATGGACAGGGGAGGTAAGTAGCGGACTTCCCCTTGCGAGGGAACACCTGTGACACCAGGAAGCTGCGTGGAGGGCGGCCCCGAACCTCCCCCACACAGTCAGCCGTGTTCCGGAATTCTGAATGTGAGGAGGTTCCGTCTTCTGTCTGCAGCACCCGGGATCTCCTAGGAGCCCTTCGAGAGTCTTCCCCGAGACCCTCCCAGTGCGGGCTGCCGGGGAAAGGCGGGGTTTGGGCTGGAAACGCAGGTAGCATCTACGCCTCCCCATGGACAGGGGAGGTAATTAGCGGACTTCCCCTTGCGAGGGAACACCTGTGACACCAGGAAGCTGCGTGGAGGGCGGCCCCGAACCTCCCCCACACAGTCAGCCGTGTTCCGGAATTCTGAGTGTGGGGAAGTTCCGTCTTCTGTCTGCAGCACCCGAGAACTCCGAGGAGCCCTTCGAGAGTCTTCCCCGAGTCCCTCCCAGTTCGGGCTGCAGGGGAAATGCGGGGGTTGGGCTGGAAACCCAGGTAGCATCTAGTGCCTCCCCATGGACAGGGGAGGTAATTAGCGGACTTCCCCTTGCGAGGGAACACCTGTGACCCCAGGAAGCTGCGTGGAGGGCGGCCCCGAACCTCCCCCACACAGTCAGCCGTGTTCCGGAATTCTGAGTGTGGGGACGTTCTGTCTTCTGTCTGCAGCACCCGAGATCTCCTAGGAGCCCTTCGAGTGTCTTCCCCGAGTCCCTCCCAGTACGGGCTGCCGGGGAATTGCGGGGGTTGGGCTGGAAACGCAGGTAGCATCTAGTGCCTCCCCATGGACAGGGGAGGTAATTAGCGGACTTCCCCTTGCGAGGGAACACCTGTGACACCAGGAAGCTGCGTGGAGGGCGGCCCCGAACCTCCCCCACACAGTCAGCCGTGTTCCGGAATTCTGAGTGTGGGGAGGTTCCGTCTTCTGTCTGCAGCACCCGAGATCTCCTAGGAGCCCTTCGAGAGTCTTCCCCGAGTCCCTCCCAGTACGGGCTGCCGGGGAAATGCGGGGGTTGGGCTGGAAACGCAGGTAGCATCTAGTGCCTCCCCATGGACAGGGGAGGTAATTAGCGGACTTCCCCTTGCGAGGGAACACCTGCGACACCAGGAAGCTGCGTGGAGGGCGGCCCCGAACCTCCCACACACAGTCAGCCGTGTTCCGGAATTCTGAGTGTGGGGAGGTTCCGTCTTCTGTCTGCAGCACCCGAGATCTCCTAGGAGCCCTTCGAGAGTCTTCCCCGAGTCCCTCCCAGTACGGGCTGCCGGGGAAATGCGGGGGTTGGGCTGGAAACGCAGGTAGCATCTAGTGCCTCCCCATGAACTGGGGAGGTAATTAGCGGACTTCCCCTTGCGAGGGAACACCTGTGACACCAGGAAGCTGCGTGGAGGGCGGCCCCGAAACTCCGCCACACAGTCAGCCGTGTTCCGGAATTCTGAGTGTGGGGAGGTTCCGTCTTCTGTCTGCAGCACCCGAGATCTCCTAGGAGCCCTTCGAGAGTCTTCCCCGAGTCCCTCCCAGTACGGACTGCCGGGGAAATGCGGGGGTTGGGCTGGAAACGCAGGTAGCATCTAGTGCCTCCCCATGGACAGGGGAGGTAATTAGCAGACTTCCCCTTGCGAGGGAACACCTGTGACACCAGGAAGCTGCGTGGAGGGCGGCCCCGAACCTCCCCCACACAGTCAGACGTGTTCCGGAATTCTGAGTGTGGGGAGGTTCCGTCTTCTGTCTGCAGCACCCGAGATCTCCTAGGAGCCCTTCGAGAGTCTTCCCCGAGTCCCTCCCAGTGCGGGCTGCCGGGGAAAGGCGGGGGTTGGGCTGGAAACGCAGGTAGCATCTACGCCTCCCCATGGACAGGGGAGGTAATTAGCGGACTTCCCCTTGCGAGGGAACACCTGTGACACCAGGAAGCTGCGTGGAGTGCGGCCCTGAAACTCACCCACACAGTCAGACGTGTTCCGGAATTCTGAGTGTGGGGAGGTTCCGTCTTCTGTCTGCAGCACCCGAGATCTCCTAGGAGCCCTTCGAGAGTCTTCCCCGAGTCCCTCCCAGTACGGGCTGCCGGGGAAAGGCGGGGGTTGGGCTGGAAACGCAGGTAGCATCTACGCCTCCCCATGGACAGGGGAGGTAATTAGCGGACTTCCCCTTGCGAGGGAACACCTGTGACACCAGGAAGCTGCGTGGAGGGCGGCCCTAAACCTCCCCCACACAGTCACACTTGTTCCGGAATTCTGAGTGTGGGGAGGTTCCGTCTTCTGTCTGCAGCACCCGAGATCTCCTAGGAGCCCTTCAAGAGTCTTCCCCGAGTCCCTCCCAGTACGGGCTGCCGGGGAAATGCGGGGGTTGGGCTGGAAACGCAGGTAGCATCTAGTGCCTCCCCATGGACAGTGGAGGTAATTAGCGGACTTCCCCTTGCGAGGGAACACCTGTGACACCAGGAAGCTTCGTGGAGGGCGGCCCCGAACCTCCCCCACACAGTCAGCCGTGTTCCGGAATTCTGAGTGTGGGGAGGTTCCGTCTTCTGTCTGCAGCACCCGAGATCTCCTAGGAGCCCTTCGAGAGTCTTCCCCGAGTCCCTCCCAGTACGGGCTGCCGGGGAAATGCGGGGGTTGGGCTGGAAACGCAGGTAGCATCTAGTGCCTCCCCATGGACAGGGGAGGTAAGTAGCGGACTTCCCCTTGCGAGGGAACACCTGTGACACCAGGAAGCTTCGTGGAGGACGGCCCCGAACCTACCCCACACAGTCAGCCGTGTTCCGGAATTCTGAATGTGAGGAGGTTCCGTCTTCTGTCTGCAGCACCCGGGATCTCCTAGGAGCCCTTCGAGAGTCTTCCCCGAGTCCCTCCCAGTGAGGGCTGCCGGGGAAAAGCGGGGGTTGGGCTGGAAACGCAGGTAGCATCTACGCCTCCCCATGGACAGGGGAGGTAATTAGCGGACTTCCCCTTGCGAGGGAACACCTGTGACACCAGGAAGCTGCGTGGAGTGCGGCCCTGAACCTCACCCACACAGTCAGCCGTGTTCCGGAATTCTGAGTGTGGGGAGGTTCCGTCTTCTGTCTGCAGCACCCGAGATCTCCTAGGAGCCCTTCGAGAGTCTTCCCCGAGTCCCTCCCAGTACGGGCTGCCGGGGAAATGCGGGGGTTGGGCTGGAAACGCAGGTAGCATCTAGTGCCTCCCCATGGACAGGGGAGGAAATTAGCGGACTTCCCCTTGCGAGGGAACACCTGTGACACCAGGAAGCTGCGTGGAGGGCGGCCCCGAACCTCCCCCACACAGTCAGACGTGTTCCGGAATTCTGAGTGTGGGGAGGTTCCGTCTTCTGTCTGCAGCACCCGAGATCTCCTAGGAGCCCTTCGAGAGTCTTCCCCGAGTCCCTCCCAGTACGGGCTGCCGGGGAAATGCGGGGGTTGGGCTGGAAACGCAGGTAGCATCTAGTGCCTCCCCATGGACAGGGGAGGTAATTAGCGGACTTCCCCTTGCGAGGGAACACCTGTGACACCAGGAAGCTGCGTGGAGGGCGGCCCCGAACCTCCCCCACACAGTCAGCCGTGTTCCGGAATTCTGAGTGTGGGGAGGTTCCGTCTTCTGTCTGCAGCACCCGAGATCTCCTAGGAGCCCTTCGAGAGCCTTCCCCGAGTCCCTCCCAGTACGGGCTGCCGGGGAAATGCGGGGGTTGGGCTGGAAACGCAGGTAGCATCTAGTGCTTCCCCATGGACAGGGGAGGTAATTAGCGGACTTCCCCTTGCGAGGGAACACCTGTGACACCAGGAAGCTGCGTGGAGTTCGGCCCTGAACCTCACCCACACACTCAGCCGTGTTCCGGAATTCTGAGTGTGGGGACGTTCCGTCTTCTGTCTGCAGCACCCGAGATCTCCTAGGAGCCCTTCGAGAGTCTTCCCCGAGTCCCTCCCAGTACGGGCTGCCGGGGAAATGCGGGGGTTGGGCTGGAAACGCAGGTAGCATCTAGTGCCTCCCCATGGACAGGGGAGGAAATTAGCGGACTTCCCCTTGCGAGGGAACACCTGTGACACCAGGAAGCTGCGTGGAGGGCGGCCCCGAACCTCCCCCACACAGTCAGCCGTGTTCCGGAATTCTGAGTGTGGGGAGGTTCCGTCTTCTGTCTGCAGCACCCGAGATCTCCTAGGAGCCCTTCGAGAGTCTTCCCCGAGTCCCTCCCAGTACGGGCTGCCGGGGAAATGCGGGGGTTGGGCTGGAAACGCAGGTAGCATCTAGTGCCTCCCCATGGACAGGGGAGGTAATTAGCGGACTTCCCCTTGCGAGGGAACACCTGTGACACCAGGAAGCTGCGTGGAGGGCGGCCCCGAACCTCCCCCACACAGTCAGCCGTGTTCCGGAATTCTGAGTGTGGGGAGGTTCCGTCTTCTGTCTGCAGCACCCGAGATCTCCTAGGAGCCCTTCGAGAGCCTTCCCCGAGTCCCTCCCAGTACGGGCTGCCGGGGAAATGCGGGGGTTGGGCTGGAAACGCAGGTAGCATCTAGTGCCTCCCCATGGACAGGGGAGGTAATTAGCGGACTTCCCCTTGCGAGGGAACACCTGTGACACCAGGAAGCTGCGTGGAGTGCGGCCCTGAACCTCACCCACACACTCAGCCGTGTTCCGGAATTCTGAGTGTGGGGAGGTTCCGTCTTCTGTCTGCAGCACCCGAGATCTCCGAGGAGCCTTTCGAGAGTCTTCCCCGAGTCCCTCCCAGTACGGGCTGCCGGGGAAATGCGGGGGTTGGGCTGGAAACGCAGGTAGCATCTAGTGCCTCCCCATGGACAGGGGAGGTAATTAGCGGACTTCTCCTTGCGAGGGAACACCTGTGACACCAGGAAGCTGCGTGGAGGGCGGCCCCGAACCTCCCCCACACAGTCAGCCGTGTTCCGGAATTCTGAGTGTGGGGAGGTTCTGTCTTCTGTCTGCAGCACCCGAGATCTCCTAGGAGCCCTTCGAGAGTCTTCCCCGAGTCCCTCCAAGTACGGGTTGCCGGGGAAATGCGGGGGTTGGGCTGGAAACGCAGGTAGCATCTAGTGCCTCCCCATGGACAGGGGAGGTAAGTAGCGGACTTCCCCTTGCGAGGGAACACCTGTGACACCAGGAAGCTGCGTGGAGGGCGGCCTTAAACCTCACCCAAACAGTCACCCTTTTTCCGGAATTCTGAGTGTGGGGAGGTTCCGTCTTCTGTCTGCAGCACCCGAGATCTCCTAGGAGCCCTTCGAGAGTCTTCCCCGAGTCCCTCCCAGTGCGGGCTGCCGGGGAAAGGCGGGGGTTGGGCTGGAAACGCAGGTAGCATCTACGCCTCCCCATGGACAGGGGAGGTAATTAGCGGACTTCCCCTTGCGAGGGAACACCTGTGACACCAGGAAGCTGCGTGGAGGGCGGCCCCGAACCTCCCCCACACAGTCAGCCGTGTTCCGGAATTCTGAATGTGAGGAGGTTCCGTCTTCTGTCTGCAGCACCCGGGATCTCCTAGGAGCCCTTCGAGAGTCTTCCCCGAGACCCTCCCAGTGCGGGCTGCCGGGGAAAGGCGGGGGTTGGGCTGGAAACGCAGGTAGCATCTACGCCTCCCCATGGACAGGGGAGGTAATTAGCGGACTTCCCCTTGCGAGGGAACACCTGTGACACCAGGAAGCTGCGTGGAGGGCGGCCCCGAACCTCCCCCACACAGTCAGCCGTGTTCCGGAATTCTGAGTGTGGGGAGGTTCCGTCTTCTGTCTGCAGCACCCGAGAACTCCGAGGAGCCCTTCGAGAGTCTTCCCCGAGTCCCTCCCAGTTCGGGCTGCAGGGGAAATGCGGGGGTTGGGCTGGAAACCCAGGTAGCATCTAGTGCCTCCCCATGGACAGGGGAGGTAATTAGCGGACTTCCCCTTGCGAGGGAACACCTGTGACACCAGGAAGCTGCGTGGAGGGCGGCCCCGAACCTCCCCCACACAGTCAGCCGTGTTCCGGAATTCTGAGTGTGGGGACGTTCTGTCTTCTGTCTGCAGCACCCGAGATCTCCTAGGAGCCCTTCGAGAGTCTTCCCCGAGTCCCTCCCAGTACGGGCTGCCGGGGAATTGCGGGGGTTGGGCTGGAAACGCAGGTAGCATCTAGTGCCTCCCCATGGACAGGGGAGGTAATTAGCGGACTTCCCCTTGCGAGGGAACACCTGTGACACCAGGAAGCTGCGTGGAGGGCGGCCCCGAACCTCCCCCACACAGTCAGCCGTGTTCCGGAATTCTGAGTGTGGGGAGGTTCCGTCTTCTGTCTGCAGCACCCGAGATCTCCTAGGAGCCCTTCGAGAGTCTTCCCCGAGTCCCTCCCAGTACGGGCTGCCGGGGAAATGCGGGGGTTGGGCTGGAAACGCAGGTAGCATCTAGTGCCTCCCCATGGACAGGGGAGGTAATTAGCGGACTTCCCCTTGCGAGGGAACACCTGCGACACCAGGAAGCTGCGTGGAGGGCGGCCCCGAACCTCCCACACACAGTCAGCCGTGTTCCGGATTTCTGAGTGTGGGGAGGTTCCGTCTTCTGTCTGCAGCACCCGAGATCTCCTAGGAGCCCTTCGAGAGTCTTCCCCGAGTCCCTCCCAGTACAGGCTGCCGGGGAAATGCGGGGGTTGGGCTGGAAACGCAGGTAGCATCTAGTGCCTCCCCATGAACTGGGGAGGTAATTAGCGGACTTCCCCTTGCGAGGGAACACCTGTGACACCAGGAAGCTGCGTGGAGGGCGGCCCCGAAACTCCGCCACACAGTCAGCCGTGTTCCGGAATTCTGAGTGTGGGGAGGTTCCGTCTTCTGTCTGCAGCACCCGAGATCTCCTAGGAGCCCTTCGAGAGTCTTCCCCGAGTCCCTCCCAGTACGGGCTGCCGGGGAAATGCGGGGGTTGGGCTGGAAACGCAGGTAGCATCTAGTGCCTCCCCATGGACAGGGGAGGTAATTAGCGGACTTCCCCTTGCGAGGGAACACCTGTGACACCAGGAAGCTGCGTGGAGGGCGGCCCCGAACCTCCCCCACACAGTCAGACGTGTTCCGGAATTCTGAGTGTGGGGAGGTTCCGTCTTCTGTCTGCAGCACCCGAGATCTCCTAGGAGCCCTTCGAGAGTCTTCCCCGAGTCCCTCCCATTACGGGCTCCCGGGGAAATGCGGGGGTTGGGCTGGAAACGCAGGTAGCATCTAGTGCCTCCCCATGGACAGGGGAGGTAATTAGCGGACTTCCCCTTGCGAGGGAACACCTGTGACACCAGGATGCTGCGTGGAGGGCGGCCCTAAACCTCACCCAAACAGTCACCCTTGTTCCGGAATTCTGAGTGTGGGGAGGTTCCGTCTTCTCTCTGCAGCACCCGAGATCTCCTAGGAGCAATTCGAGATTCTTCCCCGAGTCCCTCCCAGTGCGGGCTGCCGGGGAAAGGCGGGGGTTGTGCTGGAAACGCAGGTAGCATCTACGCCTCCCCATGGACAGGGGAGGTAATTAGCGGACTTCCCCTTGCGAGGGAACACCTGTGACACCAGGAAGCTGCGTGGAGTGCGGCCCTGAACCTCACCCACACAGTCAGCCGTGTTCCGGAATTCTGAGTGTGGGGAGGTTCCGTCTTCTGTCTGCAGCACCCGAGACCTCCGAAGAGCCCTTCGAGAGTCTTCCCCGAGTCCCTCCCAGTACGGGCTGCCGGGGAAATGCGGGGGTTGGGCTGGAAACGCAGGTAGCATCTAGTGACTCCCCATGGACAGGGGAGGTAATTAGCGGACTTCCCCTTGCGAGGGAACACCTGTGACACCAGGAATCTTCGTGGAGGGCGGCCCCGAACCTCCCGCACACAGTCAGCCGTGTTCCGGAATTCTGAGTGTGGGGAGGTTCCGTCTTCTGTCTGCAGCACCCGAGATCTCCTAGGAGCCCTTCGAGAGTCTTCCCCGAGTCCCTCCCAGTACGGGCTGCCGGGGAAATGCGGGGGTTGGGCTGGAAACGCAGGTAGCATCTAGTGCCTCCCCATGTACAGGGGAGGTAAGTAGTGGACTTCCCCTTGCGAGGGAACACCTGTGACACCAGGAAGCTGCGTGGAGGGCGGCCCCGAACCTCCCCCACACAGTCAGCCGTGTTCCGGAATTCTGAATGTGAGGAGGTTCCGTCTTCTGTCTGCAGCACCCGGGATCTCCTAGGAGCCCTTCGAGTGTCTTCCCCGAGTCCCTCCCAGTGCGGGCTGCCGGGGAAAGGCGGGGGTTGGGCTGGAAACGCAGGTAGCATCTATGCCTCCCCATGGACAGGGGAGGTAATTAGCGGACTTCCCCTTGCGAGGTAACACCTGTGACACCAGGAAGCTTCGTGGAGGGCGGCCCTGAACCTCACCCACACAGTCAGCCGTGTTCCGGAATTCTGAGTGTGGGGAGGTTCCGTCTTCTGTCTGCAGCACCCGAGATCTCCGAGGAGCCCTTCGAGAGTCTTCCCCGAGTCCCTCCCAGTGCGGGCTGCCGGGGAAAGGCGGGGGTTGGGCTGGAAACGCAGGTAGCATCTACGCCTCCCCATGGACAGGGGAGGTAATTAGCGGACTTCCCCTTGCGAGGGAACACCTGTGACACCAGGAAGCTGCGTGGAGTGCGGCCCTGAACCTCACCCACACAGTCAGACGTGTTCCGGAATTCTGAGTGTGGGGAGGTTCCGTCTTCTGTCTGCAGCACCCGAGATCTCCTAGGAGCCCTTCGAGAGTCTTCCCCGAGTCCCTCCCAGTACGGGCTCCCGGGGAAATGCGGGGGTTGGGCTGGAAACGCAGGTAGCATCTAGTGCCTCCCCATGGACAGGGGAGGAAATTAGCGGACTTCCCCTTGCGAGGGAACACCTGTGACACCAGGAAGCTGCGTGGAGGGCGGCCCCGAACCTCCCCCACACAGTCAGACGTGTTCCGGAATTCTGAGTGTGGGGAGGTTCCGTCTTCTGTCTGCAGCACCCGAGATCTCCTAGGAGCCCTTCGAGAGTCTTCCCCGAGTCCCTCCCAGTACGGGCTGCCGGGGAAATGCGGGGGTTGGGCTGGAAACGCAGGTAGCATCTAGTGCCTCCCCATGGACAGGGGAGGTAATTAGCGGACTTCCCCTTGCGAGGGAACACCTGTGACACCAGGAAGCTGCGTGGAGGGCGGCCCCGAACCTCCCCCACACAGTCAGCCGTGTTCCGGAATTCTGAGTGTGGGGAGGTTCCGTCTTCTGTCTGCAGCACCCGAGATCTCCTAGGAGCCCTTCGAGAGCCTTCCCCGAGTCCCTCCCAGTACGGCCTGCCGGGGAAATGCGGGGGTTGGGCTGGAAACGCAGGTAGCATCTAGTGCTTCCCCATGGACAGGGGAGGTAATTAGCGGACTTCCCCTTGCGAGGGAACACCTGTGACACCAGGAAGCTGCGTGGAGTTCGGCCCTGAACCTCACCCACACACTCAGCCGTGTTCCGGAATTCTGAGTGTGGGGAGGTTCCGTCTTCTGTCTGCAGCACCCGAGATCTCCGAGGAGCCCTTCGAGAGTCTTCCCCGAGTCCCTCCCAGTACGGGCTGCCGGGGAAATGCGGGGGTTGGGCTGGAAACGCAGGTAGCATCTAGTGCCTCCCCATGGACAGGGGAGGTAATTAGCGGACTTCTCCTTGCGAGGGAACACCTGTGACACCAGGAAGCTGCGTGGAGGGCGGCCCCGAACCTCCCCCACACAGTCAGCCGTGTTCCGGAATTCTGAGTGTGGGGAGGTTCTGTCTTCTGTCTGCAGCACCCGAGATCTCCTAGGAGCCCTTCGAGAGTCTTCCCCGAGTCCCTCCCAGTACGGGTTGCCGGGGAAATGCGGGGGTTGGGCTGGAAACGCAGGTAGCATCTAGTGCCTCCCCATGGACAGTGGAGGTAATTAGCGGACTACCCCTTGCGAGGGAACACCTGTGACACCAGGAAGCTTCGTGGAGGGCGGCCCCGAACCTCCCCCACACAGTCAGCCGTGTTCCGGAATTCTGAGTGTGGGGAGGTTCCGTCTTCTGTCTGCAGCACCCGAGATCTCCTAGGAGCCCTTCGAGAGTCTTCCCCGAGTACCTCCAAGTACGGGCTGCCGGGGAAATGCGGGGGTTGGGCTGGAAACGCAGGTAGCATCCAGTGCCTCCCCATGGACAGGGGAGGTAAGTAGCGGACTTCCCCTTGCGAGGGAACACCTGTGACACCAGGAAGCTTCGTGGAGGACGGCCCCTAACCTACCCCACACAGTCAGCCGTGTTCCGGAATTCTGAATGTGAGGAGGTTCCGTCTTCTGTCTGCAGCACCCGGGATCTCCTAGGAGCCCTTCGAGTGTCTTCCCCGAGTCCCTCCCAGTGAGGGCTGCCGGGGAAAAGCGGGGGTTGGGCTGGAAACGCAGGTAGCATCTACGCCTCCCCATGGACAGGGGAGGTAATTAGCGGAATTCCACTTGCGAGGGAACACCTGTGACACCATGAAGCTGCGTGGAGTGCGGCCCTGAACCTCACCCACACAGTCAGCCGTGTTCCGGAATTCTGAGTGTGGGGAGGTTCCGTCTTCTGTCTGCAGCACCCGAGATCTCCGAGGAGCCCTTCGAGAGTCTTCCCCGAGTCCCTCCCAGTACGGGCTGCCGGGGAAATGCGGGGGTTGGGCTGGAAACGCAGGTAGCATCTAGTGCCTCCCCATGGACAGGGGAGGTAATTAGCGGACTTCCCCTTGCGAGGGAACACCTGTGACACCAGGAAGCTGCGTGGAGGGCGGCCACGAACCTCCCCCACACAGTCAGCCGTGTTCCGGAATTCTGAGTGTGGGGAGGTTCCGTCTTCTGTCTGCAGCACCCGAGATCTCCTAGGAGCCCTTCGAGAGTCTTCCCCGAGTCCCTCCCAGTACGGGCTGCCGGGGAAATGCGGGGGTTGGGCTGGAAACGCAGGTAGCATCTAGTGCCTCCCCATGGACAGGGGAGGAAATTAGCGGACTTCCCCTTGCGAGGGAACACCTGTGACACCAGGAAGCTGCGTGGAGGGCGGCCCCGAACCTCCCCCACACAGTCAGCCGTGTTCCGGAATTCTGAGTGTGGGGAGGTTCCGTCTTCTGTCTGCAGCACCCGAGATCTCCTAGGAGCCCTTCGAGAGTCTTCCCCGAGTCCCTCCCAGTACGGGCTGCCGGGGAAATGCGGGGGTTGGGCTGGAAACGCAGGTAGCATCTAGTGCCTCCCCATGGACAGGGGAGGTAATTAGCGGACTTCCCCTTGCGAGGGAACACCTGTGACACCAGGAAGCTGCGTGGAGGGCGGCCCCGAACCTCCCCCACACAGTCAGCCGTGTTCCGGAATTCTGAGTGTGGGGAGGTTCCGTCTTCTGTCTGCAGCACCCGAGATCTCCTAGGAGCCCTTCGAGAGCCTTCCCCGAGTCCCTCCCAGTACGGGCTGCCGGGGAAATGCGGGGGTTGGGCTGGAAACGCAGGTAGCATCTAGTGCTTCCCCATGGACAGGGGAGGTAATTAGCGGACTTCCCCTTGCGAGGGAACACCTGTGACACCAGGAAGCTGCGTGGAGTTCGGCCCTGAACCTCACCCACACACTCAGCCGTGTTCCGGAATTCTGAGTGTGGGGAGGTTCCGTCTTCTGTCTGCAGCACCCGAGATCTCCGAGGAGCCCTTCGAGAGTCTTCCCCGAGTCCCTCCCAGTACGGGCTGCCGGGGAAATGCGGGGGTTGGGCTGGAAACGCAGGTAGCATCTAGTGCCTCCCCATGGACATGGGAGGTAATTAGCGGACTTCTCCTTGCGAGGGAACACCTGTGACACCAGGAAGCTGCGTGGAGGGCGGCCCCGAACCTCCCCCACACAGTCAGCCGTGTTCCGGAATTCTGAGTGTGGGGAGGTTCTGTCTTCTGTCTGCAGCACCCGAGATCTCCTAGGAGCCCTTCGAGAGTCTTCCCCGAGTCCCTCCAAGTACGGGTTGCCGGGGAAATGCGGGGGTTGGGCTGGAAACGCAGGTAGCATCTAGTGCCTCCCCATGGACAGGGGAGGTAAGTAGCGGACTTCCCCTTGCGAGGGAACACCTGTGACACCAGGAAGCTGCGTGGAGGGCGGCCTTAAACCTCACCCAAACAGTCACCCTTTTTCCGGAATTCTGAGTGTGGGGAGGTTCCGTCTTCTGTCTGCAGCACCCGAGATCTCCTAGGAGCCCTTCGAGAGTCTTCCCCGAGTCCCTCCCAGTGCGGGCTGCCGGGGAAAGGCGGGGGTTGGGCTGGAAACGCAGGTAGCATCTAGTGCCTCCCCATGGACAGGGGAGGTAATTAGCGGACTTCCCCTTGCGAGGGAACACCTGTGACACCAGGAAGCTGCGTGGAGGGCGGCCCCGAACCTCCCCCACACAGTCAGCCGTGTTCCGGAATTCTGAGTGTGGGGAGGTTCCGTCTTCTGTCTGCAGCACCCGAGATCTCCTAGGAGCCCTTCGAGAGCCTTCCCCGAGTCCCTCCCAGTACGGGCTGCCGGGGAAATGCGGGGGTTGGGCTGGAAACGCAGGTAGCATCTAGTGCTTCCCCATGGACAGGGGAGGTAATTAGCGGACTTCCCCTTGCGAGGGAACACCTGTGACACCAGGAAGCTGCGTGGAGTTCGGCCCTGAACCTCACCCACACACTCAGCCGTGTTCCGGAATTCTGAGTGTGGGGAGGTTCCGTCTTCTGTCTGCAGCACCCGAGATCTCCGAGGAGCCCTTCGAGAGTCTTCCCCGAGTCCCTCCCAGTACGGGCTGCCGGGGAAATGCGGGGGTTGGGCTGGAAACGCAGGTAGCATCTAGTGCCTCCCCATGGACATGGGAGGTAATTAGCGGACTTCTCCTTGCGAGGGAACACCTGTGACACCAGGAAGCTGCGTGGAGGGCGGCCCCGAACCTCCCCCACACAGTCAGCCGTGTTCCGGAATTCTGAGTGTGGGGAGGTTCTGTCTTCTGTCTGCAGCACCCGAGATCTCCTAGGAGCCCTTCGAGAGTCTTCCCCGAGTCCCTCCAAGTACGGGTTGCCGGGGAAATGCGGGGGTTGGGCTGGAAACGCAGGTAGCATCTAGTGCCTCCCCATGGACAGGGGAGGTAAGTAGCGGACTTCCCCTTGCGAGGGAACACCTGTGACACCAGGAAGCTGCGTGGAGGGCGGCCTTAAACCTCACCCAAACAGTCACCCTTTTTCCGGAATTCTGAGTGTGGGGAGGTTCCGTCTTCTGTCTGCAGCACCCGAGATCTCCTAGGAGCCCTTCGAGAGTCTTCCCCGAGTCCCTCCCAGTGCGGGCTGCCGGGGAAAGGCGGGGGTTGGGCTGGAAACGCAGGTAGCATCTACGCCTCCCCATGGACAGGGGAGGTAATTAGCGGACTTCCCCTTGCGAGGGAACACCTGTGACACCAGGAAGCTGCGTGGAGGGCGGCCCCGAACCTCCCCCACACAGTCAGCCGTGTTCCGGAATTCTGAATGTGAGGAGGTTCCGTCTTCTGTCTGCAGCACCCGGGATCTCCTAGGAGCCCTTCGAGAGTCTTCCCCGAGACCCTCCCAGTGCGGGCTGCCGGGGAAAGGCGGGGTTTGGGCTGGAAACGCAGGTAGCATCTACGCCTCCCCATGGACAGGGGAGGTAATTAGCGGACTTCCCCTTGCGAGGGAACACCTGTGACACCAGGAAGCTGCGTGGAGGGCGGCCCCGAACCTCCCCCACACAGTCAGCCGTGTTCCGGAATTCTGAGTGTGGGGAGGTTCCGTCTTCTGTCTGCAGCACCCGAGAACTCCGAGGAGCCCTTCGAGAGTCTTCCCCGAGTCCCTCCCAGTTCGGGCTGCAGGGGAAATGCGGGGGTTGGGCTGGAAACCCAGGTAGCATCTAGTGCCTCCCCATTGACAGGGGAGGTAATTAGCGGACTTCCCCTTGCGAGGGAACACCTGTGACACCAGGAAGCTGCGTGGAGGGCGGCCCCGAACCTCCCCCACACAGTCAGCCGTGTTCCGGAATTCTGAGTGTGGGGACGTTCTGTCTTCTGTCTGCAGCACCCGAGATCTCCTAGGAGCCCTTCGAGAGTCTTCCCCGAGTCCCTCCCAGTACGGGCTGCCGGGGAATTGCGGGGGTTGGGCTGGAAACGCAGGTAGCATCTAGTGCCTCCCCATGGACAGGGGAGGTAATTAGCGGACTTCCCCTTGCGAGGGAACACCTGTGACACCAGGAAGCTGCGTGGAGGGCGGCCCCGAACCTCCCCCACACAGTCAGCCGTGTTCCGGAATTCTGAGTGTGGGGAGGTTCCGTCTTCTGTCTGCAGCACCCGAGATCTCCTAGGAGCCCTTCGAGAGTCTTCCCCGAGTCCCTCCCAGTACGGGCTGCCGGGGAAATGCGGGGGTTGGGCTGGAAACGCAGGTAGCATCTAGTGCCTCCCCATGGACAGGGGAGGTAATTAGCGGACTTCCCCTTGCGAGGGAACACCTGCGACACCAGGAAGCTGCGTGGAGGGCGGCCCCGAACCTCCCACACACAGTCAGCCGTGTTCCGGAATTCTGAGTGTGGGGAGGTTCCGTCTTCTGTCTGCAGCACCCGAGATCTCCTAGGAGCCCTTCGAGAGTCTTCCCCGAGTCCCTCCCAGTACGGGCTGCCGGGGAAATGCGGGGGTTGGGCTGGAAACGCAGGTAGCATCTAGTGCCTCCCCATGAACTGGGGAGGTAATTAGCGGACTTCCCCTTGCGAGGGAACACCTGTGACACCAGGAAGCTGCGTGGAGGGCGGCCCCGAAACTCCGCCACACAGTCAGCCGTGTTCCGGAATTCTGAGTGTGGGGAGGTTCCGTCTTCTGTCTGCAGCACCCGAGATCTCCTAGGAGCCCTTCGAGAGTCTTCCCCGAGTCCCTCCCAGTACGGGCTGCCGGGGAAATGCGGGGGTTGGGCTGGAAACGCAGGTAGCATCTAGTGCCTCCCCATGGACAGGGGAGGTAATTAGCGGACTTCCCCTTGCGAGGGAACACCTGTGACACCAGGAAGCTGCGTGGAGGGCGGCCCCGAACCTCCCCCACACAGTCAGACGTGTTCCGGAATTCTGAGTGTGGGGAGGTTCCGTCTTCTGTCTGCAGCACCCGAGATCTCCTAGGAGCCCTTCGAGAGTCTTCCCCGAGTCCCTCCCATTACGGGCTCCCGGGGAAATGCGGGGGTTGGGCTGGAAACGCAGGTAGCATCTAGTGCCTCCCCATGGACAGGGGAGGTAATTAGCGGACTTCCCCTTGCGAGGGAACACCTGTGACACCAGGATGCTGCGTGGAGGGCGGCCCTAAACCTCACCCAAACAGTCACCCTTGTTCCGGAATTCTGAGTGTGGGGAGGTTCCGTCTTCTCTCTGCAGCACCCGAGATCTCCTAGGAGCAATTCGAGATTCTTCCCCGAGTCCCTCCCAGTGCGGGCTGCCGGGGAAAGGCGGGGGTTGTGCTGGAAACGCAGGTAGCATCTACGCCTCCCCATGGACAGGGGAGGAAATTAGCGGACTTCCCCTTGCGAGGGAACACCTGTGACACCAGGAAGCTGCGTGGAGTGCGGCCCTGAACCTCACCCACACAGTCAGCCGTGTTCCGGAATTCTGAGTGTGGGGAGGTTCCGTCTTCTGTCTGCAGCACCCGAGACCTCCGAGGAGCCCTTCGAGAGTCTTCCCCGAGTCCCTCCCAGTACGGGCTGCCGGGGAAATGCGGGGGGTGGGCTGGAAACGCAGGTAGCATCTAGTGACTCCCCATGGACAGGGGAGGTAATTAGCGGACTTCCCCTTGCGAGGGAACACCTGTGACACCAGGAATCTTCGTGGAGGGCGGCCCCGAACCTCCCGCACACAGTCAGCCGTGTTCCGGAATTCTGAGTGTGGGGAGGTTCCGTCTTCTGTCTGCAGCACCCGAGATCTCCTAGGAGCCCTTCGAGAGTCTTCCCCGAGTCCCTCCCAGTACGGGCTGCCGGGGAAATGCGGGGGTTGGGCTGGAAACGCAGGTAGCATCTAGTGCCTCCCCATGGACAGGGGAGGTAAGTAGTGGACTTCCCCTTGCGAGGGAACACCTGTGACACCAGGAAGCTGCGTGGAGGGCGGCCCCGAACCTCCCCCACACAGTCAGCCGTGTTCCGGAATTCTGAATGTGAGGAGGTTCCGTCTTCTGTCTGCAGCACCCGGGATCTCCTAGGAGCCCTTCGAGTGTCTTCCCCGAGTCCCTCCCAGTGCGGGCTGCCGGGGAAAGGCGGGGGTTGGGCTGGAAACGCAGGTAGCATCTATGCCTCCCCATGGACAGGGGAGGTAATTAGCGGACTTCCCCTTGCGAGGTAACACCTGTGACACCAGGAAGCTTCGTGGAGGGCGGCCCTGAACCTCACCCACACAGTCAGCCGTGTTCCGGAATTCTGAGTGTGGGGAGGTTCCGTCTTCTGTCTGCAGCACCCGAGATCTCCGAGGAGCCCTTCGAGAGTCTTCCCCGAGTCCCTCCCAGTGCGGGCTGCCGGGGAAAGGCGGGGGTTGGGCTGGAAACGCAGGTAGCATCTACGCCTCCCCATGGACAGGGGAGGTAATTAGCGGACTTCCCCTTGCGAGGGAACACCTGTGACACCAGGAAGCTGCGTGGAGTGCGGCCCTGAACCTCACCCACACAGTCAGACGTGTTCCGGAATTCTGAGTGTGGGGAGGTTCCGTCTTCTGTCTGCAGCAACCGAGATCTCCTAGGAGCCCTTCGAGAGTCTTCCCCGAGTCCCTCCCAGTACGTGCTGCCGGGGAAAGGCGGGGGTTGGGCTGGAAACGCAGGTAGCATCTACGCCTCCCCATGGACAGGGGAGGTAATTAGCGGACTTCCCCTTGCGAGGGAACACCTGTGACACCAGGAAGCTGCGTGGAGGGCGGCCCTAAACCTCCCCCACACAGTCACACTTGTTCCGGAATTCTGAGTATGGGGAGGTTCCGTCTTCTGTCTGCAGCACCCGAGATCTCCTAGGAGCCCTTCAAGAGTCTTCCCCGAGTCCCTCCCAGTACGGGCTGCCGGGGAAATGCGGGGGTTGGGCTGGAAACGCAGGTAGCATCTAGTGCCTCCCCATGGACAGTGGAGGTAATTAGCGGACTTCCCCTTGCGAGGGAACACCTGTGACACCAGGAAGCTTCGTGGAGGGCGGCCCCGAACCTCCCCCACACAGTCAGCCGTGTTCCGGAATTCTGAGTGTGGGGAGGTTCCGTCTTCTGTCTGCAGCACCCGAGATCTCCTAGGAGCCCTTCGAGAGTCTTCCCCGAGTCCCTCCAAGTACGGGCTGCCGGGGAAATGCGGGGGTTGGGCTGGAAACGCAGGTAGCATCTAGTGCCTCCCCATGGACAGGGGAGGTAAGTAGCGGACTTCCCCTTGCGAGGGAACACCTTTGACACCAGGAAGCTTCGTGGAGGACGGCCCCGAACCTACCCCACACAGTCAGCCGTGTTCCGGAATTCTGAATGTGAGGAGGTTCCGTCTTCTGTCTGCAGCACCCGGGATCTCCTAGGAGCCCTTCGAGAGTCTTCCCCGAGTCCCTCCCAGTGAGGGCTGCCGGGGAAAAGCGGGGGTTGGGCTGGAAACGCAGGTAGCATCTACGCCTCCCCATGGACAGGGGAGGTAATTAGCGGACTTCCCCTTGCGAGGGAACACCTGTGACACCAGGAAGCTGCGTGGAGTGCGGCCCTGAACCTCACCAACACAGTCAGCCGTGTTCCGGAATTCTGAGTGTGGGGAGGTTCCGTCTTCTGTCTGCAGCACCCGAGATCTCCTAGGAGCCCTTCGAGAGTCTTCCCCGAGTCCCTCCCAGTACGGGCTGCCGGGGAAATGCGGGGGTTGGGCTGGAAACGCAGGTAACATCTAGTGCCTCCCCATGGACAGGGGAGGAAATTAGCGGACTTCCCCTTGCGAGGGAACACCTGTGACACCAGGAAGCTGCGTGGAGGGCGGCCCCGAACCTCCCCCACACAGTCAGCCGTGTTCCGGAATTCTGAGTGTGGGGAGGTTCCGTCTTCTGTCTGCAGCACCCGAGATCTCCTAGGAGCCCTTCGAGAGTCTTCCCCGAGTCCCTCCCAGTACGGGCTGCCGGGGAAATGCGGGGGTTGGGCTGGAAACGCAGGTAGCATCTAGTGCCTCCCCATGGACAGGGGAGGTAATTAGCGGACTTCCCCTTGCGAGGGAACACCTGTGACACCAGGAAGCTGCGTGGAGGGCGGCCCCGAACCTCCCCCACACAGTCAGCCGTGTTCCGGAATTCTGAGTGTGGGGAGGTTCCGTCTTCTGTCTGCAGCACCCGAGATCTCCTAGGAGCCCTTCGAGAGCCTTCCCCGAGTCCCTCCCAGTACGGGCTGCCGGGGAAATGCGGGGGTTGGGCTGGAAACGCAGGTAGCATCTAGTGCTTCCCCATGGACAGGGGAGGTAATTAGCGGACTTCCCCTTGCGAGGGAACACCTGTGACACCAGGAAGCTGCGTGGAGTTCGGCCCTGAACCTCACCCACACACTCAGCCGTGTTCCGGAATTCTGAGTGTGGGGAGGTTCCGTCTTCTGTCTGCAGCACCCGAGATCTCCGAGGAGCCCTTCGAGAGTCTTCCCCGAGTCCCTCCCAGTACGGGCTGCCGGGGAAATGCGGGGGTTGGGCTGGAAACGCAGGTAGCATCTAGTGCCTCCCCATGGACAGGGGAGGTAATTAGCGGACTTCTCCTTGCGAGGGAACACCTGTGACACCAGGAAGCTGCGTGGAGGGCGGCCCCGAACCTCCCCCACACAGTCAGCCGTGTTCCGGAATTCTGAGTGTGGGGAGGTTCTGTCTTCTGTCTGCAGCACCCGAGATCTCCTAGGAGCCCTTCGAGAGTCTTCCCCGAGTCCCTCCCAGTACGGGTTGCCGGGGAAATTCGGGGGTTGGGCTGGAAACGCAGGTAGCATCTAGTGCCTCCCCATGGACAGGGGAGGTAAGTAGCGGACTTCCCCTTGCGAGGGAACACCTGTGACACCAGGAATCTGCGTGGAGGGCGGCCTTAAACCTCACCCAAACAGTCACACTTGTTCCGGAATTCTGAGTGTGGGGAGGTTCCGTCTTCTGTCTGCAGCACCCGAGATCTCCTAGGAGCCCTTCGAGAGTCTTCCCCGAGTCCCTCCCAGTGCGGGCTGCCGGGGAAAGGCGGGGGTTGGGCTGGAAACGCAGGAAGCATCTACGCCTCCCCATGGACAGGGGAGGTAATTAGCGGACTTCCCCTTGCGAGGGAACACCTGTGACACCAGGAAGCTGCGTGGAGGGCGGCCCCGAACCTCCCCCACACAGTCAGCCGTGTTCCGGAATTCTGAGTGTGGGGAGGTTCCGTCTTCTGTCTGCAGCACCCGAGATCTCCTAGGAGCCCTTCGAGAGTCTTCCCCGAGTCCCTCCCAGTACGGGCTGCCGGGGAATTGCGGGGGTTGGGCTGGAAACGCAGGTAGCATCTAGTGCCTCCCCATGGACAGGGGAGGTAATTAGCGGACTTCCCCTTGCGAGGGAACACCTGTGACACCAGGAATCTGCGTGGAGGGCGGCCCCGAACCTCCCCCACACAGTCAGCCGTGTTCCGGAATTCTGAGTGTGGGGAGGTTCCGTCTTCTGTCTGCAGCACCCGAGATCTCCTAGGAGCCCTTCGAGAGTCTTCCCCGAGTCCCTCCCAGTACGGGCTGCCGGGGAAATGCGGGGGGTGGGCTGGAAACGCAGGTAGCATCTAGTGCCTCCCCATGGACAGGGGAGGTAATTAGCGGACTTCCCCTTGCGAGGGAACACCTGCGACACCAGGAAGCTGCGTGGAGGGCGGCCCCGAACCTCCCACACACAGTCAGCCGTGTTCCGGAATTCTGAGTGTGGGGAGGTTCCGTCTTCTGTCTGCAGCACCCGAGATCTCCTAGGAGCCCTTCGAGAGTCTTCCCCGAGTCCCTCCCAGTACGGGCTGCCGGGGAAATGTGGGGGTTGGGCTGGAAACGCAGGTAGCATCTAGTGCCTCCCCATGAACTGGGGAGGTAATTAGCGGACTTCCCCTTGCGAGGGAACACCTGTGACACCAGGAAGCTGCGTGGAGGGCGGCCCCGAAACTCCGCCACACAGTCAGCCGTGTTCCGGAATTCTGAGTGTGGGGAGGTTCCGTCTTCTGTCTGCAGCACCCGAGATCTCCTAGGAGCCCTTCGAGAGTCTTCCCCGAGTCCCTCCCAGTACGGGCTGCCGGGGAAATGCGGGGGTTGGGCTGGAAACGCAGGTAGCATCTAGTGCCTCCCCATGGACAGGGGAGGTAATTAGCGGACTTCCCCTTGCGAGGGAACCCCTGTGACACCAGGAAGCTGCCTGGAGGGCGGCCCCGAACCTCCCCCACACAGTCAGACGTGTTCCGGAATTCTGAGTGTGGGGAGGTTCCGTCTTCTGTCTGCAGCACCCGAGATCTCCTAGGAGCCCTTCGAGAGTCTTCCCCGAGTCCCTCCCATTACGGGCTCCCGGGGAAATGCGGGGGTTGGGCTGGAAACGCAGGTAGCATCTAGTGCCTCCCCATGGACAGGGGAGGTAATTAGCGGACTTCCCCTTGCGAGGGAACACCTGTGACACCAGGAAGCTGCGTGGAGGGCGGCCCTAAACCTCACCCAAACAGTCACCCTTGTTCCGGAATTCTGAGTGTGGGGAGGTTCCGTCTTCTCTCTGCAGCACCCGAGATCTCCTAGGAGCCCTTCGAGAGTATTCCCCAAGTCCCTCCCAGTGCGGGCTGCCGGGGAAAGGCGGGGGTTGGGATGGAAACGCAGGTAGCATCTACGCCTCCCTATGGACAGGGGAGGTAATTAGCGGACTTCCCCTTGCGAGGGAACACCTGTGACACAAGGAAGCTGCGTGGAGTGCGGCCCTGAACCTCCGCCACACAGTCAGCCGTGTTCCGGAATTCTGAGTGTGGGGAGGTTCCGTCTTCTGTCTGCAGCACCCGAGATCTCCTAGGAGCCCTTCGAGAGTCTTCCCCGAGTCCCTCCCAGTACGGGCTGCCGGGGAAATGCGGGGGTTTGGCTGGAAACGCAGGTAGCATCTAGTGCCTCCCCATGGACAGGGGAGGTAAGTAGCGGACTTCCCCTTGCGAGGGAACACCTGTGACACCAGGAAGCTGCGTGGAGGGCGGCCCTAAACCTCACCCAAACAGTCACCCTTGTTCCGGAATTCTGAGTGTGGGGAGGTTCCGTATTCTGTCTGCAGCACCCGAGATCTCCTAGGAGCCCTTCGAGAGTCTTCCCCGAGTCCCTCCCAGTGCGGGCTGCCGGGGAAAGGCGGGGGTTGTGCTGGAAACGCAGGTAGCATCTACGCCTCCCCATGGACAGGGGAGGTAATTAGCGGACTTCCCCTTGCGAGGGAACACCTGTGACACCAGGAAGCTGCGTGGAGTGCGGCCCTGAACCTCACCCACACAGTCAGCCGTGTTCCGGAATTCTGAGTGTGGGGAGGTTCCGTCTTCTGTCTGCAGCACCCGAGATCTCCTAGGAGCCCTTCGAGAGTCTTCCCCGAGTCCCTCCCAGTACGGGCTGCCGGGGAAATGCGGGGGTTGGGCTGGAAACGCAGGTAGCATCTAGTGCCTCCCCATGGACAGGGGAGGTAATTAGCGGACTTCCCCTTGCGAGGGAACACCTGTGACACCAGGAAGCTGCGTGGAGGGCGGCCCCGAACCTCCCGCACACAGTCAGCCGTGTTCCGGAATTCTGAGTGTGGGGAGGTTCCGTCTTCTGTCTGCAGCACCCGAGATCTCCTAGGAGCCCTTCGAGAGTCTTCCCCGAGTCCCTCCCAGTACGGGCTGCCGGGGAAATGCGGGGGTTGGGCTGGAAACGCAGGTAGCATCTAGTGCCTCCCCATGGACAGGGGAGGTAATTAGCGGACTTCCCCTTGCGAGGGAACACCTGTGACACCAGGAAGCTGCGTGGAGGGCGGCCCCGAACCTCCCCCACACAGTCAGCCGTGTTCCGGAATTCTGAGTGTGGGGAGGTTCCGTCTTCTGTCTGCAGAACCCGAGATCTCCTAGGAGCCCTTCGAGAGTCTTCCCCGAGTCCCTCCCAGTACGGGCTGCCGGGGAAATGCGGGGGTTGGGCTGGAAACGCAGGTAGCATCTAGTGCCTCCCCATGGACAGGGGAGGTAAGTAGCGGACTTCCCCTTGCGAGGGAACACCTGTGACACCAGGAAGCTGCGTGGAGGGCGGCCCCGAACCTCCCCCACACAGTCAGCCGTGTTCCGGAATTCTGAATGTGAGGAGGTTCCGTCTTCTGTCTGCAGCACCCGGGATCTCCTAGGAGCCCTTCGAGTGTCTTCCCCGAGTCCCTCCCAGTGCGGGCTGCCGGGGAAAGGCGGGGGTTGGGCTGGAAACGCAGGTAGCATCTATGCCTCCCCATGGACAGGGGAGGTAATTAGCGGACTTCCCCTTGCGAGGTAACACCTGTGACACCAGGAAGCTTCGTGGAGGGCGGCCCTGAACCTCACCCACACAGTCAGCCGTGTTCCGGAATTCTGAGTGTGGGGAGGTTCCGTCTTCTGTCTGCAGCACCCGAGATCTCCGAGGAGCCCTTCGAGAGTCTTCCCCGAGTCCCTCCCAGTGCGGGCTGCCGGGGAAATGCGGGGGTTGGGCTGGAAACGCAGGTAGCATCTACGCCTCCCCATGGACAGGGGAGGTAATTAGCGGACTTCCCCTTGCGAGGGAACACCTGTGACACCAGAAAGCTGCGTGGAGTGCGGCCCTGTACCTCACCCACACAGTCAGACGTGTTCCGGAATTCTGAGTGTGGGGAGGTTCCGTCTTCTGTCTGCAGCACCCGAGATCTCCGAGGAGCCCTTCGAGAGTCTTCCCCGAGTCCCTCCCAGTACGGGCTGCCGGGGAAAGGCGGGGGTTGGGCTGGAAACGCAGGTAGCATCTACGCCTCCCCATGGACAGGGGAGGTAATTAGCGGACTTCCCCTTGCGAGGGAACACCTGTGACACCAGGAAGCTGCGTGGAGGGCGGCCCTAAACCTCACCCAAACAGTCACCCTTGTTCCGGAATTCTGAGTGTGGGGAGGTTCCGTCTTCTGTCTGCAGCACCCGAGATCTCCTAGGAGCCCTTCAAGAGTCTTCCCCGAGTCCCTCCCAGTACGGGCTGCCGGGGAAATGCGGGGGTTGGGCTGGAAACGCAGGTAGCATCTAGTGCCTCCCCATGGACAGGGGAGGTAATTAGCGGACTTCCCCTTGCGAGGGAACACCTGTGACACCAGGAAGCTGCGTGGAGGGCGGCCCCGAACCTCCCGCACACAGTCAGCCGTGTTCCGGAATTCTGAGTGTGGGGAGGTTCCGTCTTCTGTCTGCAGCACCCGAGATCTCCTAGGAGCCCTTCGAGAGTCTTCCCCGAGTCCCTCCCAGTACGGGCTGCCGGGGAAATGCGGGGGTTGGGCTGGAAACGCAGGTAGCATCTAGTGCCTCCCCATGGACAGGGGAGGTAATTAGCGGACTTCCCCTTGCGAGGGAACACCTGTGACACCAGGAAGCTGCGTGGAGGGCGGCCCCGAACCTCCCCCACACAGTCAGCCGTGTTCCGGAATTCTGAGTGTGGGGAGGTTCCGTCTTCTGTCTGCAGCACCCGAGATCTCCTAGGAGCCCTTCGAGAGTCTTCCCCGAGTCCCTCCCAGTACGGGCTGCCGGGGAAATGCGGGGGTTGGGCTGGAAACGCAGGTAGCATCTAGTGCCTCCCCATGGACAGGGGAGGTAATTAGCGGACTTCCCCTTGCGAGGGAACACCTGTGACACCAGGAAGCTGCGTGGAGGGCGGCCCCGAACCTCCCGCACACAGTCAGCCGTGTTCCGGAATTCTGAGTGTGGGGAGGTTCCGTCTTCTGTCTGCAGCACCCGAGATCTCCTAGGAGCCCTTCGAGAGTCTTCCCCGAGTCCCTCCCAGTACGGGCTGCCGGGGAAATGCGGGGGTTGGGCTGGAAACGCAGGTAGCATCTAGTGCCTCCCCATGGACAGGGGAGGTAATTAGCGGACTTCCCCTTGCGAGGGAACACCTGTGACACCAGGAAGCTGCGTGGAGGGCGGCCCCGAACCTCCCCCACTCAGTCAGACGTGTTCCGGAATTCAGAGTGTGGGGAGGTTCCGTCTTCTGTCTGCAGCACCCGAGATCTCCTAGGAGCCCTTCGAGAGTCTTCCCCGAGTCCCTCCCAGTACGGGCTGCCGGGGAAATGCGGGGGTTGGGCTGGAAACGCAGGTAGCATCTAGTGCCTCCCCATGGACAGGGGAGGTAATTAGCGGACTTCCCCTTGCGAGGGAACACCTGTGACACCAGGAAGCTGCGTGGAGGGCGGCCCCGAACCTCCCCCACACAGTCAGCCGTGTTCCGGAATTCTGAATGTGAGGAGGTTCCGTCTTCTGTCTGCAGCACCCGGGATCTCCTAGGAGCCCTTCGAGTGTCTTCCCCGAGTCCCTCCCAGTGCGGGCTGCCGGGGAAAGGCGGGGGTTGGGCTGGAAACGCAGGTAGCATCTACGCCTCCCCATGGACAGGGGAGGTAATTAGCGGACTTCCCCTTGCGAGGGAACACCTGTGACACCAGGAAGCTTCGTGGAGGGCGGCCCTGAACCTCACCCACACAGTCAGCCGTGTTCCGGAATTCTGAGTGTGGGGAGGTTCCGTCTTCTGTCTGCAGCACCCGAGATCTCCTAGGAGCCCTTCGAGATTCTTCCCCGAGTCCCTCCCAGTGCGGGCTGCTGGGGAAAGGCGGGGGTTGGGCTGGAAACGCAGGTAGCATCTACGCCTCCCCATGGACAGGGGAGGTAATTAGCGGACTTCCCCTTGCGAGGGAACACCTGTGACACCAGGAAGCTCGTGGAGTGCGGCCCTGAACCTCCCCCACACAGTCAGACGTGTTCCGGAATTCTGAGTGTGGGGAGGTTCCGTCTTCTGTCTGCAGCACCCGAGATCTCCGAGGAGCCCTTCGAGAGTCTTCCCCGAGTCCCTCCCAGTACGGGCTGCCGGGGAAATGCGGGGGTTGGGCTGGAAACGCAGGTAGCATCTAGTGCCTCCCCATGGACAGGGGAGGTAATTAGCGGACTTCCCCTTGCGAGGGAACACCTGTGACACCAGGAAGCTGCGTGGAGGGCGGCCCCGAACCTCCCCCACACAGTCAGCCGTGTTCCGGAATTCTGAGTGTGGGGAGGTTCCGTCTTCTGTCTGCAGCACCCGAGATCTCCTAGGAGCCCTTCGAGAGTCTTCCCCGAGTCCCTCCCAGTACGGGCTGCCGGGGAAATGCGGGGGTTGGGCTGGAAACGCAGGTAGCATCTAGTGCCTCCCCATGGACAGGGGAGGTAATTAGCGGACTTCCCCTTGCGAGGGAACACCTGTGACACCAGGAAGCTGCGTGGAGGGCGGCCCCGAACCTCCCCCACACAGTCAGCCGTGTTCCGGAATTCTGAGAGTGGGGAGGTTCCGTCTTCTGTCTGCAGCACCCGAGATCTCCTAGGAGCCCTTCGAGAGTCTTCCCCGAGTCCCTCCCAGTACGGGCTGCCGGGGAAATGAGGGGGTTGGGCTGGAAACGCAGGTAGCATCTAGTGCCTCCCCATGGACAGGGGAGGTAATTAGCGGACTTCCCCTTGCGAGGGAACACCTGTGACACCAGGAAGCTGCGTGGAGGGCGGCCCCGAACCTCCCCCACACAGTCAGACGTGTTCCGGAATTCTGAGTGTGGGGAGGTTCCGTCTTCTGTCTGCAGAACCCGAGATCTCCTAGGAGCCCTTCGAGAGTCTTCCCCGAGTCCCTCCCAGTACGGGCTGCCGGGGAAATGCGGGGGTTGGGCTGGAAACGCAGGTAGCATCTAGTGCCACCCCATGGACAGGGGAGGTAATTAGCGGACTTCCCCTTGCGAGGGAACACCTGTGACACCAGGAAGCTGCGTGGAGGGCGGCCCCGAACCTCCCCCACACAGTCAGCCGTGTTCCGGAATTCTGAATGTGAGGAGGATCCGTCTTCTGTCTGCAGCACCCGGGATCTCCTAGGAGCCCTTCGAGTGTCTTCCCCGAATCCCTCCCAGTGCGGGCTGCCGGGGAAAGGCGGGGGTTGGGCTGGAAACGCAGGTAACATCTACGCCTCCCCATGGACAGGGGAGGTAATTAGCGGACTTCCCCTTGCGAGGGAACACCTGTGACACCAGGAAGCTGCGTGGAGTGCGGCCCTGAACATCACCCACACAGTCACACGTGTTCCGGAATTCTGAGTGTGGGGAGGTTCCGTCTTCTGTCTGCAGAACCCGAGATCTCCGAGGAGCCCTTCGAGAGTCTTCCCCGAGTCCCTCCCAGTACGGGCTGCCGGGGAAAGGCGGGGGTTGTGCTGGAAACGCAGGTAGCATCTACGCCTCCCCATGGACAGGGGAGGTAATTAGCGGACTTCCCCTTGCGAGGGAACACCTGTGACACCAGGAAGCTTCGTGGAGGGCGGCCCTGAACCTCACCCACACAGTCAGCCGTGTTCCGGAATTCTGAGTGTGGGGAGGTTCCGTCTTCTGTCTGCAGCACCCGAGATCTCCTAGGAGCCCTTCGAGATTCTTCCCCGAGTCCCTCCCAGTGCGGGCTGCCGGGGAAATCCGGGGGTTGGGCTGGAAACGCAGGTAGCATCTACGCCTCCCCATGGACAGGGGAGGTAATTAGCGGACTTCCCCTTGCGAGGGAACACCTGTGACACCAGGAAGCTGCGTGGAGTGCGGCCCTGAACCTCACCCACACAGTCAGACGTGTTCCGGAATTCTGAGTGTGGGGAGGTTCCGTCTTCTGTCTGCAGCACCCGAGATCTCCGAGTAGCCTTTCGAGAGTCTTCCCCGAGTCCCTCCCAGTACGGGCTGCCGGGGAAATGCGGGGGTTGGGCTGGAAACGCAGGTAGCATCTAGTGCCTCCCCATGGACAGGGGAGGTAATTAGCGGACTTCCCCTTGCGAGGGAACACCTGTGACACCAGGAAGCTGCGTGGAGGGCGGCCCCGAACCTCCCCCACACAGTCAGCCGTGTTCCGGAATTCTGAGTGTGGGGAGGTTCCGTCTTCTGTCTGCAGCACCCGAGATCTCCTAGGAGCCCTTCGAGAGTCTTCCCCGAGTCCCTCCCAGTACGGGCTGCCGGGGAAACGCGGGGGTTGGGCTGGAAACGCAGGTAGCATCTAGTGCCTCCCCATGGACAGGGGAGGTAATTAGCGGACTTCCCCTTGCGAGGGAACACCTGTGACACCAGGAAGCTGCGTGGAGGGCGGCACCGAACCTCCCCCACACAGTCAGCCGTGTTCCGGAATTCTGAATGTGAGGAGGTTCCGTCTTCTGTCTACAGCAACCGGGATCTCCTAGGAGCCCTTCGAGTGTCTTCCCCGAGTCCCTCCCAGTGCGGGCTGCCGGGGAAAGGCGGGGGTTGGGCTGGAAACGCAGGTAGCATCTACGCCTCCCCATGGACAGGGGATGTAATTAGCGGACTTCCCCTTGCGAGGGAACACCTGTGACACCAGGAAGCTTCGTGGAGTGCGGCCCTGAACCTCACCCACACAGTCAGCCGTGTTCCGGAATTCTGAGTGTGGGGAGGTTCCGTCTTCTGTCTGCAGCACCCGGGATCTCCTAGGAGCCCTTCGAGAGTCTTCCCCGAGTCCCTCCCAGTGCGGGCTGCCGGGGAAAGGCGGGGGTTGGGCTGGAAACGCAGGTAGCATCTACGCCTCCCCATGGACAGGGGAGGTAATTAGCGGACTTCCCCTTGCGAGGGAACACCTGTGACACCAGGAAGCTCGTGGAGTGCGGCCCTGAACCTCCCCCACACAGTCAGACGTGTTCCGGAATTCTGAGTGTGGGGAGGTTCCGTCTTCTGTCTGCAGCACCCGAGATCTCCGAGGAGCCCTTCGAGAGTCTTCCCCGAGTCCCTCCCAGTACGGGCTGCCGGGGAAATGCGGGGGTTGGGCTGGAAACGCAGGTAGCATCTAGTGCCTCCCCATGGACAGGGGAGGTAATTAGCGGACTTCCCCTTGCGAGGGAACACCTGTGACACCAGGAAGCTGCGTGGAGGGCGGCCCCGAACCTCCCCCACACAGTCAGCCGTGTTCCGGAATTCTGAGTGTGGGGAGGTTCCGTCTTCTGTCTGCAGCACCCGAGATCTCCTAGGAGCCCTTCGAGAGTCTTCCCCGAGTCCCTCCCAGTACGGGCTGCCGGGGAAATGCGGGGGTTGGGCTGGAAACGCAGGTAGCATCTAGTGCCTCCCCATGGACAGGGGAGGTAATTAGCGGACTTCCCCTTGCGAGGGAACACCTGTGACACCAGGAAGCTGCGTGGAGGGCGGCCCCGAACCTCCCCCACACAGTCAGCCGTGTTCCGGAATTCTGAGAGTGGGGAGGTTCCGTCTTCTGTCTGCAGCACCCGAGATCTCCTAGGAGCCCTTCGAGAGTCTTCCCCGAGTCCCTCCCAGTACGGGCTGCCGGGGAAATGAGGGGGTTGGGCTGGAAACGCAGGTAGCATCTAGTGCCTCCCCATGGACAGGGGAGGTAATTAGCGGACTTCCCCTTGCGAGGGAACACCTGTGACACCAGGAAGCTGCGTGGAGGGCGGCCCCGAACCTCCCCCACACAGTCAGACGTGTTCCGGAATTCTGAGTGTGGGGAGGTTCCGTCTTCTGTCTGCAGAACCCGAGATCTCCTAGGAGCCCTTCGAGAGTCTTCCCCGAGTCCCTCCCAGTACGGGCTGCCGGGGAAATGCGGGGGTTGGGCTGGAAACGCAGGTAGCATCTAGTGCCACCCCATGGACAGGGGAGGTAATTAGCGGACTTCCCCTTGCGAGGGAACACCTGTGACACCAGGAAGCTGCGTGGAGGGCGGCCCCGAACCTCCCCCACACAGTCAGCCGTGTTCCGGAATTCTGAATGTGAGGAGGATCCGTCTTCTGTCTGCAGCACCCGGGATCTCCTAGGAGCCCTTCGAGTGTCTTCCCCGAATCCCTCCCAGTGCGGGCTGCCGGGGAAAGGCGGGGGTTGGGCTGGAAACGCAGGTAACATCTACGCCTCCCCATGGACAGGGGAGGTAATTAGCGGACTTCCCCTTGCGAGGGAACACCTGTGACACCAGGAAGCTGCGTGGAGTGCGGCCCTGAACATCACCCACACAGTCACACGTGTTCCGGAATTCTGAGTGTGGGGAGGTTCCGTCTTCTGTTTGCAGAACCCGAGATCTCCGAGGAGCCCTTCGAGAGTCTTCCCCGAGTCCCTCCCAGTACGGGCTGCCGGGGAAAGGCGGGGGTTGGGCTGGAAACCCAGGTAGCATCTACGCCTCCCCATGGACAGGGGAGGTAATTAGCGGACTTCCCCTTGCGAGGGAACACCTGTGACACCAGGAAGCTTCGTGGAGGGCGGCCCTGAACCTCACCCACACAGTCAGCCGTGTTCCGGAATTCTGAGTGTGGGGAGGTTCCGTCTTCTGTCTGCAGCACCCGAGATCTCCTAGGAGCCCTTCGAGATTCTTCCCCGAGTCCCTCCCAGTGCGGGCTGCCGGGGAAATCCGGGGGTTGGGCTGGAAACGCAGGTAGCATCTACGCCTCCCCATGGACAGGGGAGGTAATTAGCGGACTTCCCCTTGCGAGGGAACACCTGTGACACCAGGAAGCTGCGTGGAGTGCGGCCCTGAACCTCACCCACACAGTCAGACGTGTTCCGGAATTCTGAGTGTGGGGAGGTTCCGTCTTCTGTCTGCAGCACCCGAGATCTCCGAGTAGCCTTTCGAGAGTCTTCCCCGAGTCCCTCCCAGTACGGGCTGCCGGGGAAATGCGGGGGTTGGGCTGGAAACGCAGGTAGCATCTAGTGCCTCCCCATGGACAGGGGAGGTAATTAGCGGACTTCCCCTTGCGAGGGAACACCTGTGACACCAGGAAGCTGCGTGGAGGGCGGCCCCGAACCTCCCCCACACAGTCAGCCGTGTTCCGGAATTCTGAGTGTGGGGAGGTTCCGTCTTCTGTCTGCAGCACCCGAGATCTCCTAGGAGCCCTTCGAGAGTCTTCCCCGAGTCCCTCCCAGTACGGGCTGCCGGGGAAACGCGGGGGTTGGGCTGGAAACGCAGGTAGCATCTAGTGCCTCCCCATGGACAGGGGAGGTAATTAGCGGACTTCCCCTTGCGAGGGAACACCTGTGACACCAGGAAGCTGCGTGGAGGGCGGCCCCGAACCTCCCCCACACAGTCAGCCGTGTTCCGGAATTCTGAATGTGAGGAGGTTCCGTCTTCTGTCTACAGCAACCGGTATCTCCTAGGAGCCCTTCGAGTGTCTTCCCCGAGTCCCTCCCAGTGCGGGCTGCCGGGGAAAGGCGGGGGTTGGGCTGGAAACGCAGGTAGCATCTACGCCTCCCCATGGACAGGGGATGTAATTAGCGGACTTCCCCTTGCGAGGGAACACCTGTGACACCAGGAATCTTCGTGGAGTGCGGCCCTGAACCTCACCCACACAGTCAGCCGTGTTCCGGAATTCTGAGTGTGGGGAGGTTCCGTCTTCTGTCTGCAGCACCCGGGATCTCCTAGGAGCCCTTCGAGAGTCTTCCCCGAGTCCCTCCCAGTGCGGGCTGCCGGGGAAAGGCGGGGGTTGGGCTGGAAACGCAGGTAGCATCTACGCCTCCCCATGGACAGGGGATGTAATTAGCGGACTTCCCCTTGCGAGGGAACACCTGTGACACCAGGAAGCTGCGTGGAGGGCGGCCCTAAACCTCACCCAAACAGTCACCCTTGTTCCGGAATTCTGAGTGTGGGGAGGTTCCGTCTTCTGTCTGCAGCACCCGAGATCTCCTAGGAGCCCTTCGAGATTCTTCCCCGAGTCCCACCCAGTGCGGGCTGCCGGGGAAAGGCGGGGGTTGGGCTGGAAACGCAGGTAGCATCTACGCCTCCCCATGGACAGTGGAGGTAATTAGCGGACTTCCCCTTGCGAGGGAACACCTGTGACACCAGGAAGCTGCGTGGAGTGCGGCCCTGAACCTCACCCACACAGTCAGACGTGTTCCGGAATTCTGAGTGTGGGGAGGTTCCGTCTTCTGTCTGCAGCACCCGAGATCTCCTAGGAGCCCTTCGAGAGTCTTCCCCGAGTCCCTCCCAGTACGGGCTGCCGGGGAAATGCGGGGGTTGGGCTGGAAACGCAGGTAGCATCTAGTGCCTCCCCATGGACAGGGGAGGTAATTAGCGGACTTCCCCTTGCGAGGGAACACCTGTGACACCAGGAAGCTGCGTGGAGGGCGGCCCCGAACCTCCCCCACACAGTCAGCCGTGTTCCGGAATTCTGAGTGTGGGGAGGTTCCGTCTTCTGTCTGCAGCACCCGAGATCTCCTAGGAGCCCTTCGAGAGTCTTCCCCGAGTCCCTCCCAGTACGGGCTGCCGGGGAAATGCGGGGGTTGGGCTGGAAACGCAGGTAGCATCTAGTGCCTCCCCATGGACAGGGGAGGTAATTAGCGGACTTCCCCTTGCGAGGGAACACCTGTGACACCAGGAAGCTGCGTGGAGGGCGGCCCCGAACCTCCCCCACACAGTCAGACGTGTTCCGGAATTCTGAGTGTGGGGAGGTTCCGTCTTCTGTCTGCAGAACCCGAGATCTCCTAGGAGCCCTTCGAGAGTCTTCCCCTAGTCCCTCCCAGTACGGGCTGCCGGGGAAATGCGGGGGTTGGGCTGGAAACGCAGGTAGCATCTAGTGCCTCCCCATGGACAGGGGAGGTAATTAGCGGACTTCCCCTTGCGAGGGAACACCTGTGACACCAGGAAGCTGCGTGGAGGGCGGCCCCGAACCTCCCCCACACAGTCAGCCGTGTTCCGGAATTCTGAATGTGAGGAGGTTCCGTCTTCTGTCTGCAGCACCCGGGATCTCCTAGGAGCCCTTCGAGTGCCTTCCCCGAGTCCCTCCCAGTGCGGGCTGCCGGGGAAAGGCGGGGGTTGGGCTGGAAACGCAGGTAGCATCTAGTGCCTCCCCATGGACAGGGGAGGTAATTAGCGGACTTCCCCTTGCGAGGGAACACCTGTGACACCAGGAAGCTGCGTGGAGGGCGGCCCTAAACCTCACCCAAACAGTCACCCTTGTTCCGGAATTCTGAGTGTGGGGAGGTTCCGTCTTCTGTCTGCAGCACCCGAGATCTCCTAGGAGCCCTTCGAGATTCTTCCCCGAGTCCCACCCAGTGCGGGCTGCCGGGGAAAGGCGGGGGTTGGGCTGGAAACGCAGGTAGCATCTACGCCTCCCCATGGACAGTGGAGGTAATTAGCGGACTTCCCCTTGCGAGGGAACACCTGTGACACCAGGAAGCTGCGTGGAGTGCGGCGCTGAACCTCACCCACACAGTCAGACGTGTTCCGGAATTCTGAGTGTGGGGAGGTTCCGTCTTCTGTCTGCAGCACCCGAGATCTCCTAGGAGCCCTTCGAGAGTCTTCCCCGAGTCCCTCCCAGTACGGGCTGCCGGGGAAATGCGGGGGTTGGGCTGGAAACGCAGGTAGCATCTAGTGCCTCCCCATGGACAGGGGAGGTAATTAGCGGACTTCCCCTTGCGAGGGAACACCTGTGACACCAGGAAGCTGCGTGGAGGGCGGCCCCGAACCTCCCCCACACAGTCAGCCGTGTTCCGGAATTCTGAGTGTGGGGAGGTTCCGTCTTCTGTCTGCAGCACCCGAGATCTCCTAGGAGCCCTTCGAGAGTCTTCCCCGAGTCCCTCCCAGTACGGGCTGCCGGGGAAATGCGGGCGTTGGGCTGGAAACGCAGGTAGCATCTAGTGCCTCCCCATGGACAGGGGAGGTAATTAGCGGACTTCCCCTTGCGAGGGAACACCTGTGACACCAGGAAGCTGCGTGGAGGGCGGCCCCGAACCTCCCCCACACAGTCAGACGTGTTCCGGAATTCTGAGTGTGGGGAGGTTCCGTCTTCTGTCTGCAGAACCCGAGATCTCCTAGGAGCCCTTCGAGAGTCTTCCCCGAGTCCCTCCCAGTACGGGCTGCCGGGGAAATGCGGGGGTTGGGCTGGAAACGCAGGTAGCATCTAGTGCCTCCCCATGGACAGGGGAGGTAATTAGCGGACTTCCCCTTGCGAGGGAACACCTGTGACACCAGGAAGCTGCGTGGAGGGCGGCCCCGAACCTCCCCCACACAGTCAGCCGTGTTCCGGAATTCTGAATGTGAGGAGGTTCCGTCTTCTGTCTGCAGCACCCGGGATCTCCTAGGAGCCCTTCGAGTGCCTTCCCCGAGTCCCTCCCAGTGCGGGCTGCCGGGGAAAGGCGGGGGTTGGGTTGGAAACGCAGGTAGCATCTAGTGCCTCCCCATGGACAGGGGAGGTAATTAGCGGACTTCCCCTTGCGAGGGAACACCTGTGACACCAGGAAGCTGCGTGGAGGGCGGCCCCGAACCTCCCCCACACAGTCAGCCGTGTTCCGGAATTCTGAGTGTGGGGAGGTTCCGTCTTCTGTCTGCAGAACCCGAGATCTCCTAGGAGCCCTTCGAGAGTCTTCCCCGAGTCCCTCCCAGTACGGGCTGCCGGGGAAATGCGGTGGTTGGGCTGGAAACGCAGGTAGCATCTAGTGCCTCCCCATGGACAGGGGAGGTAATTAGCGGACTTCCCCTTGCGAGGGAACACCTGTGACACCAGGAAGCTTCGTGGAGGGCGGCCCTGAAACTCACCCACACAGTCAGCCGTGTTCCGGAATTCTGAGTGTGGGGAGGTTCCGTCTTCTGTCTCCAGCACCCGAGATCTCCTAGGAGCCCTTCGAGATTCTTCCCCGAGTCCTTCCCAGTGCGGGCTGCCGGGGAAAGGCGGGGGTTGGGCTGGAAACGCAGGTAGCATCTAGTGCCTCCCCATGGACAGGGGAGGTAATTAGCGGACTTCCCCTTGCGAGGGAACACCTGTGACACCAGGAAGCTGCGTGGAGTGCGGCCCTGAACCTCCCCCACACAGTCAGCCGTGTTCCGGAATTCTGAGTGTGGGGAGGTTCCGTCTTCTGTCTGCAGCACCCGAGATCTCCGAGGAGCCCTTCGAGAGTCTTCCCCGAGTCCCTCCCAGTACGGGCTGCCGGGGAAAGGCGGGGGTTGGGCTGGAAACGCAGGTAGCATCTAGTGCCTCCCCATGGACAGGGGAGGTAATTAGCGGACTTCCCCTTGCGAGGGAACACCTGTGACACCAGGAAGCTGCGTGGAGGGCGGCCCTGAAACTCACCCACACAGTCAGCCGTGTTCCGGAATTCTGAGTGTGGGGAGGTTCCGTCTTCTGTCTCCAGCACCCGAGATCTCCTAGGAGCCCTTCGAGATTCTTCCCCGAGTCCCTCCCAGTGCGGGCTGCCGGGGAAAGCCGGGGGTTGGGCTGGAAACGCAGGTAGCATCTACGCCTCCCCATGGACAGGGGAGGTAATTAGCGGACTTCCCCTTGCGAGGGAACACCTGTGACACCAGGAAGCTGCGTGGAGTGCGGCCCTGAACCTCACCCACACAGTCAGACGTGTTCCGGAATTCTGAGTGTGGGGAGGTTCCGTCTTCTGTCTGCAGCACCCGAGATCTCCTAGGAGCCCTTCGAGAGTCTTCCCCGAGTCCCTCCCAGTACGGGCTGCCGGGGAAATGCGGGGGTTGGGCTGGAAACGCAGGTAGCATCTAGTGCCTCCCCATGGACAGGGGAGGTAATTAGCGGACTTCCCCTTGCG
The DNA here is from genome assembly GCF_048773025.1 of Camelus bactrianus. NCBI lineage: Eukaryota > Metazoa > Chordata > Mammalia > Artiodactyla > Camelidae > Camelus > Camelus bactrianus. The sequence goes on along the minus strand of NW_027413971.1, from coordinate 780,939 downwards.
AGGGAACACCTGTGACACCAGGAAGCTGCGTGGAGGGCGGCCCTGAACCTCCCCCACACAGTCAGCCGTGTTCCGGAATTCTGAGTGTGGGGAGGTTCCGTCTTCTGTCTGCAGCACCCGAGATCTCCTAGGAGCCCTTCGAGAGTCTTCCCCGAGTCCCTCCCAGTACGGGCTGCCGGGGAAATGCGGGGGTTGGGCTGGAAACGCAGGTAGCATCTAGTGCCTCCCCATGTACAGGGGAGGTAATTAGCGGACTTCCCCTTGCGAGGGAACACCTGTGACACCAGGAAGCTGCGTGGAGGGCGGCCCCGAACCTCCCCCACACAGTCAGACGTGTTCCGGAATTCTGAGTGTGGGGAGGTTCCGTCTTCTGTCTGCAGAACCCGAGATCTCCTAGGAGCCCTTCGAGAGTCTTCCCCTAGTCCCTCCCAGTACGGGCTGCCGGGGAAATGCGGGGGTTGGGCTGGAAACGCAGGTAGCATCTAGTGCCTCCCCATGGACAGGGGAGGTAATTAGCGGACTTCCCCTTGCGAGGGAACACCTGTGACACCAGGAAGCTGCGTGGAGGGCGGCCCCGAACCTCCCCCACACAGTCAGCCGTGTTCCGGAATTCTGAATGTGAGGAGGTTCCGTCTTCTGTCTGCAGCACCCGGGATCTCCTAGGAGCCCTTCGAGTGCCTTCCCCGAGTCCCTCCCAGTGCGGGCTGCCGGGGAAAGGCGGGGGTTGGGCTGGAAACGCAGGTAGCATCTAGTGCCTCCCCATGGACAGGGGAGGTAATTAGCGGAATTCCCCTTGCGAGGGAACACCTGTGACACCAGGAAGCTGCGTGGAGGGCGGCCCCGAACCTCCCCCACACAGTCAGCCGTGTTCCGGAATTCTGAGTGTGGGGAGGTTCCGTCTTCTGTCTGCAGAACCCGAGATCTCCTAGGAGCCCTTCGAGAGTCTTCCCCGAGTCCCTCCCAGTACGGGCTGCCGGGGAAATGCGGGGGTTGGGCTGGAAACGCAGGTAGCATCTAGTGCCTCCCCATGGACAGGGGAGGTAATTAGCGGACTTCCCCTTGCGAGGGAACACCTGTGACACCAGGAAGCTTCGTGGAGGGCGGCCCTGAAACTCACCCACACAGTCAGCCGTGTTCCGGAATTCTGAGTGTGGGGAGGTTCCGTCTTCTGTCTCCAGCACCCGAGATCTCCTAGGAGCCCTTCGAGATTCTTCCCCGAGTCCCTCCCAGTGCGGGCTGCCGGGGAAAGGCGGGGGTTGGGCTGGAAACGCAGGTAGCATCTAGTGCCTCCCCATGGACAGGGGAGGTAATTAGCGGACTTCCCCTTGCGAGGGAACACCTGTGACACCAGGAAGCTGCGTGGAGTGCGGCCCTGAACCTCACCCACACAGTCAGACGTGTTCCGGAATTCTGAGTGTGGGGAGGTTCCGTCTTCTGTCTGCAGCACCCGAGATCTCCGAGGAGCCCTTCGAGAGTATTCCCCGAGTCCCTCCCAGTACGGGCTGCCGGGGAAAGGCGGGGGTTGGGCTGGAAACGCAGGTAGCATCTAGTGCCTCCCCATGGACAGGGGAGGTAATTAGCGGACTTCCCCTTGCGAGGGAACACCTGTGACACCAGGAAGCTGCGTGGAGGGCGGCCCTGAAACTCACCCACACAGTCAGCCGTGTTCCGGAATTCTGAGTGTGGGGAGGTTCCGTCTTCTGTCTCCAGCACCCGAGATCTCCTAGGAGCCCTTCGAGATTCTTCCCCGAGTCCCTCCCAGTGCGGGCTGCCGGGGAAAGCCGGGGGTTGGGCTGGAAACGCAGGTAGCATCTACGCCTCCCCATGGACAGGGGAGGTAATTAGCGGACTTCCCCTTGCGAGGGAACACCTGTGACACCAGGAAGCTGCGTGGAGTGCGGCCCTGAACCTCACCCACACAGTCAGACGTGTTCCGGAATTCTGAGTGTGGGGAGGTTCCGTCTTCTGTCTGCAGCACCCGAGATCTCCGAGGAGCCCTTCGAGAGTCTTCCCCGAGTCCCTCCCAGTACGGGCTGCCGGGGAAAGGCGGGGGTTTGGCTGGAAACTCAGGTAGCATCTAGTGCCTCCCCATGGACAGGGGAGGTAATTAGCGGACTTCCCCTTGCGAGGGAACACCTGTGACACCAGGAAGCTGCGTGGAGGGCGGCCCCGAACCTCCCCCACACAGTCAGCCGTGTTCCGGAATTCTGAGTGTGGGGAGGTTCCGTCTTCTGTCTGCAGCACCCGAGATCTCCGAGGAGCCCTTCGAGAGTCTTCCCCGAGTCCCTCCCAGTACGGGCTGCCGGGGAAAGGCGGGGGTTGGGCTGGAAACGCAGGTAGCATCTAGTGCCTCCCCATGGACAGGGGAGGTAATTAGCGGACTTCCCCTTGCGAGGGAACACCTGTGACACCAGGAAGCTGCGTGGAGGGCGGCCCTGAAACTCACCCACACAGTCAGCCGTGTTCCGGAATTCTGAGTGTGGGGAGGTTCCGTCTTCTGTCTCCAGCACCCGAGATCTCCTAGGAGCCCTTCGAGATTCTTCCCCGAGTCCCTCCCAGTGCGGGCTGCCCTGGAAAGCCGGGGGTTGGGCTGGAAACGCAGGTAGCATCTACGCCTCCCCATGGACAGGGGAGGTAATTAGCGGACTTCCCCTTGCGAGGGAACACCTGTGACACCAGGAAGCTGCGTGGAGTGCGGCCCTGAACCTCACCCACACAGTCAGACGTGTTCCGGAATTCTGAGTGTGGGGAGGTTCCGTCTTCTGTCTGCAGCACCCGAGATCTCCGAGTAGCCCTTCGAGAGTCTTCCCCGAGTCCCTCCCAGTACGGGCTGCCGGGGAAATGCGGGGGTTGGGCTGGAAACGCAGGTAGCATCTAGTGCCTCCCCATGGACAGGGGAGGTAATTAGCGGACTTCCCCTTGCGAGGGAACACCTGTGACACCAGGAAGCTGCGTGGAGTGCGGCCCCGAACCTCCCCCACACAGTCAGACGTGTTCCGGAATTCTGAGTGTGGGGAGGTTCCGTCTTCTGTCTGCAGCACCCGAGATCTCCTAGGAGCCCTTCGAGAGTCTTCCCCGAGTCCCTCCCAGTACGGGCTGCCGGGGAAACGCGGGGGTTGGGCTGGAAACGCAGGTAGCATCTAGTGCCTCCCCATGGACAGGGGAGGTAATTAGCGGACTTCCCCTTGCGAGGGAACACCTGTGACACCAGGAAGCTGCGTGGAGGGCGGCCCCGAACCTCTCCCACACAGTCAGCCGTGTTCCGGAATTCTGAGTGTGGGGAGGTACCGTCTTCTGTCTGCAGCACCCGAGATCTCCTAGGAGCCCTTCGAGAGTCTTCCCCGAGTCCCTCCCAGTACGGGCTGCCGGGGAAATGCGGGGGTTGGGCTGGAAACGCAGGTAGCATCTAGTGCCTCCCCATGGACAGGGGAGGTAATTAGCGGACTTCCCCTTGCGAGGGAACACCTGTGACACCAGGAAGCTGCGTGGAGGGCGGCCCCGAACCTCCCCCACACAGTCAGCCGTGTTCCGGAATTCTGAGTGTGAGGAGGTTCCGTCTTCTGTCTGCAGCACCCGGGATCTCCTAGGAGCCCTTCGAGTGTCTTCCCCGAGTCCCTCCCAGTGCGGGCTGCCGGGGAAAGGCGGGGGTTGGGCTGGAAACGCAGGTAGCATCTACGCCTCCCCATGGACAGGGGATGTAATTAGCGGACTTCCCCTTGCGAGGGAACACCTGTGACACCAGGAAGCTTCGTGGAGGGCGGCCCTGAACCTCACCCACACAGTCAGCCGTGTTCCGGAATTCTGAGTGTGGGGAGGTTCCGTCTTCTGTCTGCAGCACCCGAGATCTCCGAGGAGCCCTTCGAGAGTCTTCCCCGAGTCCCACCCAGTGCGGGCTGCCGGGGAAAGGCGGGGGTTGGGCTGGAAACGCAGGTAGCATCTACGCCTCCCCATGGACAGGGGAGGTAATTAGCGGACTTCCCCTTGCGAGGGAACACCTGTGACACCAGGAAGCTTCGTGGAGGGCGGCCCTGAACCTCACCCACACAGTCAGCCGTGTTCCGGAATTCTGAGTGTGGGGAGGTTCCGTCTTCTGTCTGCAGCACCCGAGATCTCCTAGGAGCCCTTCGAGATTCTTCCCCGAGTCCCTCCCAGTGCGGGCTGCCGGGGAAAGGCGGGGGTTGGGCTGGAAACGCAGGTACCATCTACGCCTCCCCATGGACAGGGGAGGTAATTAGCGGACTTCCCCTTGCGAGGGAACACCTGTGACACCAGGAAGCTGCGTGGAGTGCGGCCCTGAACCTCACCCACACAGTCAGACGTGTTCCGGAATTCTGAGTGTGGGGAGGTTCCGTCTTCTGTCTGCAGCACCCGAGATCTCCGAGGAGCCCTTCGAGAGTCTTCCCCGAGTCCCTCCCAGTACGGGCTGCCGGGGAAAGGCGGGGGTTGGGCTGGAAACGCAGGTAGCATCTACGCCTCCCCATGGAAAGGGGAGGTAATTAGCGGACTTCCCCTTGCGAGGGAACACCTGTGACACAAGGAAGCTGCGTGGAGGGCGGCCCTAAACCTCACCCAAACAGTCACCCTTGTTCCGGAATTCTGAGTGTGGGGAGGTTCCGTCTTCTGTCTGCAGCACCCGAGATCTCCTAGGAGCCCTTCGAGATTCTTCCCCGAGTCCCACCCAGTGCGGGCTGCCGGGGAAAGGCGGGGGTTGGGCTGGAAACGCAGGTAGCATCTACGCCTCCCCATGGACAGTGGAGGTAATTAGCGGACTTCCCCTTGCGAGGGAACACCTGTGACACCAGGAAGCTGCGTGGAGTGCGGCCCTGAACCTCACCCACACAGTCAGACGTGTTCCGGAATTCTGAGTGTGGGGAGGTTCCGTCTTCTGTCTGCAGCACCCGAGATCTCCTAGGAGCCCTTCGAGAGTCTTCCCCGAGTCCCTCCCAGTACGGGCTGCCGGGGAAATGCGGGGGTTGGGCTGGAAACGCAGGTAGCATCTAGTGCCTCCCCATGGACAGGGGAGGTAATTAGCGGACTTCCCCTTGCGAGGGAACACCTGTGACACCAGGAAGCTGCGTGGAGGGCGGCCCCGAACCTCCCCCACACAGTCAGCCGTGTTCCGGAATTCTGAGTGTGGGGAGGTTCCGTCTTCTGTCTGCAGCACCCGAGATCTCCTAGGAGCCCTTCGAGAGTCTTCCCCGAGTCCCTCCCATTACGGGCTGCCGGGGAAATGCGGGGGTTGAGCTGGAAACGCAGGTAGCATCTAGTGCCTCCCCATGGACAGGGGAGGTAATTAGCGGACTTCCCCTTGCGAGGGAACACCTGTGACACCAGGAAGCTGCGTGGAGGGCGGCCCCGAACCTCCCCCACACAGTCAGACGTGTTCCGGAATTCTGAGTGTGGGGAGGTTCCGTCTTCTGTCTGCAGAACCCGAGATCTCCTAGGAGCCCTTCGAGAGTCTTCCCCGAGTCCCTCCCAGTACGGGCTGCCGGGGAAATGCGGGGGTTGGGCTGGAAACGCAGGTAGCATCTAGTGCCTCCCCATGGACAGGGGAGGTAATTAGCGGACTTCCCCTTGCGAGGGAACACCTGTGACACCAGGAAGCTGCGTGGAGGGCGGCCCCGAACCTCCCCCACACAGTCAGCCGTGTTCCGGAATTCTGAATGTGAGGAGGTTCCGTCTTCTGTCTGCAGCACCCGGGATCTCCTAGGAGCCCTTCGAGTGCCTTCCCCGAGTCCCTCCCAGTGCGGGCTGCCGGGGAAAGGCGGGGGTTGGGCTGGAAACGCAGGTAGCATCTAGTGCCTCCCCATGGACAGGGGAGGTAATTAGCGGACTTCCCCTTGCGAGGGAACACCTGTGACACCAGGAAGCTGCGTGGAGGGCGGCCCCGAACCTCCCCCACACAGTCAGCCGTGTTCCGGAATTCTGAGTGTGGGGAGGTTCCGTCTTCTGTCTGCAGAACCCGAGATCTCCTAGGAGCCCTTCGAGAGTCTTCCCCGAGTCCCTCCCAGTACGGGCTGCCGGGGAAATGCGGGGGTTGGGCTGGAAACGCAGGTAGCATCTAGTGCCTCCCCATGGACAGGGGAGGTAATTAGCGGACTTCCCCTTGCGAGGGAACACCTGTGACACCAGGAAGCTTCGTGGAGGGCGGCCCTGAAACTCACCCACACAGTCAGCCGTGTTCCGGAATTCTGAGTGTGGGGAGGTTCCGTCTTCTGTCTCCAGCACCCGAGATCTCCTAGGAGCCCTTCGAGATACTTCCCCGAGTCCCTCCCAGTGCGGGCTGCCGGGGAAATGCGGGGGTTGGGCTGGAAACGCAGGTAGCATCTAGTGCCTCCCCATGGACAGGGGAGGTAATTAGCGGACTTCCCCTTGCGAGGGAACACCTGTGACACCAGGAAGCTGCGTGGAGTGCGGCCCTGAACCTCACCCACACAGTCAGACGTGTTCCGGAATTCTGAGTGTGGGGAGGTTCCGTCTTCTGTCTGCAGCACCCGAGATCTCCGAGGAGCCCTTCGAGAGTCTTCCCCGAGTCCCTCCCAGTACGGGCTGCCGGGGAAAGGCGGGGGTTGGGCTGGAAACGCAGGTAGCATCTACGCCTCCCCATGGAAAGGGGAGGTAATTAGCGGACTTCCCCTTGCGAGGGAACACCTGTGACACCAGGAAGCTGCGTGGAGGGCGGCCCTAAACCTCACCCAAACAGTCACCCTTGTTCCGGAATTCTGAGTGTGGGGAGGTTCCGTCTTCTGTCTGCAGCACCCGAGATCTCCTAGGAGCCCTTCGAGATTCTTCCCCGAGTCCCACCCAGTGCGGGCTGCCGGGGAAAGGCGGGGGTTGGGCTGGAAACGCAGGTAGCATCTACGCCTCCCCATGGACAGTGGAGGTAATTAGCGGACTTCCCCTTGCGAGGGAACACCTGTGACACCAGGAAGCTGCGTGGAGTGCGGCCCTGAACCTCACCCACACAGTCAGACGTGTTCCGGAATTCTGAGTGTGGGGAGGTTCCGTCTTCTGTCTGCAGCACCCGAGATCTCCTAGGAGCCCTTCGAGAGTCTTCCCCGAGTCCCTCCCAGTACGGGCTGCCGGGGAAATGCGGGGGTTGGGCTGGAAACGCAGGTAGCATCTAGTGCCTCCCCATGGACAGGGGAGGTAATTAGCGGACTTCCCCTTGCGAGGGAACACCTGTGACACCAGGAAGCTGCGTGGAGGGCGGCCCCGAACCTCCCCCACACAGTCAGCCGTGTTCCGGAATTCTGAGTGTGGGGAGGTTCCGTCTTCTGTCTGCAGCACCCGAGATCTCCTAGGAGCCCTTCGAGAGTCTTCCCCGAGTCCCTCCCAGTACGGGCTACCGGGGAAATGCGGGGGTTGGGCTGGAAACGCAGGTAGCATCTAGTGCCTCCCCATGGACAGGGGAGGTAATTAGCGGACTTCCCCTTGCGAGGGAACACCTGTGACACCAGGAAGCTGCGTGGAGGGCGGCCCCGAACCTCCCCCACACAGTCAGCCGTGTTCCGGAATTCTGAGTGTGGGGAGGTTCCGTCTTCTGTCTGCAGCACCCGAGATCTCCGAGGAGCCCTTCGAGAGTCTTCCCCGAGTCCCTCCCAGTACGGGCTGCCGGGGAAAGGCGGGGGTTGGGCTGGAAACGCAGGTAGCATCTAGTGCCTCCCCATGGACAGGGGAGGTAATTAGCGGACTTCCCCTTGCGAGGGAACACCTGTGACACCAGGAAGCTGCGTGGAGGGCGGCCCTGAAACTCACCCACACAGTCAGCCGTGTTCCGGAATTCTGAGTGTGGGGAGGTTCCGTCTTCTGTCTCCAGCACCCGAGATCTCCTAGGAGCCCTTCGAGATTCTTCCCCGAGTCCCTCCCAGTGCGGGCTGCCGGGGAAAGCCGGGGGTTGGGCTGGAAACGCAGGTAGCATCTACGCCTCCCCATGGACAGGGGAGGTAATTAGCGGACTTCCCCTTGCGAGGGAACACCTGTGACACCAGGAAGCTGCGTGGAGTGCGGCCCTGAACCTCACCCACACAGTCAGACGTGTTCCGGAATTCTGAGTGTGGGGAGGTTCCGTCTTCTGTCTGCAGCACCCGAGATCTCCGAGTAGCCCTTCGAGAGTCTTCCCCGAGTCCCTCCCAGTACGGGCTGCCGGGGAAATGCGGGGGTTGGGCTGGAAACGCAGGTAGCATCTAGTGCCTCCCCATGGACAGGGGAGGTAATTAGCGGACTTCCCCTTGCGAGGGAACACCTGTGACACCAGGAAGCTGCGTGGAGTGCGGCCCCGAACCTCCCCCACACAGTCAGACGTGTTCCGGAATTCTGAGTGTGGGGAGGTTCCGTCTTCTGTCTGCAGCACCCGAGATCTCCTAGGAGCCCTTCGAGAGTCTTCCCCGAGTCCCTCCCAGTACGGGCTGCCGGGGAAACGCGGGGGTTGGGCTGGAAACGCAGGTAGCATCTAGTGCCTCCCCATGGACAGGGGAGGTAATTAGCGGACTTCCCCTTGCGAGGGAACACCTGTGACACCAGGAAGCTGCGTGGAGGGCGGCCCCGAACCTCTCCCACACAGTCAGCCGTGTTCCGGAATTCTGAGTGTGGGGAGGTACCGTCTTCTGTCTGCAGCACCCGAGATCTCCTAGGAGCCCTTCGAGAGTCTTCCCCGAGTCCCTCCCAGTACGGGCTGCCGGGGAAATGCGGGGGTTGGGCTGGAAACGCAGGTAGCATCTAGTGCCTCCCCATGGACAGGGGAGGTAATTAGCGGACTTCCCCTTGCGAGGGAACACCTGTGACACCAGGAAGCTGCGTGGAGGGCGGCCCCGAACCTCCCCCACACAGTCAGACGTGTTCCGGAATTCTGAGTGTGGGGAGGTTCCGTCTTCTGTCTGCAGCACCCGAGATCTCCTAGGAGCCCTTCGAGAGTCTTCCCCGAGTCCCTCCCAGTACGGGCTGCCGGGGAAATGCGGGGGTTGGGCTGGAAACGCAGGTAGCATCTAGTGCCTCCCCATGGACAGGGGAGGTAATTAGCGGACTTCCCCTTGCGAGGGAACACCTGTGACACCAGGAAGCTGCGTGGAGGGCGGCCCCGAACCTCCCCCACACAGTCAGCCGTGTTCCGGAATTCTGAATGTGAGGAGGTTCCGTCTTCTGTCTGCAGCACCCGGGATCTCCTAGGAGCCCTTCGAGTGTCTTCCCCGAGTCCCTCCCAGTGCGGGCTGCCGGGGAAAGGCGGGGGTTGGGCTGGAAACGCAGGTAGCATCTACGCCTCCCCATGGACAGGGGATGTAATTAGCGGACTTCCCCTTGCGAGGGAACACCTGTGACACCAGGAAGCTTCGTGGAGGGCGGCCCTGAACCTCACCCACACAGTCAGCCGTGTTCCGGAATTCTGAGTGTGGGGAGGTTCCGTCTTCTGTCTGCAGCACCCGAGATCTCCGAGGAGCCCTTCGAGAGTCTTCCCCGAGTCCCACCCAGTGCGGGCTGCCGGGAAAGACGGGGGTTGGGCTGGAAACGCAGGTAGCATCTACGCCTCCCCATGGACAGGGGAGGTAATTAGCGGACTTCCCCTTGCGAGGGAACACCTGTGACACCAGGAAGCTTCGTGGAGGGCGGCCCTGAACCTCACCCACACAGTCAGCCGTGTTCCGGAATTCTGAGTGTGGGGAGGTTCCGTCTTCTGTCTGCAGCACCCGAGATCTCCTAGGAGCCCTTCGAGATTCTTCCCCGAGTCCCTCCCAGTGCGGGCTGCCGGGGAAAGGCGGGGGTTGGGCTGGAAACGCAGGTACCATCTACGCCTCCCCATGGACAGGGGAGGTAATTAGCGGACTTCCCCTTGCGAGGGAACACCTGTGACACCAGGAAGCTGCGTGGAGTGCGGCCCTGAACCTCACCCACACAGTCAGACGTGTTCCGGAATTCTGAGTGTGGGGAGGTTCCGTCTTCTGTCTGCAGCACCCGAGATCTCCTAGGAGCCCTTCGAGAGTCTTCCCCGAGTCCCTCCCAGTACGGGCTGCCGGGGAAATGCGGGGGTTGGGCTGGAAACGCAGGTAGCATCTAGTGCCTCCCCATGGACAGGGGAGGTAATTAGCGGACTTCCCCTTGCGAGGGAACACCTGTGACACCAGGAAGCTGCGTGGAGGGCGGCCCCGAACCTCCCCCACACAGTCAGCCGTGTTCCGGAATTCTGAGTGTGGGGAGGTTCCGTCTTCTGTCTGCAGCACCCGAGATCTCCTAGGAGCCCTTCGAGATTCTTCCCCGAGTCCCACCCAGTGCGGGCTGCCGGGGAAAGGCGGGGGTTGGGCTGGAAACGCAGGTAGCATCTACGCCTCCCCATGGACAGTGGAGGTAATTAGCGGACTTCCCCTTGCGAGGGAACACCTGTGACACCAGGAAGCTGCGTGGAGTGCGGCCCTGAACCTCACCCACACAGTCAGACGTGTTCCGGAATTCTGAGTGTGGGGAGGTTCCGTCTTCTGTCTGCAGCACCCGAGATCTCCTAGGAGCCCTTCGAGAGTCTTCCCCGAGTCCCTCCCAGTACGGGCTGCCGGGGAAATGCGGGGGTTGGGCTGGAAACGCAGGTAGCATCTAGTGCCTCCCCATGGACAGGGGAGGTAATTAGCGGACTTCCCCTTGCGAGGGAACACCTGTGACACCAGGAAGCTGCGTGGAGGGCGGCCCCGAACCTCCCCCACACAGTCAGCCGTGTTCCGGAATTCTGAGTGTGGGGAGGTTCCGTCTTCTGTCTGCAGCACCCGAGATCTCCTAGGAGCCCTTCGAGAGTCTTCCCCGAGTCCCTCCCAGTACGGGCTGCCGGGGAAATGCGGGGGTTGGGCTGGAAACGCAGGTAGCATCTAGTGCCTCCCCATGGACAGGGGAGGTAATTAGCGGACTTCCCCTTGCGAGGGAACACCTGTGACACCAGGAAGCTGCGTGGAGGGCGGCCCCGAACCTCCCCCACACAGTCAGACGTGTTCCGGAATTCTGAGTGTGGGGAGGTTCCGTCTTCTGTCTGCAGAACCCGAGATCTCCTAGGAGCCCTTCGAGAGTCTTCCCCGAGTCCCTCCCAGTACGGGCTGCCGGGGAAATGCGGGGGTTGGGCTGGAAACGCAGGTAGCATCTAGTGCCTCCCCATGGACAGGGGAGGTAATTAGCGGACTTCCCCTTGCGAGGGAACACCTGTGACACCAGGAAGCTGCGTGGAGGGCGGCCCCGAACCTCCCCCACACAGTCAGCCGTGTTCCGGAATTCTGAATGTGAGGAGGTTCCGTCTTCTGTCTGCAGCACCCGGGATCTCCTAGGAGCCCTTCGAGTGCCTTCCCCGAGTCCCTCCCAGTGCGGGCTGCCGGGGAAAGGCGGGGGTTGGGCTGGAAACGCAGGTAGCATCTAGTGCCTCCCCATGGACAGGGGAGGTAATTAGCGGACTTCCCCTTGCGAGGGAACACCTGTGACACCAGGAAGCTGCGTGGAGGGCGGCCCCGAACCTCCCCCACACAGTCAGCCGTGTTCCGGAATTCTGAGTGTGGGGAGGTTCCGTCTTCTGTCTGCAGAACCCGAGATCTCCTAGGAGCCCTTCGAGAGTCTTCCCCGAGTCCCTCCCAGTACGGGCTGCCGGGGAAATGCGGGGGTTGGGCTGGAAACGCAGGTAGCATCTAGTGCCTCCCCATGGACAGGGGAGGTAATTAGCGGACTTCCCCTTGCGAGGGAACACCTGTGACACCAGGAAGCTTCGTGGAGGGCGGCCCTGAAACTCACCCACACAGTCAGCCGTGTTCCGGAATTCTGAGTGTGGGGAGGTTCCGTCTTCTGTCTCCAGCACCCGAGATCTCCTAGGAGCCCTTCGAGATACTTCCCCGAGTCCCTCCCAGTGCGGGCTGCCGGGGAAATGCGGGGGTTGGGCTGGAAACGCAGGTAGCATCTAGTGCCTCCCCATGGACAGGGGAGGTAATTAGCGGACTTCCCCTTGCGAGGGAACACCTGTGACACCAGGAAGCTGCGTGGAGTGCGGCCCTGAACCTCACCCACACAGTCAGACGTGTTCCGGAATTCTGAGTGTGGGGAGGTTCCGTCTTCTGTCTGCAGCACCCGAGATCTCCGAGGAGCCCTTCGAGAGTCTTCCCCGAGTCCCTCCCAGTACGGGCTGCCGGGGAAAGGCGGGGGTTGGGCTGGAAACGCAGGTAGCATCTACGCCTCCCCATGGAAAGGGGAGGTAATTAGCGGACTTCCCCTTGCGAGGGAACACCTGTGACACCAGGAAGCTGCGTGGAGGGCGGCCCTAAACCTCACCCAAACAGTCACCCTTGTTCCGGAATTCTGAGTGTGGGGAGGTTCCGTCTTCTGTCTGCAGCACCCGAGATCTCCTAGGAGCCCTTCGAGATTCTTCCCCGAGTCCCACCCAGTGCGGGCTGCCGGGGAAAGGCGGGGGTTGGGCTGGAAACGCAGGTAGCATCTACGCCTCCCCATGGACAGTGGAGGTAATTAGCGGACTTCCCCTTGCGAGGGAACACCTGTGACACCAGGAAGCTGCGTGGAGGGCGGCCCTGAAACTCACCCACACAGTCAGCCGTGTTCCGGAATTCTGAGTGTGGGGAGGTTCCGTCTTCTGTCTCCAGCACCCGAGATCTCCTAGGAGCCCTTCGAGATTCTTCCCCGAGTCCCTCCCAGTGCGGGCTGCCGGGGAAAGGCGGGGGTTGGGCTGGAAACGCAGGTAGCATCTAGTGCCTCCCCATGGACAGGGGAGGTAATTAGCGGACTTCCCCTTGCGAGGGAACACCTGTGACACCAGGAAGCTGCGTGGAGTGCGGCCCTGAACCTCACCCACACAGTCAGACGTGTTCCGGAATTCTGAGTGTGGGGAGGTTCCGTCTTCTGTCTGCAGCACCCGAGATCTCCGAGGAGCCCTTCGAGAGTCTTCCCCGAGTCCCTCCCAGTACGGGCTGCCGGGGAAAGGCGGGGGTTGGGCTGGAAACGCAGGTAGCATCTAGTGCCTCCCCATGGACAGGGGAGGTAATTAGCGGACTTCCCCTTGCGAGGGAACACCTGTGACACCAGGAAGCTGCGTGGAGGGCGGCCCCGAATCTCCCCCACACAGTCAGCCGTGTTCCGGAATTCTGAATGTGAGGAGGTTCCGTCTTCTGTCTGCAGCACCCGGGATCTCCTAGGAGCCCTTCGAGATTCTTCCCCGAGTCCCTCCCAGTGCGGGCTGCCGGGGAAATGCGGGGGTTGGGCTGGAAACGCAGGTAGCATCTAGTGCCTCCCCATGGACAGGGGAGGTAATTAGCGGACTTCCCCTTGCGAGGGAACACCTGTGACACCAGGAAGCTGCGTGGAGTGCGGCCCTGAACCTCACCCACACAGTCAGACGTGTTCCGGAATTCTGAGTGTGGGGAGGTTCCGTCTTCTGTCTGCAGCACCCGAGATCTCCGAGGAGCCCTTCGAGAGTCTTCCCCGAGTCCCTCCCAGTACGGGCTGCCGGGGAAAGGCGGGGGTTGGGCTGGAAACGCAGGTAGCATCTAGTGCCTCCCCATGGACAGGGGAGGTAATTAGCGGACTTCCCCTTGCGAGGGAACACCTGTGACACCAGGAAGCTGCGTGGAGGGCGGCCCCGAATCTCCCCCACACAGTCAGCCGTGTTCCGGAATTCTGAATGTGAGGAGGTTCCGTCTTCTGTCTGCAGCACCCGGGATCTCCTAGGAGCCCTTCGAGATTCTTCCCCGAGTCCCTCCCAGTGCGGGCTGCCGGGGAAATGCGGGGGTTGGGCTGGAAACGCAGGTAGCATCTAGTGCCTCCCCATGGACAGGGGAGGTAATTAGCGGACTTCCCCTTGCGAGGGAACACCTGTGACACCAGGAAGCTGCGTGGAGGGCGGCCCCGAACCTCCCCCACACAGTCAGCCGTGTTCCGCAATTCTGAGTGTGGGGAGGTTCCGTCTTCTGTCTGCAGCACCCGAGATCTCCTAGGAGCCCTTCGAGAGTCTTCCCCGAGTCCCTCCCAGTACGGGCTGCCGGGGAAATGAGGGGGTTGGGCTGGAAACGCAGGTAGCATCTAGTGCCTCCCCATGGACAGGGGAGGTAATTAGCGGACTTCCCCTTGCGAGGGAACACCTGTGACACCAGGAAGCTGCGTGGAGGGCGGCCCCGAACCTCCCCCACACAGTCAGACGTGTTCCGGAATTCTGAGTGTGGGGAGGTTCCGTCTTCTGTCTGCAGAACCCGAGATCTCCTAGGAGCCCTTCGAGAGTCTTCCCCGAGTCCCTCCCAGTATGGGCTGCCGGGGAAATGCGGGGGTTGGGCTGGAAACGCAGGTAGCATCTAGTGCCTCCCCATGGACAGGGGAGGTAATTAGCGGACTTCCCCTTGCGAGGGAACACCTGTGACACCAGGAAGCTGCGTGGAGGGCGGCCCCGAACCTCCCCCACACAGTCAGCCGTGTTCCGGAATTCTGAATGTGAGGAGGATCCGTCTTCTGTCTGCAGCACCCGGGATCTCCTAGGAGCCCTTCGAGTGTCTTCCCCGAGTCCCTCCCAGTGCGGGCTGCCGGGGAAAGGCGGGGGTTGGGCTGGAAACGCAGGTAGCATCTACGCCTCCCCATGGACAGGGGAGGTAATTAGCGGACTTCCCCTTGCGAGGGAACACCTGTGACACCAGGAAGCTGCGTGGAGTGCGGCCCTGAACATCACCCACACAGTCAGACGTGTTCCGGAATTCTGAGTGTGGGGAGGTTCCGTCTTCTGTCTGCAGCACCCGAGATCTCCGAGGAGCCCTTCGAGAGTCTTCCCCGAGTCCCTCCCAGTACGGGCTGCCGGGGAAAGGCGGGGGTTGGGCTGGAAACGCAGGTAGCATCTACGCCTCCCCATGGACAGGGGAGGTAATTAGCGGACTTCCCCTTGCGAGGGAACACCTGTGACACCAGGAAGCTTCGTGGAGGGCGGCCCTGAACCTCACCCGCACAATCAGCCGTGTTCCGGAATTCTGAGTGTGGTGAGGTTCCGTCTTCTGTCTGCAGCACCCGAGATCTCCTAGGAGCCCTTCGAGATTCTTCCCCGAGTCCCTCCCAGTGCGGGCTGCCGGGGAAAGGCGGGGGTTGGGCTGGAAACGCAGGTAGCATCTACGCCTCCCCATGGACAGGGGAGGTAATTAGCGGACTTCCCCTTGCGAGGGAACACCTGTGACACCAGGAAGCTGCGTGGAGTGCGGCCCTGAACCTCACCCACACAGTCAGACGTGTTCCGGAATTCTGAGTGTGGGGAGGTTCCGTCTTCTGTCTGCAGCACCCGAGATCTCCGAGTAGCCCTTCGAGAGTCTTCCCCGAGTCCCTCCCAGTACGGGCTGCCGGGGAAATGCTGGGGTTGGGCTGGAAACGCAGGTAGCATCTAGTGCCTCCCCATGGACAGGGGAGGTAATTAGCGGACTTCCCCTTGCGAGGGAACACCTGTGACACCAGGAAGCTGCGTGGAGGGCGGCCCCGAACCTCCCCCACACAGTCAGCCGTGTTCCGGAATTCTGAGTGTGGGGAGGTTCCGTCTTCTGTCTGCAGCACCCGAGATCTCCTAGGAGCCCTTCGAGAGTCTTCCCCGAGTCCCTCCCAGTACGGGCTGCCGGGGAAATGCGGGGGTTGGGCTGGAAACGCAGGTAGCATCTAGTGCCTCCCCATGGACAGGGGAGGTAATTAGCGGACTTCCCCTTGCGAGGGAACACCTGTGACACCAGGAAGCTGCGTGGAGGGCGGCCCTGAACCTCACCCACACAGTCAGCCGTGTTCCGGAATTCTGAGTGTGGGGAGGTTCCGTCTTTTGTCTGCAGCACCCGAGATCTCCGAGGAGCCCTTCGAGAGTCTTCCCCGAGTCCCACCCAGTGCGGGCTGCCGGGGAAAGGCGGGGGTTGGGCTGGAAACGCAGGTAGCATCTACGCCTCCCCATGGACAGGGGAGGTAATTAGCGGACTTCCCCTTGCGAGGGAACACCTGTGACACCAGGAAGCTTCGTGGAGGGCGGCCCTGAACCTCACCCACACAGTCAGCCGTGTTCCGGAATTCTGAGTGTGGGGAGGTTCCGTCTTCTGTCTGCAGCACCCGAGATCTCCTAGGAGCCCTTCGAGATTCTTCCCCGAGTCCCTCCCAGTGAGGGCTGCCGGGGAAAGGCGGGGGTTGGGCTGGAAACGCAGGTACCATCTACGCCTCCCCATGGACAGGGGAGGTAATTAGCGGACTTCCCCTTGCGAGGGAACACCTGTGACACCAGGAAGCTGCGTGGAGGGCGGCCCTAATCCTCACCCAAACAGTCACCCTTGTTCCGGAATTCTGAGTGTGGGGAGGTTCCGTCTTCTGTCTGCAGCACCCGAGATCTCCTAGGAGCCCTTCGAGATTCTTCCCCGAGTCCCACCCAGTGCGGGCTGCCGGGGAAAGGCGGGGGTTGGGCTGGAAACGCAGGTAGCATCTACGCCTTCCCATGGACAGTGGAGGTAATTAGCGGACTTCCCCTTGCGAGGGAACACCTGTGACACCAGGAAGCTGCGTGGAGTGCGGCCCTGAACCTCACCCACACAGTCAGACGTGTTCCGGAATTCTGAGTGTGGGGAGGTTCCGTCTTCTGTCTGCAGCACCCGAGATCTCCTAGGAGCCCTTCGAGAGTCTTCCCCGAGTCCCTCCCATTACGGGCTGCCGGGGAAATGCGGGGGTTGGGCTGGAAACGCAGGTAGCATCTAGTGCCTCCCCATGGACAGGGGAGGTAATTAGCGGACTTCCCCTTGCGAGGGAACACCTGTGACACCAGGAAGCTGCGTGGAGGGCGGCCCCGAACCTCCCCCACACAGTCAGCCGTGTTCCGGAATTCTGAGTGTGGGGAGGTTCCGTCTTCTGTCTGCAGCACCCGAGATCTCCTAGGAGCCCTTCGAGAGTCTTCCCCGAGTCCCTCCCAGTACGGGCTGCCGGGGAAATGCGGGGGTTGGGCTGGAAACGCAGGTAGCATCTAGTGCCTCCCCATGGACAGGGGAGGTAATTAGCGGACTTCCCCTTGCGAGGGAACACCTGTGACACCAGGAAGCTGCGTGGAGGGCGGCCCCGAACCTCCCCCACACAGTCAGCCGTGTTCCGGAATTCTGAGTGTGGGGAGGTTCCGTCTTCTGTCTGCAGCACCCGAGATCTCCTAGGAGCCCTTCGAGAGTCTTCCCCGAGTCCCTCCCAGTACGGGCTGCCGGGGAAATGCGGGGGTTGGGCTGGAAACGCAGGTAGCATCTAGTGCCTCCCCATGGACAGGGGAGGTAATTAGCGGACTTCCCCTTGCGAGGGAACACCTGTGACACCAGGAAGCTGCGTGGAGGGCGGCCCCGAACCTCCCCCACACAGTCAGACGTGTTCCGGAATTCTGAGTGTGGGGAGGTTCCGTCTTCTGTCTGCAGAACCCGAGATCTCCTAGGAGCCCTTCGAGAGTCTTCCCCGAGTCCCTCCCAGTACGGGCTGCCGGGGAAATGTGGGGGTTGGGCTGGAAACGCAGGTAGCATCTAGTGCCTCCCCATGGACAGGGGAGGTAATTAGCGGACTTCCCCTTGCGAGGGAACACCTGTGACACCAGGAAGCTGCGTGGAGGGCGGCCCCGAACCTCCCCCACACAGTCAGCCGTGTTCCGGAATTCTGAATGTGAGGAGGTTCCGTCTTCTGTCTGCAGAACCCGGGATCTCCTAGGAGCCCTTCGAGTGCCTTCCCCGAGTCCCTCCCAGTGCGGGCTGCCGGGGAAAGGCGGGGGTTGGCCTGGAAACGCAGGTAGCATCTAGTGCCTCCCCATGGACAGGGGAGGTAATTAGCGGACTTCCCCTTGCGAGGGAACACCTGTGACACCAGGAAGCTGCGTGGAGGGCGGCCCCGAACCTCCCCCACACAGTCAGCCGTGTTCCGGAATTCTGAGTGTGGGGAGGTTCCGTCTTCTGTCTGCAGAACCCGAGATCTCCTAGGAGCCCTTCGAGAGTCTTCCCCGAGTCCCTCCCAGTACGGGCTGCCGGGGAAATGCGGGGGTTGGGCTGGAAACGCAGGTAGCATCTAGTGCCTCCCCATGGACAGGGGAGGTAATTAGCGGACTTCCCCTTGCGAGGGAACACCTGTGACACCAGGAAGCTGCGTGGAGGGCGGCCCCGAACCTCCCCCACACAGTCAGCCGTGTTCCGGAATTCTGAGTGTGGGGAGGTTCCGTCTTCTGTCTGCAGCACCCGAGATCTCCGAGGAGCCCTTCGAGAGTCTTCCCCGAGTCCCACCCAGTGCGGGCTGCCGGGGAAAGGCGGGGGTTGGGCTGGAAACGCAGGTAGCATCTAGTGCCTCCCCATGGACAGGGGAGGTAATTAGCGGACTTCCCCTTGCGAGGGAACACCTGTGACACCAGGAAGCTGCGTGGAGTGCGGCCCTGAACCTCACCCACACAGTCAGACGTGTTCCGGAATTCTGAGTGTGGGGAGGTTCCGTCTTCTGTCTGCAGCACCCGAGATCTCCGAGGAGCCCTTCGAGAGTCTTCCCCGAGTCCCTCCCAGTACGGGCTGCCGGGGAAAGGCGGGGGTTGGGCTGGAAACGCAGGTAGCATCTACGCCTCCCCATGGACAGGGGAGGTAATTAGCGGACTTCCCCTTGCGAGGGAACACCTGTGACACCAGGAAGCTGCGTGGAGGGCGGCCCTAAACCTCACCCAAACAGTCACCCTTGTTCCGGAATTCTGAGTGTGGGGAGGTTCCGTCTTCTGTCTGCAGCACCCGAGATCTCCTAGGAGCCCTTCGAGATTCTTCCCCGAGTCCCACCCAGTGCGGGCTGCCGGGGAAAGGCGGGGGTTGGGCTGGAAACGCAGGTAGCATCTACGCCTCCCCATGGACAGGGGAGGTAATTAGCGGACTTCCCCTTGCGAGGGAACACCTGTGACACCAGGAAGCTGCGTGGAGTGCGGCCCTGAACCTCACCCACACAGTCAGACGTGTTCCGGAATTCTGAGTGTGGGGAGGTTCCGTCTTTTGTCTGCAGCACCCGAGATCTCCGAGGAGCCCTTCGAGAGTCTTCCCCGAGTCCCTCCCAGTACGGGCTGCCGGGGAAATGCGGGGGTTGGGCTGGAAACGCAGGTAGCATCTAGTGCCTCCCCATGGACAGGGGAGGTAATTAGCGGACTTCCCCTTGCGAGGGAACACCTGTGACACCAGGAAGCTGCGTGGAGGGCGGCCCCGAACCTCCCCCACACAGTCAGCCGTGTTCCGGAATTCTGAGTGTGGGGAGGTTCCGTCTTCTGTCTGCAGCACCCGAGATCTCCTAGGAGCCCTTCGAGAGTCTTCCCCGAGTCCCTCCCAGTACGGGCTGCCGGGGAAATGCGGGGGTTGGGCTGGAAACGCAGGTAGCATCTAGTGCCTCCCCATGGACAGGGGAGGTAATTAGCGGACTTCCCCTTGCGAGGGAACACCTGTGACACCAGGAAGCTGCGTGGAGTGCGGCCCTGAACCTCACCCACACAGTCACCCTTGTTCCGGAATTCTGAGTGTGGGGAGGTTCCGTCTTCTGTCTGCAGCACCCGAGATCTCCTAGGAGCCCTTCGAGATTCTTCCCCGAGTCCCACCCAGTGCGGGCTGCCGGGGAAATGCGGGGGTTGGGCTGGAAACGCAGGTAGCATCTACGCCTCCCCATGGACAGGGGAGGTAATTAGCGGACTTCCCCTTGCGAGGGAACACCTGGGACACCAGGAAGCTGCGTGGAGTGCGGCCCTGAACCTCACCCACACAGTCAGACGTGTTCCGGAATTCTGAGTGTGGGGAGGTTCCGTCTTTTGTCTGCAGCACCCGAGATCTCCGAGGAGCCCTTCGAGAGTCTTCCCCGAGTCCCTCCCAGTACGGGCTGCCGGGGAAATGCGGGGGTTGGGCTGGAAACGCAGGTAGCATCTAGTGCCTCCCCATGGACAGGGGAGGTAATTAGCGGACTTCCCCTTGCGAGGGAACACCTGTGACACCAGGAAGCTGCGTGGAGGGCGGCCCCGAACCTCCCCCACACAGTCAGCCGTGTTCCGGAATTCTGAGTGTGGGGAGGTTCCGTCTTCTGTCTGCAGCACCCGAGATCTCCTAGGAGCCCTTCGAGAGTCTTCCCCGAGTCCCTCCCAGTACGGGCTGCCGGGGAAATGCGGGGGTTGGGCTGGAAACCCAGGTAGCATCTAGTGCCTCCCCATGGACAGGGGAGGTAATTAGCGGACTTCCCCTTGCGAGGGAACACCTGTGACACCAGGAAGCTGCGTGGAGGGCGGCCCCGAACCTCCCCCACACAGTCAGCCGTGTTCCGGAATTCTGAGTGTGGGGAGGTTCCGTCTTCTGTCTGCAGCACCCGAGATCTCCTAGGAGCCCTTCGAGAGTCTTCCCCGAGTCCCTCCCAGTACGGGCTGCCGGGGAAATGCGGGGGTTGGGCTGGAAACCCAGGTAGCATCTAGTGCCTCCCCATGGACAGGGGAGGTAATTAGCGGACTTCCCCTTGCGAGGGAACACCTGTGACACCAGGAAGCTGCGTGGAGGGCGGCCCCGAACCTCCACCACACAGTCAGCCGTGTTCCGGAATTCTGAGTGTGGGGAGGTTTCGTCTTCTGTCTGCAGCACCCGAGATCTGCTAGGAGCCCTTCGAGAGTCTTCCCCGAGTCCCTCCCAGTACGGGCTGCCGGGGAAATGCGGGGGTTGGGCTGGAAACGCAGGTAGCATCTAGTGCCTCCCCATGGACAGGGGAGGTAATTAGCGGACTTCCCCTTGCGAGGGAACACCTGTGACACCAGGAAGCTGCGTGGAGTGCGGCCCTGAACCTCACCCACACAGTCAGACGTGTTCCGGAATTCTGAGTGTGGGGAGGTTCCGTCTTCTGTCTGCAGCACCCGAGATCTCCGAGGAGCCCTTCGAGAGTCTTCCCCGAGTCCCTCCCAGTACGGGCTGCCGGGGAAAGGCGGGGGTTGGGCTGGAAACGCAGGTAGCATCTACGCCTCCCCATGGACAGGGGAGGTAATTAGCGGACTTCCCCTTGCGAGGGAACACCTGTGACACCAGGAAGCTGCGTGGAGGGCGGCCCTAAACCTCACCCAAACAGTCACCCTTGTTCCGGAATTCTGAGTGTGGGGAGGTTCCGTCTTCTGTCTGCAGCACCCGAGATCTCCTAGGAGCCCTTCGAGATTCTTCCCCGAGTCCCACCCAGTGCGGGCTGCCGGGGAAAGGCGGGGGTTGGGCTGGAAACGCAGGTAGCATCTACGCCTCCCCATGGACAGGGGAGGTAATTAGCGGACTTCCCCTTGCGAGGGAACACCTGTGACACCAGGAAGCTGCGTGGAGTGCGGCCCTGAACCTCACCCACACAGTCAGACGTGTTCCGGAATTCTGAGTGTGGGGAGGTTCCGTCTTTTGTCTGCAGCACCCGAGATCTCCGAGGAGCCCTTCGAGAGTCTTCCCCGAGTCCCTCCCAGTACGGGCTGCCGGGGAAATGCGGGGGTTGGGCTGGAAACGCAGGTAGCATCTAGTGCCTCCCCATGGACAGGGGAGGTAATTAGCGGACTTCCCCTTGCGAGGGAACACCTGTGACACCAGGAAGCTGCGTGGAGGGCGGCCCCGAACCTCCCCCACACAGTCAGCCGTGTTCCGGAATTCTGAGTGTGGGGAGGTTCCGTCTTCTGTCTGCAGCACCCGAGATCTCCTAGGAGCCCTTCGAGAGTCTTCCCCGAGTCCCTCCCAGTACGGGCTGCCGGGGAAATGCGGGGGTTGGGCTGGAAACGCAGGTAGCATCTAGTGCCTCCCCATGGACAGGGGAGGTAATTAGCGGACTTCCCCTTGCGAGGGAACACCTGTGACACCAGGAAGCTGCGTGGAAGGCGGCCCTAAACCTCACCCAAACAGTCACCCTTGTTCCGGAATTCTGAGTGTGGGGAGGTTCCGTCTTCTGTCTGCAGCACCCGAGATCTCCTAGGAGCCCTTCGAGATTCTTCCCCGAGTCCCACCCAGTGCGGGCTGCCGGGGAAATGCGGGGGTTGGGCTGGAAACGCAGGTAGCATCTACGCCTCCCCATGGACAGGGGAGGTAATTAGCGGACTTCCCCTTGCGAGGGAACACCTGGGACACCAGGAAGCTGCGTGGAGTGCGGCCCTGAACCTCACCCACACAGTCAGACGTGTTCCGGAATTCTGAGTGTGGGGAGGTTCCGTCTTTTGTCTGCAGCACCCGAGATCTCCGAGGAGCCCTTCGAGAGTCTTCCCCGAGTCCCTCCCAGTACGGGCTGCCGGGGAAATGCGGGGGTTGGGCTGGAAACGCAGGTAGCATCTAGTGCCTCCCCATGGACAGGGGAGGTAATTAGCGGACTTCCCCTTGCGAGGGAACACCTGTGACACCAGGAAGCTGCGTGGAGGGCGGCCCCGAACCTCCCCCACACAGTCAGCCGTGTTCCGGAATTCTGAGTGTGGGGAGGTTCCGTCTTCTGTCTGCAGCACCCGAGATCTCCTAGGAGCCCTTCGAGAGTCTTCCCCGAGTCCCTCCCAGTACGGGCTGCCGGGGAAATGCGGGGGTTGGGCTGGAAACCCAGGTAGCATCTAGTGCCTCCCCATGGACAGGGGAGGTAATTAGCGGACTTCCCCTTGCGAGGGAACACCTGTGACACCAGGAAGCTGCGTGGAGGGCGGCCCCGAACCTCCACCACACAGTCAGCCGTGTTCCGGAATTCTGAGTGTGGGGAGGTTTCGTCTTCTGTCTGCAGCACCCGAGATCTGCTAGGAGCCCTTCGAGAGTCTTCCCGGAGTCCCTCCCAGTACGGGCTGCCGGGGAAATGCGGGGGTTGGGCTGGAAACGCAGGTAGCATCTAGTGCCTCCCCATGGACAGGGGAGGTAATTAGCGGACTTCCCCTTGCGAGGGAAAACCTGTGACACCAGGAAGCTGCGTGGAGGGCGGCCCCGAACCTCCCCCACACAGTCAGACGTGTTCCGGTATTCTGAGTGTGGGGAGGTTACGTCTTCTGTCTGCAGCACCCGGGATCTCCTAGGAGCCCTTCGAGTGTCTTCCCCGAGTCCCTCCCAGTGCGGGCTGCCGGGGAAAGGCGGGGGTTGGGCTGGAAACGCAGGTAGCATCTACGCCTCCCCATGGACAGGGGAGGTAATTAGCGGACTTCCCCTTGCGAGGGAACACCTGTGACACCAGGAAACTTCGTGGAGGGCGGCCCTGAACCTCACCCACACAGTCAGCCGTGTTCCGGAATTCTGAGTGTGGGGAGGTTCCGTCTTCTGTCTGCAGCACCCGAGATCTCCGAGGAGCCCTTCGAGAGTCTTCCCCGAGTCCCACCCAGTGCGGGCTCCTGGGGAAAGGCGGGGGATGGGCTGGAAACGCAGGTAGCATCTAGTGCCTCCCCATGGACAGGGGAGGTAATTAGCGGACTTCCCCTTGCGAGGGAACACCTGTGACACCAGGAAGCTTCGTGGAGGGCGGCCCTGAACCTCACCCACACAGTCAGCCGTGTTCCGGAATTCTGAGTGTGGGGAGGTTCCGTCTTCTGTCTGCAGCACCCGAGATCTCCGAGGAGCCCTTCGAGAGTCTTCCCCGAGTCCCTCCCAGTACGGGCTGCCGGGGAAATGCGGGGGTTGGGCTGGAAACGCAGGTAGCATCTAGTGCCTCCCCATGGACAGGGGAGGTAATTAGCGGACTTCCCCTTGCGAGGGAACACCTGTGACACCAGGAAGCTGCGTGGAGGGCGGCCCCGAACCTCCCCCAAACAGTCAGCCGTGTTCCGGAATTCTGAGTGTGGGGAGGTTCCGTCTTCTGTCTGCAGCACCCGAGATCTCCTAGGAGCCCTTCGAGATTCTTCCCCGAGTCCCTCCCAGTGCGGTCTGCCGGGGAAAGGCGGGGGTTGGGCTGGAAACGCAGGTAGCATCTACGCCTCCCCATGGACAGGGGAGGTAATTAGCGGACTTCCCCTTGCGAGGGAACACCTGTGACACCAGGAAGCTGCGTGGAGTGCGGCCCTGAACCTCAACCACACAGTCAGACGTGTTCCGGAATTCTGAGTGTGGGGAGGTTCCGTCTTCTGTCTGCAGCACCCGAGATCTCCGAGGAGCCGTTCGAGAGTCTTCCCCGAGTCCCTCCCAGTATGGGCTGCCGGGGAAATGCGGGGGTTGGGCTGGAAACGCAGGTAGCATCTAGTGCCTCCCCATGGACAGGGGAGGTAATTAGCGGACTTCCCCTTGCGAGGGAACACCTGTGACACCAGGAAGCTTCGTGGAGGGCGGCCCTGAACCTCCCCCACACAGTCAGCCGTGTTCCGGAATTCTGAGTGTGGGGAGGTTCCGTCTTCTGTCTGCAGCACCCGAGATCTCCTAGGAGCCCTTCGAGATTCTTCCCCGAGTCCCTCCCAGTGCGGGCTGCCGGGGAAAGGCGGGGGTTGGGCTGGAAACGCAGGTAGCATCTACGCCTCCCCATGGACAGGGGAGGTAATTAGCGGACTTCCCCTTGCGAGGGAACACCTGTGACACCAGGAAGCTGCGTGGAGGGCGGCCCCGAACCTCCCTCACACAGTCAGCCGTGTTCCGGAATTCTGAGTGTGGGGAGGTTCCGTCTTCTGTCTGCAGCACCCGAGATCTCCTAGGAGCCCTTCGAGAGTCTTCCGCGAGTCCCTCCCAGTGCGGACTGCCGGGGAAAGGCGGGGGTTGGGCTGGAAACGCAGGTAGCATCTACGCCTCCCCATGGACAGGGGAGGTAATTAGCGGACTTCCCCTTGCGAGGGAACACCTGTGACACTAGGAAGCTGCGTGGAGTGCGGCCCTGAACCTCACCCACACAGTCAGCCGTGTTCCGGAATTCTGAGTGTGGGGAGGTTCCGTCTTCTGTCTGCAGCACCCGAGATCTCCGAGGAGCCCTTCGAGAGTCTTCCCCGAGTCCCTCCCAGTACGGGCTGCCGGGGAAATGCGGGGGTTGGGCTGGAAACGCAGGTAGCATCTAGTGCCTCCCCATGGACAGGGGAGGTAAGTAGCGGACTTCCCCTTGCGAGGGAACACCTGTGACACCAGGAAGCTGCGTGGAGGGCGGCCCCGAACCTCCCCCACACAGTCAGCCGTGTTCCGGAATTCTGAGTGTGGGGAGGTTCCGTCTTCTGTCTGCAGCACCCAAGATCTCCTAGGAGCCCTTCGAGAGTCTTCCCCGAGTCCCTCCCAGTACGGGCTGCCGGGGAAATGTGGGGGTTGGGCTGGAAACACAGGTAGCATCTAGTGCCTCCCCATGGACAGGGGAGGTAATTAGCGGACTTCCCCTTGCGAGGGAACACCTGTGACACCAGGAAGCTGCGTGGAGGGCGGCCCCGAACCTCCCCCACACAGTCAGCCGTGTTCCGGAATTCTGAGTGTGGGGAGGTTCCGTCTTCTGTCTGCAGCACCCGAGATCTCCTAGGAGCCCTTCGAGAGTCTTCCCCGAGTCCCTCCCAGTACGGGCTGCCGGGGAAATGCGGGGGTTGGGCTGGAAACGCAGGTAGCATCTAGTGCCTCCCCATGGACAGGGGAGGTAAGTAGCGGACTTCCCCTTGCGAGGGAACACCTGTGACACCAGGAAGCTGCGTGGAGGGCGGCCCTAAACCTCACCCAAACAGTCACCCTTGTTCCGGAATTCTGAGGGTGGGGAGGTTCCGTCTTCTGTCTGCAGCACCCGAGATCTCCTAGGAGCCCTTCGAGAGTCTTCCCCGAGTCCCTCCCAGGGCGGGCTGCCGGGGAAATGCGGGGGTTGGGCTGGAAACGCAGGTAGCATCTACGCCTCCCCATGGACAGGGGAGGTAATTAGCGGACTTCCCCTTGCGAGGGAACACCTGTGACACCAGGAAGCTTCGTGGAGGGCGGCCCTGAACCTCCCCCACACAGTCAGCCGTGTTCCGGAATTCTGAGTGTGGGGAGGTTCCGTCTTCTGTCTGCAGCACCCGAGATCTCCTAGGAGCCCTTCGAGATTCTTCCCCGAGTCCCTCCCAGTGCGGGCTGCCGGGGAAAGGCGGGGGTTGGGCTGGAAACGCAGGTAGCATCTACGCCTCCCCATGGACAGGGGAGGTAATTAGCGGACTTCCCCTTGCGAGGGAACACCTGTGACACCAGGAAGCTGCGTGGAGGGCGGCCCCGAACCTCCCTCACACAGTCAGCCGTGTTCCGGAATTCTGAGTGTGGGGAGGTTCCGTCTTCTGTCTGCAGCACCCGAGATCTCCTAGGAGCCCTTCGAGAGTCTTCCCCGAGTCCCTCCCAGTACGGGCTGCCGGGGAAATGCGGGGGTTGGGCTGGAAACGCAGGTAGCATCTAGTGCCTCCCCATGGACAGGGGAGGTAATTAGCGGACTTCCCCTTGCGAGGGAAAACCTGTGACACCAGGAAGCTGCGTGGAGGGCGGCCCCGAACCTCCCCCACACAGTCAGACGTGTTCCGGTATTCTGAGTGTGGGGAGGTTCCGTCTTCTGTCTGCAGCACCCGGGATCTCCTAGGAGCCCTTCGAGTGTCTTCCCCGAGTCCCTCCCAGTGCGGGCTGCCGGGGAAAGGCGGGGGTTGGGCTGGAAACGCAGGTAGCATCTACGCCTCCCCATGGACAGGGGAGGTAATTAGCGGACTTCCCCTTGCGAGGGAACACCTGTGACACCAGGAAACTTCGTGGAGGGCGGCCCGGAACCTCACCCACACAGTCAGCCGTGTTCCGGAATTCTGAGTGTGGGGAGGTTCCGTCTTCTGTCTGCAGCACCCGAGATCTCCGAGGAGCCCTTCGAGAGTCTTCCCCGAGTCCCACCCAGTGCGGGCTGCTGGGGAAAGGCGGGGGTTGGGCTGGAAACGCAGGTAGCATCTACGCCTCCCCATGGACAGGGGAGGTAATTAGCGGACTTCCCCTTGCGAGGGAACACCTGTGACACCAGGAAGCTTCGTGGAGGGCGGCCCTGAACCTCACCCACACAGTCAGACGTGTTCCGGAATTCTGAGTGTGGGGAGGTTCCGTCTTCTGTCTGCAGCACCCGAGATCTCCGAGGAGCCCTTCGAGAGTCTTCCCCGAGTCCCTCCCAGTACGGGCTGCCGGGGAAATTCGGGGGTTGGGCTGGAAACGCAGGTAGCATCTAGTGCCTCCCCATGGACAGGGGAGGTAATTAGCGGACTTCCCCTTGCGAGGGAACACCTGTGACACCAGGAAGCTGCGTGGAGGGCGGCCCCGAACCTCCCCCACACAGTCAGCCGTGTTCCGGAATTCTGAGTGTGGGGAGGTTCCGTCTTCTGTCTGCAGCACCCGAGATCTCCGAGGAGCCCTTCGAGAGTCTTCCCCGAGTCCCTCCCAGTACGGGCTGCCGGGGAAATGCGGGGGTTGGGCTGGAAACGCAGGTAGCATCTAGTGCCTCCCCATGGACAGGGGAGGTAATTAGCGGACTTCCCCTTGCGAGGGAACACCTGTGACACCAGGAAGCTGCGTGGAGGGCGGCCCCGAACCTCCCCCACACAGTCAGCCGTGTTCCGGAATTCTGAGTGTGGGGAGGTTCCGTCTTCTGTCTGCAGCACCCGAGATCTCCGAGGAGCCCTTCGAGAGTCTTCCCCGAGTCCCTCCCAGTACGGGCTGCCGGGGAAATGCGGGGGTTGGGCTGGAAACGCAGGTAGCATCTAGTGCCTCCCCATGGACAGGGGAGGTAATTAGCGGACTTCCCCTTGCGAGGGAACACCTGTGACACCAGGAAGCTGCGTGGAGTGCGGCCCTGAACCTCCCCCACACAGTCAGCCGTGTTCCGGAATTCTGAGTGTGGGGAGGTTCCGTCTTCTGTCTGCAGCACCCGAGATCTCCTAGGAGCCCTTCGAGAGTCTTCCGCGAGTCCCTCCCAGTGCGGACTGCCGGGGAAAGGCGGGGGTTGGGCTGGAAACGCAGGTAGCATCTACGCCTCCCCATGGACAGGGGAGGTAATTAGCGGACTTCCCCTTGCGAGGGAACACCTGTGACACTAGGAAGCTGCGTGGAGTGCGGCCCTGAACCTCACCCACACAGTCAGCCGTGTTCCGGAATTCTGAGTGTGGGGAGGTTCCGTCTTCTGTCTGCAGCACCCGAGATCTCCGAGGAGCCCTTCGAGAGTCTTCCCCGAGTCCCTCCCAGTACGGGCTGCCGGGGAAATGCGGGGGTTGGGCTGGAAACGCAGGTAGCATCTAGTGCCTCCCCATGGACAGGGGAGGTAAGTAGCGGACTTCCCCTTGCGAGGGAACACCTGTGACACCAGGAAGCTGCGTGGAGGGCGGCCCCGAACCTCCCCCACACAGTCAGCCGTGTTCCGGAATTCTGAGTGTGGGGAGGTTCCGTCTTCTGTCTGCAGCACCCGAGATCTCCTAGGAGCCCTTCGAGAGTCTTCCCCGAGTCCCTCCCAGTACGGGCTGCCGGGGAAATGTGGGGGTTGGGCTGGAAACGCAGGTAGCATCTAGTGCCTCCCCATGGACAGGGGAGGTAATTAGCGGACTTCCCCTTGCGAGGGAACACCTGTGACACCAGGAAGCTGCGTGGAGGGCGGCCCCGAACCTCCCCCACACAGTCAGCCGTGTTCCGGAATTCTGAGTGTGGGGAGGTTCCGTCTTCTGTCTGCAGCACCCGAGATCTCCTAGGAGCCCTTCGAGATTCTTCCCCGAGTCCCTCCCAGTGCGGGCTGCCGGGGAATTGCGGGGGTTGGGCTGGAAACGCAGGTAGCATCTAGTGCCTCCCCATGGACAGGGGAGGTAAATAGCGGACTTCCCCTTGCGAGGGAACACCTGTGACACCAGGAAGCTGCGTGGAGGGCGGCCCTAAACCTCACCCAAACAGTCACCCTTGTTCCAGAATTCTGAGGGTGGGGAGGTTCCGTCTTCTGTCTGCAGCACCCGAGATCTCCTAGGTGCCCTTCGAGAGTCTTCCCCGAGTCCCTCCCAGGGCGGGCTGCCGGGGAAATGCGGGGGTTGGGCTGGAAACGCAGGTAGCATCTACGCCTCCCCATGGACAGGGGAGGTAATTAGCGGACTTCCCCTTGCGAGGGAACACCTGTGACACCAGGAAGCTTCGTGGAGGGCGGCCCTGAACCTCACCCACACAGTCAGCCGTGTTCCGGAATTCTGAGTGTGGGGAGGTTCCGTCTTCTGTCTGCAGCACCCGAGATCTCCTAGGAGCCCTTCGAGATTCTTCCCCGAGTCCCTCCCAGTGCGGGCTGCCGGGGAAAGGCGGGGGTTGGGCTGGAAACGCAGGTAGCATCTACGCCTCCCCATGGACAGGGGAGGTAATTAGCGGACTTCCCCTTGCGAGGGAACACCTGTGACACCAGGAAGCTGCGTGGAGTGCGGCCCTGAACCTCACCCACACAGTCAGCCGTGTTCCGGAATTCTGAGTGTGGGGAGGTTCCGTCTTCTGTCTGCAGCACCCGAGATCTCCGAGGAGCCCTTCGAGAGTCTTCCCCGAGTCCCTCCCAGTACGGGCTGCCGGGGAAATGCGTGGGTTGTGCTGGAAACGCAGGTAGCATCTAGTGCCTCCCCATGGACAGGGGAGGTAATTAGCGGACTTCCCCTTGCGAGGGAACACCTGTGACACCAGGAAGCTGCGTGGAGGGCGGCCCCGAACCTCCCCCACACAGTCAGCCGTGTTCCGGAATTCTGAGTGTGGGGAGGTTCCGTCTTCTGTCTGCAGCACCCGAGATCTCCTAGGAGCCCTTCGAGAGTCTTCCCCGAGTCCCTCCCAGTACGGGCTTCCGGGGAAATCCGGGGGTTGGGCTGGAAACGCAGGTAGCATCTAGTGCCTCCCCATGGACAGGGGAGGTAATTAGCGGACTTCCCCTTGCGAGGGAACACCTGTGACACCAGGAAGCTGCGTGGAGGGCGGCCCCGAACCTCCCCCACACAGTCAGCCGTGTTCCGGAATTCTGAGTGTGGGGAGGTTCCGTCTTCTGTCTGCAGCACCCGAGATCTCCTAGGAGCCCTTCGAGAGTCTTCCCCGAGTCCCTCCCAGTACGGGCTGCCGGGGAAATGCGGGGGTTGGGCTGGAAACGCAGGTAGCATCTAGTGCCTCCCCATGGACAGGGGAGGTAATTAGCGGACTTCCCCTTGCGAGGGAACACCTGTGACACCAGGAAGCTGCGTGGAGGGCGGCCCCGAACCTCCCCCACACAGTCAGCCGTGTTCCGGAATTCTGAGTGTGGGGAGGTTCCGTCTTCTGTCTGCAGCACCCGAGATCTCCGAGGAGCCCTTCGAGAGTCTTCCCCGAGTCCCTCCCAGTACGGGCTGCCGGGGAAATGCGGGGGTTGGGCTGGAAACGCAGGTAGCATCTAGTGCCTCCCCATGGACAGGGGAGGTAATTAGCGGACTTCCCCTTGCGAGGGAACACCTGTGACACCAGGAAGCTGCGTGGAGTGCGGCCCTGAACCTCCCCCACACAGTCAGCCGTGTTCCGGAATTCTGAGTGTGGGGAGGTTCCGTCTTCTGTCTGCAGCACCCGAGATCTCCTAGGAGCCCTTCGAGAGTCTTCCGCGAGTCCCTCCCAGTGCGGACTGCCGGGGAAAGGCGGGGGTTGGGCTGGAAACGCAGGTAGCATCTACGCCTCCCCATGGACAGGGGAGGTAATTAGCGGACTTCCCCTTGCGAGGGAACACCTGTGACACTAGGAAGCTGCGTGGAGTGCGGCCCTGAACCTCACCCACACAGTCAGCCGTGTTCCGGAATTCTGAGTGTGGGGAGGTTCCGTCTTCTGTCTGCAGCACCCGAGATCTCCGAGGAGCCCTTCGAGAGTCTTCCCCGAGTCCCTCCCAGTACGGGCTGCCGGGGAAATGCGGGGGTTGGGCTGGAAACGCAGGTAGCATCTAGTGCCTCCCCATGGACAGGGGAGGTAAGTAGCGGACTTCCCCTTGCGAGGGAACACCTGTGACACCAGGAAGCTGCGTGGAGGGCGGCCCCGAACCTCCCCCACACAGTCAGCCGTGTTCCGGAATTCTGAGTGTGGGGAGGTTCCGTCTTCTGTCTGCAGCACCCGAGATCTCCTAGGAGCCCTTCGAGAGTCTTCCCCGAGTCCCTCCCAGTACGGGCTGCCGGGGAAATGTGGGGGTTGGGCTGGAAACGCAGGTAGCATCTAGTGCCTCCCCATGGACAGGGGAGGTAATTAGCGGACTTCCCCTTGCGAGGGAACACCTGTGACACCAGGAAGCTGCGTGGAGGGCGGCCCCGAACCTCCCCCACACAGTCAGCCGTGTTCCGGAATTCTGAGTGTGGGGAGGTTCCGTCTTCTGTCTGCAGCACCCGAGATCTCCTAGGAGCCCTTCGAGATTCTTCCCCGAGTCCCTCCCAGTGCGGGCTGCCGGGGAATTGCGGGGGTTGGGCTGGAAACGCAGGTAGCATCTAGTGCCTCCCCATGGACAGGGGAGGTAAATAGCGGACTTCCCCTTGCGAGGGAACACCTGTGACACCAGGAAGCTGCGTGGAGGGCGGCCCTAAACCTCACCCAAACAGTCACCCTTGTTCCAGAATTCTGAGGGTGGGGAGGTTCCGTCTTCTGTCTGCAGCACCCGAGATCTCCTAGGTGCCCTTCGAGAGTCTTCCCCGAGTCCCTCCCAGGGCGGGCTGCCGGGGAAATGCGGGGGTTGGGCTGGAAACGCAGGTAGCATCTACGCCTCCCCATGGACAGGGGAGGTAATTAGCGGACTTCCCCTTGCGAGGGAACACCTGTGACACCAGGAAGCTTCGTGGAGGGCGGCCCTGAACCTCACCCACACAGTCAGCCGTGTTCCGGAATTCTGAGTGTGGGGAGGTTCCGTCTTCTGTCTGCAGCACCCGAGATCTCCTAGGAGCCCTTCGAGATTCTTCCCCGAGTCCCTCCCAGTGCGGGCTGCCGGGGAAAGGCGGGGGTTGGGCTGGAAACGCAGGTAGCATCTACGCCTCCCCATGGACAGGGGAGGTAATTAGCGGACTTCCCCTTGCGAGGGAACACCTGTGACACCAGGAAGCTGCGTGGAGGGCGGCCCCGAACCTCCCCCACACAGTCAGCCGTGTTCCGGAATTCTGAGTGTGGGGAGGTTCCGTCTTCTGTCTGCAGCACCCGAGATCTCCGAGGAGCCCTTCGAGAGTCTTCCCCGAGTCCCTCCCAGTACGGGCTGCCGGGGAAATGCGGGGGTTGGGCTGGATACGCAGGTAGCATCTAGTGCCTCCCCATGGACAGGGGAGGTAATTAGCGGACTTCCCCTTGCGAGGGAACACCTGTGACACCAGGAAGCTGCGTGGAGGGCGGCCCCGAACCTCCCCCACACAGTCAGCCGTGTTCCGGAATTCTGAGTGTGGGGAGGTTCCGTCTTCTGTCTGCAGCACCCGAGATCTCCTAGGAGCCCTTCGAGAATCTTCCCCGAGTCCCTCCCAGTACGGGCTGCCGGGGAAATGCGGGGGTTGGGCTGGAAACGCAGGTAGCATCTAGTGCCTCCCCATGGACAGGGGAGGTAATTAGCGGACTTCCCCTTGCGAGGGAACACCTGTGACACCAGGAAGCTGCGTGGAGGGCGGCCCCGAACCTCCCCCACACAGTCAGCCGTGTTCCGGAATTCTGAGTGTGGGGAGGTTCCGTCTTCTGTCTGCAGCACCCGAGATCTCCGAGGAGCCCTTCGAGAGTCTTCCCCGAGTCCCTCCCAGTACGGGCTGCCGGGGAAATGCGGGGGTTGGGCTGGAAACGCAGGTAGCATCTAGTGCCTCCCCATGGACAGGGGAGGTAATTAGCGGACTTCCCCTTGCGAGGGAACACCTGTGACACCAGGAAGCTGCGTGGAGGGCGGCCCCGAACCTCCCCCACACAGTCAGCCGTGTTCCGGAATTCTGAGTGTGGGGAGGTTCCGTCTTCTGTCTGCAGCACCCGAGATCTCCTAGGAGCCCTTCGAGAGTCTTCCCCGATTCCCTCCCAGTACGGGCTGCCGGGGAAATGCGGGGGTTGGGCTGGAAACGCAGGTAGCATCTAGTGCCTCCCCATGGACAGGGGAGGTAAGTAGCGGACTTCCCCTTGCGAGGGAACACCTGTGACACCAGGAAGCTGCGTGGAGGGCGGCCCTAAACCTCACTCAAACAGTCACCCTTGTTCCGGAATTCTGAGTGTGGGGAGGTTCCGTCTTCTCTCTGCAGCACCCGAGATCTCCTAGGAGCCCTTTGAGAGTCTTCCCCGAGTCCCTCCCATTGCGGGCTGCCGGGGAAATGCGGGGGTTGTGCTGGAAACGCAGGTAGCATCTACGCCTCCCCATGGACAGGGGAGGTAATTAGCGGACTTCCCCTTGCGAGGGAACACCTGTGACACCAGGAAGCTGCGTGGAGTGCGGCCCTGAACCTCACCCACACAGTCAGCCGTGTTCCGGAATTCTGAGTGTGGGGAGGTTCCGTCTTCTGTCTGCAGCACCCGAGATCTCCGAGGAGCCCTTCGAGAGTCTTCCCCGAGTCCCTCACAGTTCGGGCTGCCGGGGAAATGCGGGGGTTGGGCTGGAAACGCAGGTAGCATCTAGTGCCTCCCCATGGACAGGGGAGGTAATTAGCGGACTTCCCCTTGCGAGGGAACACCTGTGACACCAGGAAGCTGCGTGGAGGGCGGCCCCGAACCTCCCCCACACAGTCAGCCGTGTTCCGGAATTCTGAGTGTGAGGAGGTTCCGTCTTCTGTCTGCAGCACCCGAGATCCCCTAGGAGCCCTTCGAGATTCTTCCCCGAGTCCCTCCAAGTACGGGCTGCCGGGGAAATGCGGGGGTTGGGCTGGAAACGCAGGTAGCATCTAGTGCCTCCCCATGGACAGGGGAGGAAATTAGCGGACTTCCCCTTGCGAGGGAACACCTGTGACACCAGGAAGCTGCGTGGAGGGCGGCCCTAAACCTCATCCAAACAGTCACCCTTGTTCCGGAATTCTGAGTGTGGGGAGGTTCCGTCTTCTGTCTGCAGCACCCGAGATCTCCTAGGAGCCCTTCGAGATTCTTCCCCGAGTCCCTCCCAGTGCGGGCTGCCGGGGAAAGGCGGGGGTTGGGCTGGAAACGCAGGTAGCATCTACGCCTCCCCATGGACAGGGGAGGTAATTAGCGGACTTCCCCTTGCGAGGGAACACCTGTGACACCAGGAAGCTGCGTGGAGTGCGGCCCTGAACCTCACCCACACAGTCAGCCGTGTTCCGGAATTCTGAGTGTGGGGAGGTTCCGTCTTCTGTCTGCAGCACCCGAGATCTCCGAGGAGCCCTTCGAGAGTCTTCCCCGAGTCCCTCCCAGTACGGGCTGCCGGGGAAATGCGTGGGTTGTGCTGGAAACGCAGGTAGCATCTAGTGCCTCCCCATGGACAGGGGAGGTAATTAGCGGACTTCCCCTTGCGAGGGAACACCTGTGACACCAGGAAGCTGCGTGGAGGGCGGCCCCGAACCTCCCCCACACAGTCAGCCGTGTTCCGGAATTCTGAGTGTGGGGAGGTTCCGTCTTCTGTCTGCAGCACCCGAGATCTCCTAGGAGCCCTTCGAGAGTCTTCCCCGAGTCCCTCCCAGTACGGGCTTCCGGGGAAATCCGGGGGTTGGGCTGGAAACGCAGGTAGCATCTAGTGCCTCCCCATGGACAGGGGAGGTAATTAGCGGACTTCCCCTTGCGAGGGAACACCTGTGACACCAGGAAGCTGCGTGGAGGGCGGCCCCGAACCTCCCCCACACAGTCAGCCGTGTTCCGGAATTCTGAGTGTGGGGAGGTTCCGTCTTCTGTCTGCAGCACCCGAGATCTCCTAGGAGCCCTTCGAGAGTCTTCCCCGAGTCCCTCCCAGTACGGGCTGCCGGGGAAATGCGGGGGTTGGGCTGGAAACGCAGGTAGCATCTAGTGCCTCCCCATGGACAGGGGAGGTAATTAGCGGACTTCCCCTTGCGAGGGAACACCTGTGACACCAGGAAGCTGCGTGGAGGGCGGCCCCGAACCTCCCCCACACAGTCAGCCGTGTTCCGGAATTCTGAGTGTGGGGAGGTTCCGTCTTCTGTCTGCAGCACCCGAGATCTCCGAGGAGCCCTTCGAGAGTCTTCCCCGAGTCCCTCCCAGTACGGGCTGCCGGGGAAATGCGGGGGTTGTGCTGGAAACGCAGGTAGCATCTAGTGCCTCCCCATGGACAGGGGAGGTAATTAGCGGACTTCCCCTTGCGAGGGAACACCTGTGACACCAGGAAGCTGCGTGGAGGGCGGCCCCGAACCTCCCCCACACAGTCAGCCGTGTTCCGGAATTCTGAGTGTGGGGAGGTTCCGTCTTCTGTCTGCAGCTCCCGAGATCTCCGAGGAGCCCTTCGAGAGTCTTCCCCGAGTCCCTCCCAGTACAGGCTGCCGGGGAAATGTGGGGGTTGTGCTGGAAACGCAGGTAGCATCTTGTGCCTCCCCATGGACAGGGGAGGTAATTAGCGGACTTCCCCTTGCGAGGGAACACCTGTGACACCAGGAAGCTGCGTGGAGTGCGGCCCCGAAACTCCCCCACACAGTCAGCCGTGTTCCGGAATTCTGAGTGTGGGGAGGTTCCGTCTTCTGTCTGCAGCACCCGAGATCTCCTAGGAGCCTTTCGAGAGTCTTCCCCGAGTCCCTCCCAGTACGGGCTGCCGGGGAAATGCGGGGGTTGGGCTGGAAACGCAGGTAGCATCTAGTGCCTCCCCATGGACAGGGGAGGTAATTAGCGGACTTCCCCTTGCGAGGGAACACCTGTGACACCAGGAAGCTGCGTGGAGGGCGGCCCTAAACCTCACCCAAACAGTCACCCTTGTTCCGGAATTCTGAGTGTGGGGAGGTTCCGTCTTCTCTCTGCAGCACCCGAGATCTCCTAGGAGCCCTTCGAGAGTCTTCCCCGAGTCCCTCCCAGTGCGGGCTCCCGGGGAAAGGCGGGGGTTGGGCTGGAAACGCAGGTAGCATCTACGCCTCCCCATGGACAGGGGAGGTAATTAGCGGACTTCCCCTTGCGAGGGAACACCTGTGACACCAGGAAGCTGCGTGGAGTGCGGCCCTGAACCTCACCCACACAGTCAGCCGTGTTCCGGAATTCTGAGCGTGGGGAGGTTCCGTCTTCTGTCTGCAGCACCCGAGATCTCCGAGGAGCCATTCGAGAGTATTCCCCGAGTCCCTCCCAGTACGGGCTGCCGGGGAAATTCGGGGGTTGGGCTGGAAACGCAGGTAGCATCTAGTGCCTCCCCATGGACAGGGGAGGTAATTAGCGGACTTCCCCTTGCGAGGGAACACCTGTGACACTAGGAAGCTGCGTGGAGGGCGGCCCCGAACCTCCCCCACAGAGTCATCCGTGTTCCGGAATTCTGAGTGTGGGGAGGTTCCGTCTTATGTCTGCAGCACCCGAGATCTCCTAGGAGCCCTTCGAGAGTCTTCCCCGAGTCCCTCCCAGTACGGGCTGCCGGGGAAATGCGGGGGTTGGGCTGGAAACGCAGGTAGCATCTAGTGCCTCCCCATGGACAGGGGAGGTAATTAGCGGACTTCCCCTTGCGAGGGAACACCTGTGACACCAGGAAGCTGCGTGGAGTGCGTCCCTGAACATCCCCCACACAGTCAGCCGTGTTCCGGAATTCTGAGAGTGGGGAGGTTCCGTCTTCTGTCTGCAGCACCCGAGATCTCCTAGGAGCCATTCGAGAGTCTTCCCCGAGTCCCTCCCAGTGCGGGCTGCCGGGGATAGGCGGGGGTTGGGCTGGAAACGCAGGTAGCATCTAGTGCCTCCCCATGGACAGGGGAGGTAAGTAGCGGACTTCCCCTTGCGAGGGAACACCTGTGACACCAGGAAGCTGCGTGGAGGGCGGCCACGAACCTCCCCAACACAGTCAGCCGTGTTCCGGAATTCTGAGTGTGGGGAGGTTCCGTCTTCTGTCTGCAGCACCCGAGATCTCCTAGGAGCCCTTCGAGAGTCTTCCCCGAGTCCCTCCCAGTACGGGCTGCCGGGGAAATGCGGGGTTTGGGCTGGAAACGCAGGTAGCATCTAGTGCCTCCCCATGGACAGGGGAGGTAATTAGCGGACTTCCCCTTGCGAGGGAACACCTGTGACACCAGGAAGCTGCGTGGAGGGCGGCCCCGAACCTCCCCCACACAGTCAGCCGTGTTCCGGAATTCTGAGTGTGGGGAGGTTCCGTCTTCTGTCTGCAGCACCCGAGATCTCCGAGGAGCCCTTCGAGAGTCTTCCCCGAGTCCCTCCCAGTACGGGCTGCCGGGGAAATGCGGTGGTTGGGCTGGAAACGCAGGTAGCATCTAGTGCCTCCCCATGGACAGGGGAGGTAATTAGCGGACTTCCCCTTGCGAGGGAACACCTGTGACACCAGGAAGCTGCGTGGAGGGCGGCCCAGAACCTCCCCCACACAGTCAGCCGTGTTCCGGAATTCTGAGTGTGGGGAGGTTCCGTCTTCTGTCTGCAGCACCCGAGATCTCCTAGGAGCCCTTCAAGAGTCTTCCCCGAGTCCCTCCCAGTACGGGCTGCCGGGGAAATGCGGGGGTTGGGCTGGAAACGCAGGTAGCATCTAGTGCCTCCCCATGGACAGGGGAGGTAATTAGCGGACTTCCCCTTGCGAGGGAACACCAGTGACACCAGGAAGCTGCGTGGAGGGCGGCCCCGAACCTCCCCCACACAGTCAGCCGTGTTCCGGAATTCTGAGTGTGGGGAGGTTCCGTCTTCTGTCTGCAGCACCCGAGATCTCCTAGGAGCCCTTCGAGAGTCTTCACAGAGTCCCTCCCAGTACGGGCTGCCGGGGAAATGCGGGGGTTGGGCTGGAAACGCAGGTAGCATCTAGTGCCTCCCCATGGACAGGGGAGGTAATTAGCGGACTTCCACTTGCGAGGGAACACCTGTGACACCAGGAAGCTGCGTGGAGGGCGGCCCCGAACCTCCCCCACACAGTCAGCCGTGTTCCGGAATTCTGAGTGTGGGGAGGTTCCGTCTTCTGTCTGCAGCACCCGAGATCTCCTAGGAGCCCTTCGAGAGTCTTCCCCGAGTCCCTCCCAGTACGGGCTGCCGGGGAA
Source organism: Camelus bactrianus (assembly GCF_048773025.1). Classification (NCBI taxonomy): domain Eukaryota; kingdom Metazoa; phylum Chordata; class Mammalia; order Artiodactyla; family Camelidae; genus Camelus; species Camelus bactrianus. The sequence goes on along the minus strand of NW_027413971.1, from coordinate 743,030 downwards.
ATGCGGGGGTTGGGCTGGAAACGCAGGTAGCATCTAGTGCCTCCCCATGGACAGGGGAGGTAAGTAGCGGACTTCCCCTTGCGAGGGAACACCTGTGACACCAGGAAGCTGCGTGGAGGGCGGCCCTAAACCTCACCCAAACAGTCACACTTGTTCCGGAATTCTGAGTGTGGGGAGGTTCCGTCTTCTATATGCAGCACCCGAGATCTCCTAGGAGCCCTTCGAGAGTCTTCCCCGAGTCCCTCCCAGTGCGGGCTCCCGGGGAAAGGCGGGGGTTGGGCTGGAAACGCAGGTAGCATCTACGCCTCCCCATGGACAGGGGAGGTAATTAGCGGACTTCCCCTTGCGAGGGAACACCTGTGACACCAGGAAGCTGCGTGGAGTGCGGCCCTGAACCTCACCCACACAGTCAGCCGTGTTCCGGAATTCTGAGTGTGGGGAGGTTCCGTCTTCTGTCTGCAGCACCCGAGATCTCCGAGGAGCCCTTCGAGAGTCTTCCCCGAGTCCCTCCCAGTACGGGCTGCCGGGGAAATGCGGGGGTTGGGCTGGAAACGCAGGTAGCATCTAGTGCCTCCCCATGGACAGGGGAGGTAATTATCGGACTTCCCCTTGCGAGGGAACACCTGTGACACCAGGAAGCTGCGTGGAGTGCGGCCCTGAACCTCCCCCACACAGTCAGCCGTGTTCCGGAATTCTGAGTGTGGGGAGGTTCCGTCTTCTGTCTGCAGCACCCGAGATCTCCTAGGAGCCATTCGAGAGTCTTCCCCGAGTCCCTCCCAGTGCGGGCTGCCGGGGAAAGGCGGGGGTAGGGCTGGAAACGCAGGTAGCATCTACGCCTCCCCATGGACAGGGGAGGTAATTAGCGGACTTCCCCTTGCGAGGGAACACCTGTGACACTAGGAAGCTGCGTGGAGTGCGGCCCTGAAACTCACCCACACAGTCAGCCGTGTTCCGGAATTCTGAGTGTGGGGAGGTTCCGTCTTCTGTCTGCAGCACCCGAGATCTCCGAGGAGCCCTTCGAGAGTCTTCCCCGAGTCCCTCCCAGTACGGGCTGCTGGGGAAATGCGGGGGTTGGGCTGGAAACGCAGGTAGCATCTAGTGCCTCCCCATGGACAGGGGAGGTAAGTAGCGGACTTCCCCTTGCGAGGGAACACCTGTGACACCAGGAAGCTGCGTGGAGGGCGGCCCCGAAACTCCCCCACACAGTCAGCCGTGTTCCGGAATTCTGAGTGTGGGGAGGTTCCGTCTTCTGTCTGCAGCACCCGAGATCTCCTAGGAGCCCTTCGAGAGTCTTCCCCGAGTCCCTCCCAGTACGGGCTGCCGGGGAAATGCGGGGGTTGGGCTGGAAACGCAGGTAGCATCTAGTGCCTCCCCATGGACAGGGGAGGTAATTAGCGGACTTCCCCTTGCGAGGGAACACCTGTGACACCAGGAAGCTGCGTGGAGTGCGGCCCTGAACCTCCCCCACACAGTCAGCCGTGTTCCGGAATTCTGAGTGTGGGGAGGTTCCGTCTTCTGTCTGCAGCACCCGAGATCTCCTAGGAGCCATTCGAGAGTCTTCCCCGAGTCCCTCCCAGTGCGGGCTGCTGGGGAAAGGGGGGGGTTGGGCTGGAAACGCAGGTAGCATCTACGCCTCCCCATGGACAGGGGAGGTAATTAGCGGACTTCCCCTTGCGAGGGAACACCTGTGACACTAGGAAGCTGCGTGGAGTGCGGCCCTGAACCTCACCCACACAGTCAGCCGTGTTCCGGAATTCTGAGTGTGGGGAGGTTCCGTCTTCTGTCTGCAGCACCCGAGATCTCCGAGGAGCCCTTCGAGAGTCTTCCCCGAGTCCCTCCCAGTACGGGCTGCCGGGGAAATGCGGGGGTTGGGCTGGAAACGCAGGTAGCATCTAGTGCCTCCCCATGGACAGGGGAGGTAATTATCGGACTTCCCCTTGCGAGGGAACACCTGTGACACCAGGAAGCTGCGTGGAGTGCGGCCCTGAACCTCCCCCACACAGTCAGCCGTGTTCCGGAATTCTGAGTGTGGGGAGGTTCCGTCTTCTGTCTGCAGCACCCGAGATCTCCTAGGAGCCATTCGAGAGTCTTCCCCGAGTCCCTCCCAGTGCGGGCTGCCGGGGAAATGCGGGGGTTGGGCTGGAAACGCAGGTAGCATCTAGTGCCTCCCCATGGACAGGGGAGGTAATTAGCGGACTTCCCCTTGCGAGGGAACACCTGTGACACCAGGAAGCTGCGTGGAGGGCGGCCCCGAACCTCCCCCACACAGTCAGCCGTGTTCCGGAATTCTGAGTGTGGGGAGGTTCCGTCTTCTGTCTGCAGCACCCGAGATCTCCGAGGAGCCCTTCGAGAGTCTTCCCCGAGTCCCTCCCATTACGGGCTGCCGGGGAAATGCGGGGGTTGGGCTGGAAACGCAGGTAGCATCTAGTGCCTCCCCATGGACAGGGGAGGTAATTAGCGGACTTCCCCTTGCGAGGGAACACCTGTGACACCAGGAAGCTGCGTGGAGGGCGGCCCCGAACCTCCCCCACACAGTCAGCCGTGTTCCGGAATTCTGAGTGTGGGGAGGTTCCGTCTTCTGTCTGCAGCACCCGAGATCTCCTAGGAGCCCTTCGAGAGTCTTCCCCGAGTCCCTCCCAGTACGGGCTGCCGGGGAAATGCGGGGGTTGGGCTGGAAACGCAGGTAGCATCTAGTGCCTCCCCATGGACAGGGGAGGAAATTAGCGGACTTCCCCTTGCGAGGGAACACCTGTGACACCAGGAAGCTGCGTGGAGGGCGGCCCTAAACCTCATCCAAACAGTCACCCTTGTTCCGGAATTCTGAGTGTGGGGAGGTTCCGTCTTCTGTCTGCAGCACCCGAGATCTCCTAGGAGCCCTTCGAGATTCTTCCCCGAGTCCCTCCCAGTGCGGGCTGCCGGGGAAAGGCGGGGGTTGGGCTGGAAACGCAGGTAGCATCTACGCCTCCCCATGGACAGGGGAGGTAATTAGCGGACTTCCCCTTGCGAGGGAACACCTGTGACACCAGGAAGCTGCGTGGAGGGCGGCCCCGAACCTCCCCCACACAGTCAGCCGTGTTCCGGAATTCTGAGTGTGGGGAGGTTCCGTCTTCTGTCTGCAGCACCCGAGATCTCCTAGGAGCCCTTCGAGAGTCTTCCCCGAGTCCCTCCCAGTACGGGCTTCCGGGGAAATCCGGGGGTTGGGCTGGAAACGCAGGTAGCATCTAGTGCCTCCCCATGGACAGGGGAGGTAATTAGCGGACTTCCCCTTGCGAGGGAACACCTGTGACACCAGGAAGCTGCGTGGAGGGCGGCCCCGAACCTCCCCCACACAGTCAGCCGTGTTCCGGAATTCTGAGTGTGGGGAGGTTCCGTCTTCTGTCTGCAGCACCCGAGATCTCCTAGGAGCCCTTCGAGAGTCTTCCCCGAGTCCCTCCCAGTACGGGCTGCCGGGGAAATGCGGGGGTTGGGCTGGAAACGCAGGTAGCATCTAGTGCCTCCCCATGGACAGGGGAGGTAATTAGCGGACTTCCCCTTGCGAGGGAACACCTGTGACACCAGGAAGCTGCGTGGAGGGCGGCCCCGAACCTCCCCCACACAGTCAGCCGTGTTCCGGAATTCTGAGTGTGGGGAGGTTCCGTCTTCTGTCTGCAGCACCCGAGATCTCCGAGGAGCCCTTCGAGAGTCTTCCCCGAGTCCCTCCCAGTACGGGCTGCCGGGGAAATGCGGGGGTTGGGCTGGAAACGCAGGTAGCATCTAGTGCCTCCCCATGGACAGGGGAGGTAATTAGCGGACTTCCCCTTGCGAGGGAACACCTGTGACACCAGGAAGCTGCGTGGAGGGCGGCCCCGAACCTCCCCCACACAGTCAGCCGTGTTCCGGAATTCTGAGTGTGGGGAGGTTCCGTCTTCTGTCTGCAGCACCCGAGATCTCCTAGGAGCCCTTCGAGAGTCTTCCCCGAGTCCCTCCCAGTGCGGGCTGCCGGGGAAAGGCGGGGGTTGGGCTGGAAACGCAGGTAGCATCTATGCCTCCCCATGGACAGGGGAGGTAATTAGCGGACTTCCCCTTGCGAGGGAACACCTGTGACACCAGGAAGCTGCGTGGAGTCGGCCCTGAACCTCACCCACACAGTCAGCCGTGTTCCGGAATTCTGAGAGTGGGGAGGTTCCGTCTTCTGTCTGCAGCTCCCGAGATCTCCGAGGAGCCCTTCGAGAGTCTTCCCCGAGTCCCTCCCAGTACATGCTGCCGGGGAAATGTGGGGGTTGTGCTGGAAACGCAGGTAGCATCTTGTGCCTCCCCATGGACAGGGGAGGTAATTAGCGGACTTCCCCTTGCGAGGGAACACCTGTGACACCAGGAAGCTGCGTGGAGTGCGGCCCCGAAACTCCCCCACACAGTCAGCCGTGTTCCGGAATTCTGAGTGTGGGGAGGTTCCGTCTTCTGTCTGCAGCACCCGAGATCTCCTAGGAGCCTTTCGAGAGTCTTCCCCGAGTCCCTCCCAGTACGGGCTGCCGGGGAAATGCGGGGGTTGGGCTGGAAACGCAGGTAGCATCTAGTGCCTCCCCATGGACAGGGGAGGTAATTAGCGGACTTCCCCTTGCGAGGGAACACCTGTGACACCAGGAAGCTGCGTGGAGGGCGGCCCTAAACCTCACCCAAACAGTCACCCTTGTTCCGGAATTCTGAGTGTGGGGAGGTTCCGTCTTCTCTCTGCAGCACCCGAGATCTCCTAGGAGCCCTTCGAGAGTCTTCCCCGAGTCCCTCCCAGTGCGGGCTCCCGGGGAAAGGCGGGGGTTGGGCTGGAAACGCAGGTAGCATCTACGCCTCCCCATGGACAGGGGAGGTAATTAGCGGACTTCCCCTTGCGAGGGAACACCTGTGACACCAGGAAGCTGCGTGGAGTGCGGCCCTGAACCTCACCCACACAGTCAGCCGTGTTCCGGAATTCTGAGCGTGGGGAGGTTCCGTCTTCTGTCTGCAGCACCCGAGATCTCCGAGGAGCCATTCGAGAGTATTCCCCGAGTCCCTCCCAGTACGGGCTGCCGGGGAAATTCGGGGGTTGGGCTGGAAACGCAGGTAGCATCTAGTGCCTCCCCATGGACAGGGGAGGTAATTAGCGGACTTCCCCTTGCGAGGGAACACCTGTGACACTAGGAAGCTGCGTGGAGGGCGGCCCCGAACCTCCCCCACAGAGTCATCCGTGTTCCGGAATTCTGAGTGTGGGGAGGTTCCGTCTTATGTCTGCAGCACCCGAGATCTCCTAGGAGCCCTTCGAGAGTCTTCCCCGAGTCCCTCCCAGTACGGGCTGCCGGGGAAATGCGGGGGTTGGGCTGGAAACGCAGGTAGCATCTAGTGCCTCCCCATGGACAGGGGAGGTAATTAGCGGACTTCCCCTTGCGAGGGAACACCTGTGACACCAGGAAGCTGCGTGGAGTGCGTCCCTGAACATCCCCCACACAGTCAGCCGTGTTCCGGAATTCTGAGAGTGGGGAGGTTCCGTCTTCTGTCTGCAGCACCCGAGATCTCCTAGGAGCCATTCGAGAGTCTTCCCCGAGTCCCTCCCAGTGCGGGCTGCCGGGGAAAGGCGGGGGTTGGGCTGGAAACGCAGGTAGCATCTAGTGCCTCCCCATGGACAGGGGAGGTAAGTAGCGGACTTCCCCTTGCGAGGGAACACCTGTGACACCAGGAAGCTGCGTGGAGGGCGGCCACGAACCTCCCCAACACAGTCAGCCGTGTTCCGGAATTCTGAGTGTGGGGAGGTTCCGTCTTCTGTCTGCAGCACCCGAGATCTCCTAGGAGCCCTTCGAGAGTCTTCCCCGAGTCCCTCCCAGTACGGGCTGCCGGGGAAATGCGGGGTTTGGGCTGGAAACGCAGGTAGCATCTAGTGCCTCCCCATGGACAGGGGAGGTAATTAGCGGACTTCCCCTTGCGAGGGAACACCTGTGACACCAGGAAGCTGCGTGGAGGGCGGCCCCGAACCTCCCCCACACAGTCAGCCGTGTTCCGGAATTCTGAGTGTGGGGAGGTTCCGTCTTCTGTCTGCAGCACCCGAGATCTCCGAGGAGCCCTTCGAGAGTCTTCCCCGAGTCCCTCCCAGTACGGGCTGCCGGGGAAATGCGGTGGTTGGGCTGGAAACGCAGGTAGCATCTAGTGCCTCCCCATGGACAGGGGAGGTAATTAGCGGACTTCCCCTTGCGAGGGAACACCTGTGACACCAGGAAGCTGCGTGGAGGGCGGCCCAGAACCTCCCCCACACAGTCAGCCGTGTTCCGGAATTCTGAGTGTGGGGAGGTTCCGTCTTCTGTCTGCAGCACCCGAGATCTCCTAGGAGCCCTTCAAGAGTCTTCCCCGAGTCCCTCCCAGTACGGGCTGCCGGGGAAATGCGGGGGTTGGGCTGGAAACGCAGGTAGCATCTAGTGCCTCCCCATGGACAGGGGAGGTAATTAGCGGACTTCCCCTTGCGAGGGAACACCAGTGACACCAGGAAGCTGCGTGGAGGGCGGCCCCGAACCTCCCCCACACAGTCAGCCGTGTTCCGGAATTCTGAGTGTGGGGAGGTTCCGTCTTCTGTCTGCAGCACCCGAGATCTCCTAGGAGCCCTTCGAGAGTCTTCACAGAGTCCCTCCCAGTACGGGCTGCCGGGGAAATGCGGGGGTTGGGCTGGAAACGCAGGTAGCATCTAGTGCCTCCCCATGGACAGGGGAGGTAATTAGCGGACTTCCACTTGCGAGGGAACACCTGTGACACCAGGAAGCTGCGTGGAGGGCGGCCCCGAACCTCCCCCACACAGTCAGCCGTGTTCCGGAATTCTGAGTGTGGGGAGGTTCCGTCTTCTGTCTGCAGCACCCGAGATCTCCTAGGAGCCCTTCGAGAGTCTTCCCCGAGTCCCTCCCAGTACGGGCTGCCGGGGAAATGCGGGGGTTGGGCTGGAAACGCAGGTAGCATCTAGTGCCTCCCCATGGACAGGGGAGGTAAGTAGCGGACTTCCCCTTGCGAGGGAACACCTGTGACACCAGGAAGCTGCGTGGAGGGCGGCCCTAAACCTCACCCAAACAGTCACACTTGTTCCGGAATTCTGAGTGTGGGGAGGTTCCGTCTTCTATATGCAGCACCCGAGATCTCCTAGGAGCCCTTCGAGAGTCTTCCCCGAGTCCCTCCCAGTGCGGGCTCCCGGGGAAAGGCGGGGGTTGGGCTGGAAACGCAGGTAGCATCTACGCCTCCCCATGGACAGGGGAGGTAATTAGCGGACTTCCCCTTGCGAGGGAACACCTGTGACACCAGGAAGCTGCGTGGAGTGCGGCCCTGAACCTCACCCACACAGTCAGCCGTGTTCCGGAATTCTGAGTGTGGGGAGGTTCCGTCTTCTGTCTGCAGCACCCGAGATCTCCGAGGAGCCCTTCGAGAGTCTTCCCCGAGTCCCTCCCAGTACGGGCTGCCGGGGAAATGCGGGGGTTGGGCTGGAAACGCAGGTAGCATCTAGTGCCTCCCCATGGACAGGGGAGGTAATTATCGGACTTCCCCTTGCGAGGGAACACCTGTGACACCAGGAAGCTGCGTGGAGTGCGGCCCTGAACCTCCCCCACACAGTCAGCCGTGTTCCGGAATTCTGAGTGTGGGGAGGTTCCGTCTTCTGTCTGCAGCACCCGAGATCTCCTAGGAGCCATTCGAGAGTCTTCCCCGAGTCCCTCCCAGTGCGGGCTGCCGGGGAAAGGCGGGGGTAGGGCTGGAAACGCAGGTAGCATCTACGCCTCCCCATGGACAGGGGAGGTAATTAGCGGACTTCCCCTTGCGAGGGAACACCTGTGACACTAGGAAGCTGCGTGGAGTGCGGCCCTGAAACTCACCCACACAGTCAGCCGTGTTCCGGAATTCTGAGTGTGGGGAGGTTCCGTCTTCTGTCTGCAGCACCCGAGATCTCCGAGGAGCCCTTCGAGAGTCTTCCCCGAGTCCCTCCCAGTACGGGCTGCTGGGGAAATGCGGGGGTTGGGCTGGAAACGCAGGTAGCATCTAGTGCCTCCCCATGGACAGGGGAGGTAAGTAGCGGACTTCCCCTTGCGAGGGAACACCTGTGACACCAGGAAGCTGCGTGGAGGGCGGCCCCGAAACTCCCCCACACAGTCAGCCGTGTTCCGGAATTCTGAGTGTGGGGAGGTTCCGTCTTCTGTCTGCAGCACCCGAGATCTCCTAGGAGCCCTTCGAGAGTCTTCCCCGAGTCCCTCCCAGTACGGGCTGCCGGGGAAATGCGGGGGTTGGGCTGGAAACGCAGGTAGCATCTAGTGCCTCCCCATGGACAGGGGAGGTAATTAGCGGACTTCCCCTTGCGAGGGAACACCTGTGACACCAGGAAGCTGCGTGGAGTGCGGCCCTGAACCTCCCCCACACAGTCAGTCGTGTTCCGGAATTCTGAGTGTGGGGAGGTTCCGTCTTCTGTCTGCAGCACCCGAGATCTCCTAGGAGCCATTCGAGAGTCTTCCCCGAGTCCCTCCCAGTGCGGGCTGCCGGGGAAAGGGGGGGGTTGGGCTGGAAACGCAGGTAGCATCTACGCCTCCCCATGGACAGGGGAGGTAATTAGCGGACTTCCCCTTGCGAGGGAACACCTGTGACACTAGGAAGCTGCGTGGAGTGCGGCCCTGAACCTCACCCACACAGTCAGCCGTGTTCCGGAATTCTGAGTGTGGGGAGGTTCCGTCTTCTGTCTGCAGCACCCGAGATCTCCGAGGAGCCCTTCGAGAGTCTTCCCCGAGTCCCTCCCAGTACGGGCTGCCGGGGAAATGCGGGGGTTGGGCTGGAAACGCAGGTAGCATCTAGTGCCTCCCCATGGACAGGGGAGGTAATTATCGGACTTCCCCTTGCGAGGGAACACCTGTGACACCAGGAAGCTGCGTGGAGTGCGGCCCTGAACCTCCCCCACACAGTCAGCCGTGTTCCGGAATTCTGAGTGTGGGGAGGTTCCGTCTTCTGTCTGCAGCACCCGAGATCTCCTAGGAGCCATTCGAGAGTCTTCCCCGAGTCCCTCCCAGTGCGGGCTGCCGGGGAAAGGCGGGGGTTGGGCTGGAAACGCAGGTAGCATCTACGCCTCCCCATGGACAGGGGAGGTAATTAGCGGACTTCCCCTTGCGAGGGAACACCTGTGACACTAGGAAGCTGCGTGGAGTGCGGCCCTGAAACTCACCCACACAGTCAGCCGTGTTCCGGAATTCTGAGTGTGGGGAGGTTCCGTCTTCTGTCTGCAGCACCCGAGATCTCCGAGGAGTCCTTCGAGAGTCTTCCCCGAGTCCCTCCCAGTACGGGCTGCTGGGGAAATGCGGGGGTTGGGCTGGAAACGCAGGTAGCATCTAGTGCCTCCCCATGGACAGGGAAGGTAAGTAGCGGACTTCCCCTTGCGAGGGAACACCTGTGACACCAGGAAGCTGCGTGGAGGGCGGCCCCGAACCTCCCCCACACAGTCAGCCGTGTTCCGGAATTCTGAGTGTGGGGAGGTTCCGTCTTCTGTCTGCAGCACCCGAGATCTCCTAGGAGCCCTTCGAGAGTCTTCCCCGAGTCCCTCCCAGTTCGGGCTGCCGGGGAAATGCGGGGGTTGGGCTGGAAACGCAGGTAGCATCTAGTGCCTCCCCATGGACAGGGGAGGTAATTAGCGGACTTCCCCTTGCGAGGGAACACCTGTGACACCAGGAAGCTGCGTGGAGGGCGGCCCCGAACCTCCCCCACACAGTCAGCCGTGTTCCGGAATTCTGAGTGTGGGGAGGTTCCGTCTTCTGTCTGCAGCACCCGAGATCTCCGAGGAGCCCTTCGAGAGTCTTCCCCGAGTCCCTCCCAGTACGGGCTGCCGGGGAAATGCGGGGGTTGTGCTGGAAACGCAGGTAGCATCTAGTGCCTCCCCATGGACAGGGGAAGTAATTAGCGGACTTCCCCTTGCGAGGGAACACCTGTGACACCAGGAAGCTGCGTGGAGGGCGGCCCCGAACCTCCCCCACACAGTCAGCCGTGTTCCGGAATTCTGAGTGTGGGGAGGTTCCGTCTTCTGTCTGCAGCACCCGAGATCTCCTAGGAGCCCTTCGAGAGTCTTCCCCGAGTCCCTCCCAGTACGGGCTGCCGGGGAAATGCGGGGGTTGGGCTGGAAACGCAGGTAGCATCTAGTGCCTCCCCATGGACAGGGGAGGTAATTAGCGGACTTCCCCTTGCGAGGGAACACCTGTGACACCAGGAAGCTGCGTGGAGGGCGGCCCCGAACCTCCCCCACACAGTCAGCCGTGTTCCGGAATTCTGAGTGTGGGGAGGTTCCGTCTTCTGTCTGCAGCACCCGAGATCTCCTAGGAGCCCTTCGAGAGTCTTCCCCGAGTCCCTCCCAGTACGGGCTGCCGGGGAAATGCGGGGGTTGGGCTGGAAACGCAGGTAGCATCTAGTGCCTCCCCATGGACAGGGGAGGTAATTAGCGGACTTCCCCTTGCGAGGGAACACCTGTGACACCAGGAAGCTGCGTGGAGGGCGGCCCCGAACCTCCCCCACACAGTCAGCCGTGTTCCGGAATTCTGAGTGTGGGGAGGTTCCGTCTTCTGTCTGCAGCACCCGAGATCTCCGAGGAGCCCTTCGAGAGTCTTCCCCGAGTCCCTCCCATTACGGGCTGCCGGGGAAATGCGGGGGTTGGGCTGGAAACGCAGGTAGCATCTAGTGCCTCCCCATGGACAGGGGAGGTAATTAGCGGACTTCCCCTTGCGAGGGAACACCTGTGACACCAGGAAGCTGCGTGGAGGGCGGCCCCGAACCTCCCCCACACAGTCAGCCGTGTTCCGGAATTCTGAGTGTGGGGAGGTTCCGTCTTCTGTCTGCAGCACCCGAGATCTCCTAGGAGCCCTTCGAGAGTCTTCCCCGAGTCCCTCCCAGTACGGGCTGCCGGGGAAATGCGGGGGTTGGGCTGGAAACGCAGGTAGCATCTAGTGCCTCCCCATGGACAGGGGAGGTAATTAGCGGACTTCCCCTTGCGAGGGAACACCTGTGACACCAGGAAGCTGCGTGGAGGGCGGCCCCGAACCTCCCCCACACAGTCAGCCGTGTTCCGGAATTCTGAGTGTGGGGAGGTTCCGTCTTCTCTCTGCAGCACCCGAGATCTCCTAGGAGCCCTTCGAGAGTCTTCCCCGAGTCCCTCCCTGTGCGGGCTCCCGGGGAAAGGCGGGGGTTGGGCTGGAAACGCAGGTAGCATCTACGCCTCCCCATGGACAGGGGAGGTAATTAGCGGAATTCCACTTGCGAGGGAACACCTGTGACACCAGGAAGCTGCGTGGAGTGCGGCCCTGAACCTCACCCACACAGTCAGCCGTGTTCCGGAATTCTGAGTGTGGGGAGGTTCCGTCTTCTGTCTGCAGCACCCGAGATCTCCGAGGAGCCCTTCGAGAGTCTTCCCCGAGTCCCTCCCAGTACGGGCTGCCGGGGAAATGCGGGGGTTGGGCTGGAAACGCAGGTAGCATCTAGTGCCTCCCCATGGACAGGGGAGGTAATTAGCGGACTTCCCCTTGCGAGGGAACACCTGTGACACTAGGAAGCTGCGTGGAGGGCGGCCCCGAACCTCCCCCACACAGTCATCCGTGTTCCGGAATTCTGAGTGTTGGGAGGTTCCGTCTTATGTCTGCAGCACCCGAGATCTCCTAGGAGCCCTTCGAGAGTCTTCCCCGAGTCCCTCCCAGTACGGGCTGCCGGGGAAATGCGGGGGTTGGGCTGGAAACGCAGGTAGCATCTAGTGCCTCCCCATGGACAGGGGAGGTAATTAGCGGACTTCCCCTTGCGAGGGAACACCTGTGACACCAGGAAGCTGCGTGGAGGGCGGCCCCGAACATCCCCCACACAGTCAGCCGTGTTCCGGAATTCTGAGTGTGGGGAGGTTCCGTCTTCTGTCTGCAGCACCCGAGATCTCCGAGGAGCCCTTCGAGAGTCTTCCCCGAGTCCCTCCCAGTACGGGCTGCCGGGGAAATGCGGGGGTTGGGCTGGAAACGCAGGTAGCATCTAGTGCCTCCCCATGGACAGGGGAGGTAATTAGCGGACTTCCCCTTGCGAGGGAACACCTGTGACACCAGGAAGCTGCGTGGAGGGCGGCCCCGAACCTCCCCCACACAGTCAGCCGTGTTCCGGAATTCTGAGTGTGGGGAGGTTCCGTCTTCTGTCTGCAGCACCCGAGATCTCCGAGGAGCCCTTCGAGAGTCTTCCCCGAGTCCCTCCCAGTACGGGCTGCCGGGGAAATGCGGGGGTTGGGCTGGAAACGCAGGTAGCATCTAGTGCCTCCCCATGGACAGGGGAGGTAAGTAGCGGACTTCCCCTTGCGAGGGAACACCTGTGACACCAGGAAGCTGCGTGGAGGGCGGCCCTAAACCTCACCCAAACAGTCACACTTGTTCCGGAATTCTGAGTGTGGGGAGGTTCCGTCTTCTATATGCAGCACCCGAGATCTCCTAGGAGCCCTTCGAGAGTCTTCCCCGAGTCCCTCCCAGTGCGGGCTCCCGGGGAAAGGCGGGGGTTGGGCTGGAAACGCAGGTAGCATCTACGCCTCCCCATGGACAGGGGAGGTAATTAGCGGACTTCCCCTTGCGAGGGAACACCTGTGACACCAGGAAGCTGCGTGGAGTGCGGCCCTGAACCTCACCCACACAGTCAGCCGTGTTCCGGAATTCTGAGTGTGGGGAGGTTCCGTCTTCTGTCTGCAGCACCCGAGATCTCCGAGGAGCCCTTCGAGAGTCTTCCCCGAGTCCCTCCCAGTACGGGCTGCCGGGGAAATGCGGGGGTTGGGCTGGAAACGCAGGTAGCATCTAGTGCCTCCCCATGGACAGGGGAGGTAATTATCGGACTTCCCCTTGCGAGGGAACACCTGTGACACCAGGAAGCTGCGTGGAGTGCGGCCCTGAACCTCCCCCACACAGTCAGCCGTGTTCCGGAATTCTGAGTGTGGGGAGGTTCCGTCTTCTGTCTGCAGCACCCGAGATCTCCTAGGAGCCATTCGAGAGTCTTCCCCGAGTCCCTCCCAGTGCGGGCTGCCGGGGAAAGGCGGGGGTAGGGCTGGAAACGCAGGTAGCATCTACGCCTCCCCATGGACAGGGGAGGTAATTAGCGGACTTCCCCTTGCGAGGGAACACCTGTGACACTAGGAAGCTGCGTGGAGTGCGGCCCTGAAACTCACCCACACAGTCAGCCGTGTTCCGGAATTCTGAGTGTGGGGAGGTTCCGTCTTCTGTCTGCAGCACCCGAGATCTCCGAGGAGCCCTTCGAGAGTCTTCCCCGAGTCCCTCCCAGTACGGGCTGCTGGGGAAATGCGGGGGTTGGGCTGGAAACGCAGGTAGCATCTAGTGCCTCCCCATGGACAGGGGAGGTAAGTAGCGGACTTCCCCTTGCGAGGGAACACCTGTGACACCAGGAAGCTGCGTGGAGGGCGGCCCCGAAACTCCCCCACACAGTCAGCCGTGTTCCGGAATTCTGAGTGTGGGGAGGTTCCGTCTTCTGTCTGCAGCACCCGAGATCTCCTAGGAGCCCTTCGAGAGTCTTCCCCGAGTCCCTCCCAGTACGGGCTGCCGGGGAAATGCGGGGGTTGGGCTGGAAACGCAGGTAGCATCTAGTGCCTCCCCATGGACAGGGGAGGTAATTAGCGGACTTCCCCTTGCGAGGGAACACCTGTGACACCAGGAAGCTGCGTGGAGTGCGGCCCTGAACCTCCCCCACACAGTCAGTCGTGTTCCGGAATTCTGAGTGTGGGGAGGTTCCGTCTTCTGTCTGCAGCACCCGAGATCTCCTAGGAGCCATTCGAGAGTCTTCCCCGAGTCCCTCCCAGTGCGGGCTGCCGGGGAAAGGGGGGGGTTGGGCTGGAAACGCAGGTAGCATCTACGCCTCCCCATGGACAGGGGAGGTAATTAGCGGACTTCCCCTTGCGAGGGAACACCTGTGACACTAGGAAGCTGCGTGGAGTGCGGCCCTGAACCTCACCCACACAGTCAGCCGTGTTCCGGAATTCTGAGTGTGGGGAGGTTCCGTCTTCTGTCTGCAGCACCCGAGATCTCCGAGGAGCCCTTCGAGAGTCTTCCCCGAGTCCCTCCCAGTACGGGCTGCCGGGGAAATGCGGGGGTTGGGCTGGAAACGCAGGTAGCATCTAGTGCCTCCCCATGGACAGGGGAGGTAATTATCGGACTTCCCCTTGCGAGGGAACACCTGTGACACCAGGAAGCTGCGTGGAGTGCGGCCCTGAACCTCCCCCACACAGTCAGCCGTGTTCCGGAATTCTGAGTGTGGGGAGGTTCCGTCTTCTGTCTGCAGCACCCGAGATCTCCTAGGAGCCATTCGAGAGTCTTCCACGAGTCCCTCCCAGTGCGGGCTGCCGGGGAAAGGCGGGGGTTGGGCTGGAAACGCAGGTAGCATCTACGCCTCCCCATGGACAGGGGAGGTAATTAGCGGACTTCCCCTTGCGAGGGAACACCTGTGACACTAGGAAGCTGCGTGGAGTGCGGCCCTGAAACTCACCCACACAGTCAGCCGTGTTCCGGAATTCTGAGTGTGGGGAGGTTCCGTCTTCTGTCTGCAGCACCCGAGATCTCCGAGGAGTCCTTCGAGAGTCTTCCCCGAGTCCCTCCCAGTACGGGCTGCTGGGGAAATGCGGGGGTTGGGCTGGAAACGCAGGTAGCATCTAGTGCCTCCCCATGGACAGGGAAGGTAAGTAGCGGACTTCCCCTTGCGAGGGAACACCTGTGACACCAGGAAGCTGCGTGGAGGGCGGCCCCGAACCTCCCCCACACAGTCAGCCGTGTTCCGGAATTCTGAGTGTGGGGAGGTTCCGTCTTCTGTCTGCAGCACCCGAGATCTCCTAGGAGCCCTTCGAGAGTCTTCCCCGAGTCCCTCCCAGTTCGGGCTGCCGGGGAAATGCGGGGGTTGGGCTGGAAACGCAGGTAGCATCTAGTGCCTCCCCATGGACAGGGGAGGTAATTAGCGGACTTCCCCTTGCGAGGGAACACCTGTGACACCAGGAAGCTGCGTGGAGGGCGGCCCCGAACCTCCCCCACACAGTCAGCCGTGTTCCGGAATTCTGAGTGTGGGGAGGTTCCGTCTTCTGTCTGCAGCACCCGAGATCTCCGAGGAGCCCTTCGAGAGTCTTCCCCGAGTCCCTCCCAGTACGGGCTGCCGGGGAAATGCGGGGGTTGTGCTGGAAACGCAGGTAGCATCTAGTGCCTCCCCATGGACAGGGGAAGTAATTAGCGGACTTCCCCTTGCGAGGGAACACCTGTGACACCAGGAAGCTGCGTGGAGGGCGGCCCCGAACCTCCCCCACACAGTCAGCCGTGTTCCGGAATTCTGAGTGTGGGGAGGTTCCGTCTTCTGTCTGCAGCACCCGAGATCTCCTAGGAGCCCTTCGAGAGTCTTCCCCGAGTCCCTCCCAGTACGGGCTGCCGGGGAAATGCGGGGGTTGGGCTGGAAACGCAGGTAGCATCTAGTGCCTCCCCATGGACAGGGGAGGTAATTAGCGGACTTCCCCTTGCGAGGGAACACCTGTGACACCAGGAAGCTGCGTGGAGGGCGGCCCCGAACCTCCCCCACACAGTCAGCCGTGTTCCGGAATTCTGAGTGTGGGGAGGTTCCGTCTTCTGTCTGCAGCACCCGAGATCTCCTAGGAGCCCTTCGAGAGTCTTCCCCGAGTCCCTCCCAGTACGGGCTGCCGGGGAAATGCGGGGGTTGGGCTGGAAACGCAGGTAGCATCTAGTGCCTCCCCATGGACAGGGGAGGTAATTAGCGGACTTCCCCTTGCGAGGGAACACCTGTGACACCAGGAAGCTGCGTGGAGGGCGGCCCCGAACCTCCCCCACACAGTCAGCCGTGTTCCGGAATTCTGAGTGTGGGGAGGTTCCGTCTTCTGTCTGCAGCACCCGAGATCTCCGAGGAGCCCTTCGAGAGTCTTCCCCGAGTCCCTCCCATTACGGGCTGCCGGGGAAATGCGGGGGTTGGGCTGGAAACGCAGGTAGCATCTAGTGCCTCCCCATGGACAGGGGAGGTAATTAGCGGACTTCCCCTTGCGAGGGAACACCTGTGACACCAGGAAGCTGCGTGGAGGGCGGCCCCGAACCTCCCCCACACAGTCAGCCGTGTTCCGGAATTCTGAGTGTGGGGAGGTTCCGTCTTCTGTCTGCAGCACCCGAGATCTCCTAGGAGCCCTTCGAGAGTCTTCCCCGAGTCCCTCCCAGTACGGGCTGCCGGGGAAATGCGGGGGTTGGGCTGGAAACGCAGGTAGCATCTAGTGCCTCCCCATGGACAGGGGAGGTAATTAGCGGACTTCCCCTTGCGAGGGAACACCTGTGACACCAGGAAGCTGCGTGGAGGGCGGCCCCGAACCTCCCCCACACAGTCAGCCGTGTTCCGGAATTCTGAGTGTGGGGAGGTTCCGTCTTCTCTCTGCAGCACCCGAGATCTCCTAGGAGCCCTTCGAGAGTCTTCCCCGAGTCCCTCCCTGTGCGGGCTCCCGGGGAAAGGCGGGGGTTGGGCTGGAAACGCAGGTAGCATCTACGCCTCCCCATGGACAGGGGAGGTAATTAGCGGAATTCCACTTTCGAGGGAACACCTGTGACACCAGGAAGCTGCGTGGAGTGCGGCCCTGAACCTCACCCACACAGTCAGCCGTGTTCCGGAATTCTGAGTGTGGGGAGGTTCCGTCTTCTGTCTGCAGCACCCGAGATCTCCGAGGAGCCCTTCGAGAGTCTTCCCCGAGTCCCTCCCAGTACGGGCTGCCGGGGAAATGCGGGGGTTGGGCTGGAAACGCAGGTAGCATCTAGTGCCTCCCCATGGACAGGGGAGGTAATTAGCGGACTTCCCCTTGCGAGGGAACACCTGTGACACTAGGAAGCTGCGTGGAGGGCGGCCCCGAACCTCCCCCACACAGTCATCCGTGTTCCGGAATTCTGAGTGTTGGGAGGTTCCGTCTTATGTCTGCAGCACCCGAGATCTCCTAGGAGCCCTTCGAGAGTCTTCCCCGAGTCCCTCCCAGTACGGGCTGCCGGGGAAATGCGGGGGTTGGGCTGGAAACGCAGGTAGCATCTAGTGCCTCCCCATGGACAGGGGAGGTAATTAGCGGACTTCCCCTTGCGAGGGAACACCTGTGACACCAGGAAGCTGCGTGGAGGGCGGCCCCGAACATCCCCCACACAGTCAGCCGTGTTCCGGAATTCTGAGTGTGGGGAGGTTCCGTCTTCTGTCTGCAGCACCCGAGATCTCCGAGGAGCCCTTCGAGAGTCTTCCCCGAGTCCCTCCCAGTACGGGCTGCCGGGGAAATGCGGGGGTTGGGCTGGAAACGCAGGTAGCATCTAGTGCCTCCCCATGGACAGGGGAGGTAATTAGCGGACTTCCCCTTGCGAGGGAACACCTGTGACACCAGGAAGCTGCGTGGAGGGCGGCCCCGAACCTCCCCCACACAGTCAGCCGTGTTCCGGAATTCTGAGTGTGGGGAGGTTCCGTCTTCTGTCTGCAGCACCCGAGATCTCCGAGGAGCCCTTCGAGAGTCTTCCCCGAGTCCCTCTCAGTACGGGCTGCCGGGGAAATGCGGGGGTTGGGCTGGAAACGCAGGTAGCATCTAGTGCCTCCCCATGGACAGGGGAGGTAAGTAGCGGACTTCCCCTTGCAAGGGAACACCTGTGACACCAGGAAGCTGCGTGGAGGGCGGCCCTAAACCTCACCCAAACAATCACCCTTCTTCCGGAATTCTGAGTGTGGGGAGGTTCCGTCTTCTGTCTGCAGCACCCGAGATCTCCTAGGAGCCCTTCGAGAGTCTTCCCCGAGTCCCTCCCAGTGCGGGCTGCCGGGGAAAGGCGGGGGTTGGGCTGGAAACGCAGGTAGCATCTATGCCTCCCCATGGACAGGGGAGGTAATTAGCGGACTTCCCCTTGCGAGGGAACACCTGTGACACCAGGAAGTTGCGTGGAGTGCGGCCCTGAACCTCACCCACACAGTCAGACGTGTTCCGGAATTCTGAGTGTGGGGAGGTTCCGTCTTCTGTCTGCAGCACCCGAGATCTCCGAGGAGCCCTTCGAGAGTCTTCCCCGAGTCCCTCTCAGTACGGGCTGCCGGGGAAATGCGGGGGTTGTGCTGGAAACGCAGGTAGCATCTAGTGCCTCCCCATGGACAGGGGAGGTAATTAGCGGACTTCCCCTTGCGAGGGAACACCTGTGACACCAGGAAGCTGCGTGGAGGGCGGCCCCGAACCTCCCCCACACAGTCAGCCGTGTTCCGGAATTCTGAGTGTGGGGAGGTTCCGTCTTCTGTCTGCAGCACCCGAGATCTCCTAGGAGCCCTTCGAGAGTCTTCCCCGAGTCCCTCCCAGTACGGGCTGCCGGGGAAATGCGGGGGTTGGGCTGGAAACGCAGGTAGAATCTAGTGCCTCCCCATGGACAGGGGATGTAATTAGCGGACCTCCCCTTGCGAGGGAACACCTGTGACACCAGGAAGCTGCGTGGAGTGCGGCCCCGAAACTCCCCCACACAGTCAGCCGTGTTCCGGAATTCTGAGTGTGGGGAGGTTCCGTCTTCTGTCTGCAGCACCCGAGATCTCCTAGGAGCCCTTCGAGAGTCTTCCCCGAGTCCCTCCCAGTACGGGCTGCCGGGGAAATGCGGGGGTTGGGCTGGAAACGCAGGTAGCATCTAGTGCCTCCCCATGGACAGGGGAGGTAATTAGCGGACTTCCCCTTGCGAGGGAACACCTGTGACACCAGGAAGCTGCTTGGAGGGCGGCCCCGAACCTCCCCCACACAGTCAGCCGTGTTCCGGAATTCTGAGTGTGGGGAGGTTCCGTCTTCTGTCTGCAGCACCCGAGATCTCCTAGGAGCCCTTCGAGAGTCTTCCCCGAGTCCCTCCCAGTACGTGCTGCCGGGGAAATGCGAGGGTTGGGCTGGAAACGCAGGTAGCATCTAGTGCCTCCCCATGGACAGGGGAGGTAATTAGCGGACTTCCCCTTGCGAGGGAACACCTGTGACACCAGGAAGCTGCGTGGAGGGCGGCCCCGAACCTCCCCCACACAGTCAGCCGTGTTCCGGAATTCTGAGTGTGGGGAGGTTCCGTCTTCTGTCTGCAGCCCCTGAGATCTCCTAGGAGCCCTTCGAGAGTCTTCCCCGAGTCCCTCCCAGTACGGGCTGCCGGGGAAATGTGGGGGTTGTGCTGGAAACGCAGGTAGCATCTAGTGCCTCCCCATGGACACGGGAGGTAATTAGCGGACTTCCCCTTGCGAGGGAACACCTGTGACACCAGGAAGCTGCGTGGAGGGCGGCCCCGAACCTCACCCACACAGTCAGCCGTGTTCCGGAATTCTGAGTATGGGGAGGTTCCGTCTTCTGTCTGCAGCACCCGAGATCTCCTAGGAGCCTTTCGAGAGTCTTCCCCGAGTCCCTCCCAGTTCGGGCTGCCGGGGAAATGCGGGGGTTGGGCTGGAAACGCAGGTAGCATCTAGTGCCTCCCCATGGACAGGGGAGGTAATTAGCGGACTTCCCCTTGCGAGGGAACACCTGTGACACCAGGAAGCTGCGTGGAGGGCGGCCCCGAACCTCCCCCACACAGTCAGCCGTGTTCCGGAATTCTGAGTGTGGGGAGGTTCCGTCTTCTTTCTGCAGCACCCGAGATCTCCTAGGAGCCCTTCGAGAGTCTTCCCCGAGTCCCTCCCAGTACGGGCTGCCGGGGAAATGCGGGGGTTGGGCTGGAAACGCAGGTAGCATCTAGTGCCTCCCCATGGACAGGGGAGGTAATTAGCGGACTTCCCCTTGCGAGGGAACACCTGTGACACCAGGAAGGTGCGTGGAGGGCGGCCCCGAACCTCCCCCACACAGTCAGCCGTGTTCCGGAATTCTGAGCGTGGGGAGGTTCCGTCTTCTGTCTGCAGCAACCGAGATCTCCGAGGAGCCCTTCGAGAGTATTCCCCGAGTCCCTCCCAGTACGGGCTGCCGGGGAAATTCGGGGGTTGGGCTGGAAACGCAGGTAGCATCTAGTGTCTCCCCATGGACAGGGGAGGTAATTAGCGGACTTCCCCTTGCGAGGGAACACCTGTGACACTAGGAAGCTGCGTGGAGGGCGGCCCCGAACCTCCCCCACACAGTCATCCGTGTTCCGGAATTCTGAGGGTGGGGAGGTTCCGTCTTATGTCTGCAGCACCCGAGATCTCCTAGGAGCCCTTCGAGAGTCTTCCCCGAGTCCCTCCCAGTACGGGCTGCCGGGGAAATGCGGGGGTTGGGCTGGAAACGCAGGTAGCATCTAGTGACTCCCCATGGACAGGGGAGGTAATTAGCGGACTTCCCCTTGCGAGGGAACACCTGTGACACCAGGAAGCTGCGTGGAGGGCGGCCCTAAACCTCACCCAATCAGTCACCCTTGTTCCGGAATTCTGAGTGTGGGGAGGTTCCGTCTTCTCTCTGCAGCACCCGAGATCTCCTAGGAGCCCTTCGAGAGTCTTCCCGAGTCCCTCCCAGTGCGGGCTCCCGGGGAAAGTCGGGGGTTGGGCTGGAAACGCAGGTAGCATCTACGCCTCCCCATGGACAGGGGAGGTAATTAGCGGACTTCCCCTTGCGAGGGAACACCTGTGACACCAGGAAGCTGCGTGGAGTGCGGCCCTGAACCTCACCCACACAGTCAGCCGTGTTCCGGAATTCTGAGCGTGGGGAGGTTCCGTCTTCTGTCTGCAGCACCCGAGATCTCTGAGGAGCCCTTCGAGAGTATTCCCCGAGTCCCTCCCAGTACGGGCTGCCGGGGAAATTCGGGGGTTGGGCTGGAAACGCAGGTAGCATCTAGTGCCTCCCCATGGACAGGGGAGGTAATTAGCGGACTTCCCCTTGCGAGGGAACACCTGTGACACTAGGAAGCTGCGTGGAGGGCGGCCCCGAACCTCCCCCACACAGTCATCCGTGTTCCGGAATTCTGAGGGTGGGGAGGTTCCGTCTTATGTCTGCAGCACCCGAGATCTCCGAGGAGCCCTTCGAGAGTCTTCCCCGAGTCCCTCCCAGTACGGGCTGCCGGGGAAATGCGGGGGTTGGGCTGGAAACGCAGGTAGCATCTAGTGCCTCCCCATGGACAGGGGAGGTAATTAGCGGACTTCCCCTTGCGAGGGAACACCTGTGACACCAGGAAGCTGCGTGGAGTGCGTCCCTGAACTTCCCCCACACAGTCAGCCGTGTTCCGGAATTCTGAGTGTGAGGAGGTTCCGTCTTCTGTCTGCAGCACCCGAGATCTCCTAGGAGCCATTCGAGAGTCTTCCCCGAGTCCCTCCCAGTGCGGGCTGCCGGGGAAAGGCGGGGGTTGGGCTGGAAACGCAGGTAGCATCTACGCCTCCCCATGGACAGGGGAGGTAATTAGCGGACTTCCCCTTGCGAGGGAACACCTGTGACACTAGGAAGCTGCGTGGACTGCGGCCCTGAACCTCACCCACACAGTCAGCCGTGTTCCGGAATTCTGAGTGTGGGGAGGTTCCGTCTTCTGTCTGCAGCACCCGAGATCTCCGAGGAGCCCTTCGAGAGTCTTCCCCGAGTCCCTCCCAGTACGGGCTGCCGGGGAAATGCGGGGGTTGGGCTGGAAACGCAGGTAGCATCTAGTGCCTCCCCATGGACAGGGGAGGTAAGTAGCGGACTTCCCCTTGCGAGGGAACACCTGTGACACCAGGAAGCTGCGTGGAGGGCGGCCCCGAACCTCCCCCACACAGTCAGCCGTGTTCCGGAATTCTGAGTGTGGGGAGGTTCCGTCTTCTGTCTGCAGCACCCGAGATCTCCTAGGAGCCCTTCGAGAGTCTTCCCCGAGTCCCTCCCAGTACGGGCTGCCGGGGAAATGCGGGGGTTGGGCTGGAAACGCAGGTAGCATCTAGTGCCTCCCCATGGACAGGGGAGGTAATTAGCGGATTTCCCCTTGCGAGGGAACACCTGTGACACCAGGAAGCTGCGTGGAGGGCGGCCCCGAACCTCCCCCACACAGTCAGCCGTGTTCCGGAATTCTGAGTGTGGGGAGGTTCCGTCTTCTGTCTGCAGCACCCGAGATCTCCGAGGAGCCCTTCGAGAGTCTTCCCCGAGTCCCTCCCAGTACGGGCTGCCGGGGAAATGCGGGGGTTGGGCTGGAAACGCAGGTAGCATCTAGTGCCTCCCCATGGACAGGGGAGGTAATTAGCGGACTTCCCCTTGCGAGGGAACACCTGTGACACCAGGAAGCTGCGTGGAGGGCGGCCCCGAACCTCCCCCACACAGTCAGCCGTGTTCCGGAATTCTGAGTGTGGGGAGGTTCCGTCTTCTGTCTGCAGCACCCGAGATCTCCTAGGAGCCCTTTGAGAGTCTTCCCCGTGTCCCTCTCAGTACGGGCTGCCGGGGAAAGGCGGGGGTTGGGCTGGAAACGCAGGTAGCATCTATGCCTCCCCAAGGACAGGGGAGGTAATTAGCGGACTTCCCCTTGCGAGGGAACACCTGTGACACCAGGAAGCTGCGTGGAGTGCGGCCCTGAACCTCCCCCACACAGTCAGCCGTGTTCCGGAATTCTGAGTGTGGGGAGGTTCCGTCTTCTGTCTGCAGCACCCGAGATCTCCGAGGAGCCCTTCGAGAGTCTTCCCCGAGTCCCTCCCAGTACGGGCTGCCGGGGAAATGCAGGGGTTGTGCTGGAAACGCAGGTAGCATCTAGTGCCTCCCCATGGACAGGGGAGGTAATTAGCGGACTTCCCCTTGCGAAGGATCACCTGTGACACCAGGAAGCTGCGTGCAGGGCGGCCCCGAACCTCCCCCACACAGTCAGCCGTGTTCCGGACTTCTGAGTGTGGGGAGGTTCCGTCTTCTGTCTGCAGCACCCGAGATCTCCTAGGAGCCCTTCGAGAGTCTTCCCCGAGTCCCTCCCAGTACGGGCTGCCGGGGAAATGCGGGGGTTTGGCTGGAAACGCAGGTAGCATCTAGTGCCTCCCCATGGACAGGGGAGGTAATTAGCGGACTTCCACTTGCGAGGGAACACCTGTGACACCAGGAAGCTGCGTGGAATGCGGCCCCGAACCTCCCCCACACAGTCAGCCGTGTTCCGGAATTCTGAGTGTGGGGAGGTTCCGTCTTCTGTCTGCAGCACCCGAGATCTCCTAGGAGCCCTTCGAGAGTCTTCCCCGAGTCCCTCCCAGTACGGGCTGCCGGGGAAATGCGGGGGTTGGGCTGGAAACGCAGGTAGCATCTAGTGCCTCCCCATGGACAGGGGAGGTAAGTAGCGGACTTCCCCTTGCGAGGGAACACCTGTGACACCAGGAAGCTGCGTGGAGGGCGGCCCTAAACCTCACCCAAACAGTCACACTTGTTCCGGAATTCTGAGTGTGGGGAGGTTCCGTCTTCTGTCTGCAGCACCCGAGATCTCCTAGGAGCCCTTCGAGAGTCTTCCCCGAGTCCCTCCCAGTACGGGCTGCCGGGGAAATGCGGGGGTTGGGCTGGAAACGCAGGTAGCATCTAGTGCCTCCCCATGGACAGGGGAGGTAATTAGCGGACTTCCCCTTGCGAGGGAACACCTGTGACACCAGGAAGTTGCGTGGAGTGCGGCCCTGAACCTCACCCACACAGTCAGACGTGTTCCGGAATTCTGAGTGTGGGGAGGTTCCGTCTTCTGTCTGCAGCACCCGAGATCTCCGAGGAGCCCTTCGAGAGTCTTCCCCGAGTCCCTCTCAGTACGGGCTGCCGGGGAAATGCGGGGGTTGTGCTGGAAACGCAGGTAGCATCTAGTGCCTCCCCATGGACAGGGGAGGTAATTAGCGGACTTCCCCTTGCGAGGGAACACCTGTGACACCAGGAAGCTGCGTGGAGGGCGGCCCCGAACCTCCCCCACACAGTCAGCCGTGTTCCGGAATTCTGAGTGTGGGGAGGTTCCGTCTTCTGTCTGCAGCACCCGAGATCTCCTAGGAGCCCTTCGAGAGTCTTCCCCGAGTCCCTCCAGTACGGGCTGCCGGGGAAATGCGGGGGTTGGGCTGGAAACGCAGGTAGAATCTAGTGCCTCCCCATGGACAGGGGATGTAATTAGCGGACCTCCCCTTGCGAGGGAACACCTGTGACACCAGGAAGCTGCGTGGAGTGCGGCCCCGAAACTCCCCCACACAGTCAGCCGTGTTCCGGAATTCTGAGTGTGGGGAGGTTCCGTCTTCTGTCTGCAGCACCCGAGATCTCCTAGGAGCCCTTCGAGAGTCTTCCCCGAGTCCCTCCCAGTACGGGCTGCCGGGGAAATGCGGGGGTTGGGCTGGAAACGCAGGTAGCATCTAGTGCCTCCCCATGGACAGGGGAGGTAATTAGCGGACTTCCCCTTGCGAGGGAACACCTGTGACACCAGGAAGCTGCTTGGAGGGCGGCCCCGAACCTCCCCCACACAGTCAGCCGTGTTCCGGAATTCTGAGTGTGGGGAGGTTCCGTCTTCTGTCTGCAGCACCCGAGATCTCCTAGGAGCCCTTCGAGAGTCTTCCCCGAGTCCCTCCCAGTACGTGCTGCCGGGGAAATGCGAGGGTTGGGCTGGAAACGCAGGTAGCATCTAGTGCCTCCCCATGGACAGGGGAGGTAATTAGCGGACTTCCCCTTGCGAGGGAACACCTGTGACACCAGGAAGCTGCGTGGAGGGCGGCCCCGAACCTCCCCCACACAGTCAGCCGTGTTCCGGAATTCTGAGTGTGGGGAGGTTCCGTCTTCTGTCTGCAGCCCCTGAGATCTCCTAGGAGCCCTTCGAGAGTCTTCCCCGAGTCCCTCCCAGTACGGGCTGCCGGGGAAATGCGGGGGTTGGGCTGGAAACGCAGGTAGCATCTAGTGCCTCCCCATGGACACGGGAGGTAATTAGCGGACCTCCCCTTGCGAGGGAACACCTGTGACACCAGGAAGCTGCGTGGAGTGCGGCCCCGAAACTCCCCCACACAGTCAGCCGTGTTCCGGAATTCTGAGTGTGGGGAGGTTCCGTCTTCTGTCTGCAGCACCCGAGATCTCCTAGGAGCCCTTCGAGAGTCTTCCCCGAGTCCCTCCCAGTACGGGCTGCCGGGGAAATGCGGGGGTTGGGCTGGAAACGCAGGTAGCATCTAGTGCCTCCCCATGGACAGGGGAGGTAATTAGCGGACTTCCCCTTGCGAGGGAACACCTGTGACACCAGGAAGCTGCTTGGAGGGCGGCCCCGAACCTCCCCCACACAGTCAGCCGTGTTCCGGAATTCTGAGTGTGGGGAGGTTCCGTCTTCTTTCTGCAGCACCCGAGATCTCCTAGGAGCCCTTCGAGAGTCTTCCCCGAGTCCCTCCCAGTACGGGCTGCCGGGGAAATGCGGGGGTTGGGCTGGAAACGCAGGTAGCATCTAGTGCCTCCCCATGGACAGGGGAGGTAATTAGCGGACTTCCCCTTGCGAGGGAACACCTGTGACACCAGGAAGGTGCGTGGAGGGCGGCCCCGAACCTCCCCCACACAGTCAGCCGTGTTCCGGAATTCTGAGTGTGGGGAGGTTCCGACTTCTCTCTGCAGCACCCGAGATCTCCTAGGAGCCCTTCGAGAGTCTTCCCCGAGTCCCTCCCAGTACGGGCTGCCGGGGAAATGCGGGGGTTGGGCTGGAAACGCAGGTAGCATCTAGTGCCTCCCCATGGACAGGGGAGGTAATTAGCGGATTTCCCCTTGCGAGGGAACACCTGTGACACCAGGAAGCTGCGTGGAGGGCGGCCCCGAACCTCCCCCACACAGTCAGCCGTGTTCCGGAATTCTGAGTGTGGGGAGGTTCCGTCTTCTGTCTGCAGCACCCGAGATCTCCGAGGAGCCCTTCGAGAGTCTTCCCCGAGTCCCTCCCAGTACGGGCTGCCGGGGAAATGCGGGGGTTGGGCTGGAAACGCAGGTAGCATCTAGTGCCTCCCCATGGACAGGGGAGGTAATTAGCGGACTTCCCCTTGCGAGGGAACACCTGTGACACCAGGAAGCTGCGTGGAGGGCGGCCCCGAACCTCCCCCACACAGTCAGCCGTGTTCCGGAATTCTGAGTGTGGGGAGGTTCCGTCTTCTGTCTGCAGCACCCGAGATCTCCTAGGAGCCCTTTGAGAGTCTTCCCCGTGTCCCTCTCAGTACGGGCTGCCGGGGAAAGGCGGGGGTTGGGCTGGAAACGCAGGTAGCATCTATGCCTCCCCAAGGACAGGGGAGGTAATTAGCGGACTTCCCCTTGCGAGGGAACACCTGTGACACCAGGAAGCTGCGTGGAGTGCGGCCCTGAACCTCCCCCACACAGTCAGCCGTGTTCCGGAATTCTGAGTGTGGGGAGGTTCCGTCTTCTGTCTGCAGCACCCGAGATCTCCGAGGAGCCCTTCGAGAGTCTTCCCCGAGTCCCTCCCAGTACGGGCTGCCGGGGAAATGCAGGGGTTGTGCTGGAAACGCAGGTAGCATCTAGTGCCTCCCCATGGACAGGGGAGGTAATTAGCGGACTTCCCCTTGCGAAGGATCACCTGTGACACCAGGAAGCTGCGTGCAGGGCGGCCCCGAACCTCCCCCACACAGTCAGCCGTGTTCCGGACTTCTGAGTGTGGGGAGGTTCCGTCTTCTGTCTGCAGCACCCGAGATCTCCTAGGAGCCCTTCGAGAGTCTTCCCCGAGTCCCTCCCAGTACGGGCTGCCGGGGAAATGCGGGGGTTTGGCTGGAAACGCAGGTAGCATCTAGTGCCTCCCCATGGACAGGGGAGGTAATTAGCGGACTTCCACTTGCGAGGGAACACCTGTGACACCAGGAAGCTGCGTGGAATGCGGCCCCGAACCTCCCCCACACAGTCAGCCGTGTTCCGGAATTCTGAGTGTGGGGAGGTTCCGTCTTCTGTCTGCAGCACCCGAGATCTCCTAGGAGCCCTTCGAGAGTCTTCCCCGAGTCCCTCCCAGTACGGGCTGCCGGGGAAATGCGGGGGTTGGGCTGGAAACGCAGGTAGCATCTAGTGCCTCCCCATGGACAGGGGAGGTAAGTAGCGGACTTCCCCTTGCGAGGGAACACCTGTGACACCAGGAAGCTGCGTGGAGGGCGGCCCTAAACCTCACCCAAACAGTCACACTTGTTCCGGAATTCTGAGTGTGGGGAGGTTCCGTCTTCTGTCTGCAGCACCCGAGATCTCCTAGGAGCCCTTCGAGAGTCTTCCCCGAGTCCCTCCCAGTACGGGCTGCCGGGGAAATGCGGGGGTTGGGCTGGAAACGCAGGTAGCATCTAGTGCCTCCCCATGGACAGGGGAGGTAATTAGCGGACTTCCCCTTGCGAGGGAACACCTGTGACACCAGGAAGTTGCGTGGAGTGCGGCCCTGAACCTCACCCACACAGTCAGACGTGTTCCGGAATTCTGAGTGTGGGGAGGTTCCGTCTTCTGTCTGCAGCACCCGAGATCTCCGAGGAGCCCTTCGAGAGTCTTCCCCGAGTCCCTCTCAGTACGGGCTGCCGGGGAAATGCGGGGGTTGTGCTGGAAACGCAGGTAGCATCTAGTGCCTCCCCATGGACAGGGGAGGTAATTAGCGGACTTCCCCTTGCGAGGGAACACCTGTGACACCAGGAAGCTGCGTGGAGGGCGGCCCCGAACCTCCCCCACACAGTCAGCCGTGTTCCGGAATTCTGAGTGTGGGGAGGTTCCGTCTTCTTTCTGCAGCACCCGAGATCTCCTAGGAGCCCTTCGAGAGTCTTCCCCGAGTCCCTCCCAGTACGGGCTGCCGGGGAAATGCGGGGGTTGGGCTGGAAACGCAGGTAGAATCTAGTGCCTCCCCATGGACAGGGGATGTAATTAGCGGACCTCCCCTTGCGAGGGAACACCTGTGACACCAGGAAGCTGCGTGGAGTGCGGCCCCGAAACTCCCCCACACAGTCAGCCGTGTTCCGGAATTCTGAGTGTGGGGAGGTTCCGTCTTCTGTCTGCAGCACCCGAGATCTCCTAGGAGCCCTTCGAGAGTCTTCCCCGAGTCCCTCCCAGTACGGGCTGCCGGGGAAATGCGGGGGTTGGGCTGGAAACGCAGGTAGCATCTAGTGCCTCCCCATGGACAGGGGAGGTAATTAGCGGACTTCCCCTTGCGAGGGAACACCTGTGACACCAGGAAGCTGCTTGGAGGGCGGCCCCGAACCTCCCCCACACAGTCAGCCGTGTTCCGGAATTCTGAGTGTGGGGAGGTTCCGTCTTCTTTCTGCAGCACCCGAGATCTCCTAGGAGCCCTTCGAGAGTCTTCCCCGAGTCCCTCCCAGTACGTGCTGCCGGGGAAATGCGGGGGTTGGGCTGGAAACGCAGGTAGCATC
Organism: Camelus bactrianus; assembly: GCF_048773025.1. NCBI lineage: Eukaryota > Metazoa > Chordata > Mammalia > Artiodactyla > Camelidae > Camelus > Camelus bactrianus. The sequence continues at coordinate 714,824 of NW_027413971.1, read as the reverse complement.
TAGTGCCTCCCCATGGACAGGGGAGGTAATTAGCGGACTTCCCCTTGCGAGGGAACACCTGTGACACCAGGAAGGTGCGTGGAGGGCGGCCCCGAACCTCCCCCACACAGTCAGCCGTGTTCCGGAATTCTGAGTGTGGGGAGGTTCCGACTTCTCTCTGCAGCACCCGAGATCTCCTAGGAGCCCTTCGAGAGTCTTCCCCGAGTCCCTCCCAGTACGGGCTGCCGGGGAAATGCGGGGGTTGGGCTGGAAACGCAGGTAGCATCTAGTGCCTCCCCATGGACAGGGGAGGTAAGTAGCGGACTTCCCCTTGCGAGGGAACACCTGTGACACCAGGAAGCTGCGTGGAGGGCGGCCCCGAACCTCCCCCACACAGTCAGCCGTGTTCCGGAATTCTGAGTGTGGGGAGGTTCCGTCTTCTGTCTGCAGCACCCGAGATCTCCTAGGAGCCCTTCGAGAGTCTTCCCCGAGTCCCTCCCATTACGGGCTGCCGGGGAAATGCGGGGGTTGGGCTGGAAACGCAGGTAGCATCTAGTGCCTCCCCATGGACAGGGGAGGTAATTAGCGGACTTCCCCTTGCGAGGGAACACCTGTGACACCAGGAAGCTGCGTGGAGGGCGGCCCCGAACCTCCCCCACACAGTCAGCCGTGTTCCGGAATTCTGAGTGTGGGGAGGTTCCGTCTTCTGTCTGCAGCACCCGAGATCTCCGAGGAGCCCTTCGAGAGTCTTCCCCGAGTCCCTCCCAGTACGGGCTGCCGGGGAAATGCGGGGGTTGTGCTGGAAACGCAGGTAGCATCTAGTGCCTCCCCATGGACAGGGGAAGTAATTAGCGGACTTCCCCTTGCGAGGGAACACCTGTGACACCAGGAAGCTGCGTGGAGGGCGGCCCCGAACCTCCCCCACACAGTCAGCCGTGTTCCGGAATTCTGAGTGTGGGGAGGTTCCGTCTTCTGTCTGCAGCACCCGAGATCTCCTAGGAGCCCTTCGAGAGTCTTCCCCGAGTCCCTCCCAGTACGGGCTGCCGGGGAAATGCGGGGGTTGGGCTGGAAAAGCAGGTAGCATCTAGTGCCTCCCCATGGACAGGGGAGGTAATTAGCGGACTTCCCCTTGCGAGGGAACACCTGTGACACCAGGAAGCTGCGTGGAGGGCGGCCCCGAACCTCCCCCACACAGTCAGCCGTGTTCCGGAATTCTTAGTGTGGGGAGGTTCCGTCTTCTGTCTGCAGCACCCGAGATCTCCTAGGAGCCCTTCGAGAGTCTTCCCCGAGTCCCTCCCAGTACGGGCTGCCGGGGAAATGCGGGGGTTGGGCTGGAAACGCAGGTAGCATCTAGTGCCTCCCCATGGACAGGGGAGGTAATTAGCGGACTTCCCCTTGCGAGGGAACACCTGTGACACCAGGAAGCTGCGTGGAGGGCGGCCCCGAACCTCCCCCACACAGTCAGCCGTGTTCCGGAATTCTGAGTGTGGGGAGGTTCCGTCTTCTGTCTGCAGCACCCGAGATCTCCGAGGAGCCCTTCGAGAGTCTTCCCCGAGTCCCTCCCAGTACGGGCTGCCGGGGAAATGCGGGGGTTGTGCTGGAAACGCAGGTAGCATCTAGTGCCTCCCCATGGACAGGGGAGGTAATTAGCGGACTTCCCCTTGCGAGGGAACACCTGTGACACCAGGAAGCTGCGTGGAGGGCGGCCCCGAACCTCCCCCACACAGTCAGCCGTGTTCCGGAATTCTGAGTGTGGGGAGGTTCCGTCTTCTGTCTGCAGCACCCGAGATCTCATAGGAGCCCTTCGAGAGTCTTCCCCGAGTCCCTCCCAGTACGGGCTGCCGGGGAAATGCGGGGGTTGGGCTGGAAACGCAGGTAGCATCTAGTGCCTCCCCATGGACAGGGGAGGTAATTAGCGGACTTCCCCTTGCGAGGGAACACCTGTGACACCAGGAAGCTGCGTGGAGGGCGGCCCCGAACCTCCCCCACACAGTCAGCCGTGTTCCGGAATTCTGAGTGTGGGGAGGTTCCGTCTTCTCTCTGCAGCACCCGAGATCTCCTAGGAGCCCTTCGAGAGTCTTCCCCGAGTCCCTCCCAGTACGGGCTGCCGGGGAAATGCGGGGGTTGGGCTGGAAACGCAGGTAGCATCTAGTGCCTCCCCATGGACAGGGGAGGTAAGTAGCGGACTTCCCCTTGCGAGGGAACACCTGTGACACCAGGAAGCTGCGTGGAGGGCGGCCCCGAACCTCCCCCACACAGTCAGCCGTGTTCCGGAATTCTGAGTGTGGGGAGGTTCCGACTTCTCTCTGCAGCACCCGAGATCTCCTAGGAGCCCTTCGAGAGTCTTCCCCGAGTCCCTCCCAGTACGGGCTGCCGGGGAAATGCGGGGGTTGGGCTGGAAACGCAGGTAGCATCTAGTGCCTCCCCATGGACAGGGGAGGTAATTAGCGGACTTCCCCTTGCGAGGGAACACCTGTGACACCAGGAAGGTGCGTGGAGGGCGGCCCCGAACCTCCCCCACACAGTCAGCCGTGTTCCGGAATTCTGAGTGTGGGGAGGTTCCGTCTTCTCTCTGCAGCACCCGAGATCTCCTAGGAGCCCTTCGAGAGTCTTCCCCGAGTCCCTCCCAGTACGGGCTGCCGGGGAAATGCGGGGGTTGGGCTGGAAACGCAGGTAGCATCTAGTGCCTCCCCATGGACAGGGGAGGTAATTAGCGGACTTCCCCTTGCGAGGGAACACCTGTGACACCAGGAAGCTGCGTGGAGGGCGGCCCCGAACCTCCCCCACACAGTCAGCCGTGTTCCGGAATTCTGAGTGTGGGGAGGTTCCGTCTTCTGTCTGCAGCACCCGAGATCTCCTAGGAGCCCTTCGAGAGTCTTCACCGAGTCCCTCCCAGTACGGGCTGCCGGGGAAATGCGAGGGATGGGCTGGAAACGCAGGTAGCATCTAGTGCCTCCCCATGGACAGGGGAGGTAATTAGCGGACTTCCCCTTGCGAGGGAACACCTGTGACACCAGGAAGCTGCGTGGAGGGCGGCCCCGAACCTCCCCCACACAGTCAGCCGTGTTCCGGAATTCTGAGTGTGGGGAGGTTCCGTCTTCTGTCTGCAGCACCCGAGATCTCCTAGGAGCCCTTCGAGAGTCTTCCCCGAGTCCCTCCCAGTACGGGCTGCCGGGGAAATGCGGGGGTTGGGCTGGAAACGCAGGTAGCATCTAGTGCCTCCCCATGGACAGGGGAGGTAAGTAGCGGACTTCCCCTTGCGAGGGAACACCTGTGACACCAGGAAGCTGCGTGGAGGGCGGCCCTAAACTTCACCCAAACAGTCACCCTTGTTCCGGAATTCTGAGTGTGGGGAGGTTCCGTCTTCTGTCTGCAGCACCCGAGATCTCCTAGGAGCCCTTCGAGAGTCTTCACCGAGTCCCTCCCAGTACGGGCTGCCGGGGAAATGCGAGGGATGGGCTGGAAACGCAGGTAGCATCTAGTGCCTCCCCATGGACAGGGGAGGTAATTAGCGGACTTCCCCTTGCGAGGGAACACCTGTGACACCAGGAAGCTGCGTGGAGGGCGGCCCCGAACCTCCCCCACACAGTCAGCCGTGTTCCGGAATTCTGAGTGTGGGGAGGTTCCGTCTTCTGTCTGCAGCACCCGAGATCTCCTAGGAGCCCTTCGAGAGTCTTCCCCGAGTCCCTCCCAGTACGGGCTGCCGGGGAAATGCGGGGGTTGGGCTGGAAACGCAGGTAGCATCTAGTGCCTCCCCATGGACAGGGGAGGTAAGTAGCGGACTTCCCCTTGCGAGGGAACACCTGTGACACCAGGAAGCTGCGTGGAGGGCGGCCCTAAACTTCACCCAAACAGTCACCCTTGTTCCGGAATTCTGAGTGTGGGGAGGTTCCGTCTTCTCTCTGCAGCACCCGAGATCTCCTAGGAGCCCTTCGAGAGTCTTCCCCGAGTCCCTCCCAGTGTGGGCTCCCGGGGAAAGGCGGGGGTTGGGCTGGAAACGCAGGTAGAATCTACGCCTCCTCATGGACAGGGGAGGTAATTAGCGGACTTCCCCTTGCGAGGGAACACCTGTGACACTAGGAAGCTGCGTGGAGTGCGGCCCCGAACCTCCCCCACACAGTCAGGCGTGTTCCGGAATTCTGATTGTGGGGAGGTTCCGTCTTCTGTCTGCAGCACCCGAGATCTCCTAGGAGCCCTTCGAGAGTCTTCCCCGAGTCCCTCCCAGTACGGGCTGCCGGGGAAATGCGGGGGTTGGGCTGGAAACGCAGGTAGCATCTAGTGCCTCCCCATGGACAGGGGAGGTAAGTAGCGGACTTCCCCTTGCGAGGGAACACCTGTGACACTAGGAAGCTGCGTGGAGTGCGGCCCTGAACCTCACCCACACAGTCAGCCGTGTTCCGGAATTCTGAGTGTGGGGAGGTTCCGTCTTCTGTCTGCAGCACCCGAGATCTCCGAGGAGCCCTTCGAGAGTCTTCCCCGAGTCCCTCCCAGTACGGGCTGCCGGGGAAATGCGGGGGTTGGGCTGGAAACGCAGGTAGCATCTAGTGCCTCCCCATGGACAGGGGAGGTAAGTAGCGGACGTCCCCTTGCGAGGGAACACCTGTGACACCAGGAAGCTGCGTGGAGGGCGGCCCCGAACCTCCCCCACACAGTCAGCCGTGTTCCGGAATTCTGAGTGTGGGGAGGTTCCGTCTTCTGTCTGCAGCACCCGAGATCTCCTAGGAGCCCTTCGAGAGTCTTCCCCGAGTCCCTCCCAGTGCGGGCTGCCTGGGAAAGGCGGGGGTTGGGCTGGAAACGCAGGTAGCATCTATGCCTCCCCATGGACAGGGGAGGTAATTAGCGGACTTCCCCTTGCGAGGGAACACCTTTGACACCAGGAAGCTGCGTGGAGTGCGGCCCTGAACCTCACCCACACAGTCAGCCGTGTTCCGGAATTCTGAGTGTGGGGAGGTTCCGTCTTCTGTCTGCAGCACCCGAGATCTCCTAGGAGCCCTTCGAGAGTCTTCCCCGAGTCCCTCCCAGTACAGGCTGCCGGGGAAATGCGGGGGTTGGGCTGGAAACGCAGGTAGCATCTAGTGCCTCCCCATGGACAGGGGAGGTAATTAGCGGACTTCCCCTTGCGAGGGAACACCTGTGACACCAGGAAGCTGCGTGGAGGGCGGCCCCGAACCTCCCCCACACAGTCAGGCGTGTTCCGGAATTCTGATTGTGGGGAGGTTCCGTCTTCTGTCTGCAGCACCCGAGATCTCCTAGGAGCCCTTCGAGAGTCTTCCCCGAGTCCCTCCCAGTTCGGGCTGCCGGGGAAATGCGGGGGTTGGGCTGGAAACGCAGGTAGCATCTAGTGCCTCCCCATGGACAGGGGAGGTAAGTAGCGGACTTCCCCTTGCGAGGGAACACCTGTGACACTAGGAAGCTTCGTGGAGTGCGGCCCTGAACCTCACCCACACAGTCAGCCGTGTTCCGGAATTCTGAGTGTGGGGAGGTTCCGTCTTCTGTCTGCAGCACCCGAGATCTCCGAGGAGCCCTTCGAGAGTCTTCCCCGAGTCCCTCCCAGTACGGGCTGCCGGGGAAATGCGGGGGTTGGGCTGGAAACGCAGGTAGCATCTAGTGCCTCCCCATGGACAGGGGAGGTAAGTAGCGGACTTCCCCTTGCGAGGGAACACCTGTGACACCAGGAAGCTGCGTGGAGGGCGGCCCCGAACCTCCCCCACACAGTCAGCCGTGTTCCGGAATTCTGAGTGTGGGGAGGTTCCGTCTTCTGTCTGCAGCACCTGAGATCTCCTAGGAGCCCTTCGAGAGTCTTCCCCGAGTCCCTCCCAGTGCGGGCTGCCGGGGAAAGGCGGGGGTTGGGCTGGAAACGCAGGTAGCATCTATGCCTCCCCATGGACAGGGGAGGTAATTAGCGGACTTCCCCTTGCGAGGGAACACCTTTGACACCAGGAAGCTGCGTGGAGTGCGGCCCTGAACCTCACCCACACAGTCAGCCGTGTTCCGGAATTCTGAGTGTGGGGAGGTTCCGTCTTCTGTCTGCAGCACCCGAGATCTCCGAGGAGCCCTTCGAGAGTCTTCCCCGAGTCCCTCCCAGTACGGGCTGCCGGGGAAATGCGGGGGTTGTGCTGGAAACGCAGGTAGCATCTAGTGCCTCCCCATGGACAGGGGAGGTAATTAGCGGACTTCCCCTTGCGAGGGAACACCTGTGACACCAGGAAGCTGCGTGGAGGGCGGCCCCGAACCTCCCCCACACAGTCAGCCGTGTTCCGGAATTCTGAGTGTGGGGAGGTTCCGTCTTCTGTCTGCAGCACCCGAGATCTCCTAGGAGCCCTTCGAGAGTCTTCCCCGAGTCCCTCCCAGTACGGGCTGCCGGGGAAATGCGGGGGTTGGGCTGGAAACGCAGGTAGCATCTAGTGCCTCCCCATGGACAGGGGAGGTAATTAGCGGACTTCCCCTTGCGAGGGAACACCTGTGACACCAGGAAGCTGCGTGGAGGGCGGCCCCGAACCTCCCCCACACAGTCAGCCGTGTTCCGGAATTCTGAGTGTGGGGAGGTTCCGTCTTCTGTCTGCAGCACCCGAGATCTCCTAGGAGCCCTTCGAGAGTCTTCCCCGAGTCCCTCCCAGTAAGGGCTGCCGGGGAAATGCGGGGGTTGGGCTGGAAACGCAGGTAGCATCTAGTGCCTCCCCATGGACAGGGGAGGTAAGTAGCGGACTTCCCCTTGCGAGGGAACACCTGTGACACCAGGAAGCTGCGTGGAGGGCGGCCCTAAACTTCACCCAAACAGTCACCCTTGTTCCGGAATTCTGAGTGTGGGGAGGTTCCGTCTTCTCTCTGCAGCACCCGAGATCTCCTAGGAGCCCTTCGAGAGTCTTCCCCGAGTCCCTCCCAGTGTGGGCTCCCGGGGAAAGGCGGGGGTTGGGCTGGAAACGCAGGTAGAATCTACGCCTCCTCATGGACAGGGGAGGTAATTAGCGGACTTCCCCTTGCGAGGGAACACCTGTGACACCAGGAAGCTGCGTGGAGTGCGGCCCTGAACCTCACCCACACAGTCAGCCGTGTTCCGGAATTCTGAGTGTGGGGAGGTTCCGTCTTCTGTCTGCAGCACCCGAGATCTCCGAGGAGCCCTTCGAGAGTCTTCCCCGAGTCCCTCCCAGTACGGGCTGCCGGGGAAATGCGGGGGTTGGGCTGGAAACGCAGGTAGCATCTAGTGCCTCCCCATGGACAAGGGAGGTAATTAGCGGACTTCCCCTTGCGAGGGAACACCTGTGACACTAGGAAGCTGCGTGGAGGGCGGCCCCGAACCTCCCCCACACAGTCAGGCGTGTTCCGGAATTCTGATTGTGGGGAGGTTCCGTCTTCTGTCTGCAGCACCCGAGATCTCCTAGGAGCCCTTCGAGAGTCTTCCCCGAGTCCCTCCCAGTACGGGCTGCCGGGGAAATGAGGGGGTTGGGCTGGAAACGCAGGTAGCATCTAGTGCCTCCCCATGGACAGGGGAGGTAAGTAGCGGACTTCCCCTTGCGAGGGAACACCTGTGACACTAGGAAGCTGCGTGGAGTTCGGCCCTGAACCTCACCCACACAGTCAGCCGTGTTCCGGAATTCTGAGTGTGGGGAGGTTCCGTCTTCTGTCTGCAGCACCCGAGATCTCCGAGGAGCCCTTCGAGAGTCTTCCCCGAGTCCCTCCCAGTACGGGCTGCCGGGGAAATGCGGGGGTTGGGCTGGAAACGCAGGTAGCATCTAGTGCCTCCCCATGGACAGGGGAGGTAAGTAGCGGACGTCCCCTTGCGAGGGAACACCTGTGACACCAGGAAGCTGCGTGGAGGGCGGCCCCGAACCTCCCCCACACAGTCAGCCGTGTTCCGGAATTCTGAGTGTGGGGAGGTTCCGTCTTCTGTCTGCAGCACCCGAGATCTCCTAGGAGCCCTTCGAGAGTCTTCCCCGAGTCCCTCCCAGTGCGGGCTGCCTGGGAAAGGCGGGGGTTGGGCTGGAAACGCAGGTAGCATCTATGCCTCCCCATGGACAGGGGAGGTAATTAGCGGACTTCCCCTTGCGAGGGAACACCTTTGACACCAGGAAGCTGCGTGGAGTGCGGCCCTGAACCTCACCCACACAGTCAGCCGTGTTCCGGAATTCTGAGTGTGGGGAGGTTCCGTCTTCTGTCTGCAGCACCCGAGATCTCCTAGGAGCCCTTCGAGAGTCTTCCCCGAGTCCCTCCCAGTACAGGCTGCCGGGGAAATGCGGGGGTTGGGCTGGAAACGCAGGTAGCATCTAGTGCCTCCCCATGGACAGGGGAGGTAATTAGCGGACTTCCCCTTGCGAGGGAACACCTGTGACACCAGGAAGCTGCGTGGAGGGCGGCCCCGAACCTCCCCCACACAGTCAGGCGTGTTCCGGAATTCTGATTGTGGGGAGGTTCCGTCTTCTGTCTGCAGCACCCGAGATCTCCTAGGAGCCCTTCGAGAGTCTTCCCCGAGTCCCTCCCAGTTCGGGCTGCCGGGGAAATGCGGGGGTTGGGCTGGAAACGCAGGTAGCATCTAGTGCCTCCCCATGGACAGGGGAGGTAAGTAGCGGACTTCCCCTTGCGAGGGAACACCTGTGACACCAGGAAGCTGCGTGGAGGGCGGCCCCGAACCTCCCCCACACAGTCAGCCGTGTTCCGGAATTCTGAGTGTGGGGAGGTTCCGTCTTCTGTCTGCAGCACCCGAGATCTCCTAGGAGCCCTTCGAGAGTCTTCCCCGAGTCCCTCCCAGTGCGGGCTGCCGGGGAAAGGCGGGGGTTGGGCTGGAAACGCAGGTAGCATCTATGCCTCCCCATGGACAGGGGAGGTAATTAGCGGACTTCCCCTTGCGAGGGAACACCTTTGACACCAGGAAGCTGCGTGGAGTGCGGCCCTGAACCTCACCCACACAGTCAGCCGTGTTCCGGAATTCTGAGTGTGGGGAGGTTCCGTCTTCTGTCTGCAGCACCCGAGATCTCCGAGGAGCCCTTCGAGAGTCTTCCCCGAGTCCCTCCCAGTACGGGCTGCCGGGGAAATGCGGGGGTTGTGCTGGAAACGCAGGTAGCATCTAGTGCCTCCCCATGGACAGGGGAGGTAATTAGCGGACTTCCCCTTGCGAGGGAACACCTGTGACACCAGGAAGCTGCGTGGAGGGCGGCCCCGAACCTCCCCCACACAGTCAGCCGTGTTCCGGAATTCTGAGTGTGGGGAGGTTCCGTCTTCTGTCTGCAGCACCCGAGATCTCCTAGGAGCCCTTCGAGAGTCTTCCCCGAGTCCCTCCCAGTACGGGCTGCCGGGGAAATGCGGGGGTTGGGCTGGAAACGCAGGTAGCATCTAGTGCCTCCCCATGGACAGGGGAGGTAATTAGCGGACTTCCCCTTGCGAGGGAACACCTGTGACACCAGGAAGCTGCGTGGAGGGCGGCCCCGAACCTCCCCCACACAGTCAGCCGTGTTCCGGAATTCTGAGTGTGGGGAGGTTCCGTCTTCTGTCTGCAGCACCCGAGATCTCCTAGGAGCCCTTCGAGAGTCTTCCCCGAGTCCCTCCCAGTAAGGGCTGCCGGGGAAATGCGGGGGTTGGGCTGGAAACGCAGGTAGCATCTAGTGCCTCCCCATGGACAGGGGAGGTAATTAGCGGACTTCCCCTTGCGAGGGAACACCTGTGACACCAGGAAGCTGCGTGGAGTGCGGCCCTGAACCTCCCCCACACAGTCAGCCGTGTTCCGGAATTCTGAGTGTGGGGAGGTTCCGTCTTCTGTCTGCAGCACCCGAGATCTCCTAGGAGCCATTCGAGAGTCTTTCCCGAGTCCCTCCCATTGCGGGCTGCCGGGGAAAGGCGGGGGTTGGGCTGGAAACGCAGGTAGAATCTACGCCTCCCCATGGACAGGGGAGGTAATTAGCGGAATTCCCCTTGCGAGGGAACACCTGTGACACCAGGAAGCTTCGTGGAGGGCGGCCCCGAACCTCCCCCACACAGTCAGCCGTGTTCCGGAATTCTGAGTGTGGGGAGGTTCCGTCTTCTGTATGCAGCACCCGAGATCTCCTAGGAGCCCTTCGAGAGTCTTCCCCGAGTCCCTCCCAGTACGGGCTGCCGGGGAAATATGGGGGTTGGGCTGGAAACACAGGTAGCATCTAGTGCCTCCCCATGGACAGGGGAGGTAATTAGCGGACTTCCCCTTGCGAGGGAACACCTGTGACACCAGGAAGCTGCGTGGAGGGCGGCCCCGAACCTCCCCCACACAGTCAGCCGTGTTCCGGAATTCTGAGTGTGGGGAGGTTCCGTCTTCTGTCTGCAGCACCCGAGATCTCCTAGGAGCCCTTCGAGAGTGTTCCCCGAGTCCCTCCCAGTACGGGCTGCCGGGGAAATGCCGGGGTTGGGCTGGAAACGCAGGTAGCATCTATTGCCTCCCCATGGACAGGGGAGGTAAGTAGCGGACTTCCCCTTGCGAGGGAACACCTGTGACACCAGGAAGCTGCGTGGCGGGCGGCCCTAAACCTCACCCAAACAGTCACCCTTGCTCCGGAATTCTGAGTGTGGGGAGGTTCCGTCTTCTGTCTGCAGCACCCGAGATCTCCTAGGAGCCCTTCGAGAGTCTTCCCCGAGTCCCTCCCAGGGCGGGCTGCCGGGGAAAGGCGGGGGTTGGGCTGGAAACGCAGGTAGCATCTACGCCTCCCCATGGACAGGGGAGGTAATTAGCGGACTTCCCTTTGCGAGGGAACACCTGTGACACCAGGAAGCTGCGTGGAGTGCGGCCCTGAACCTCACCCACACAGTCAGTCGTGTTCCGGAATTCTGAGTGTGGGGAGGTTCCGTCTTCTGTCTGCAGCACCCGAGATCTCCGAGGAGCCCTTCGAGAGTCTTCCCCGAGTCCCTCCCTGTACGGGCTGCCGGGGAAATGCGGGGGTTGGGCTGGAAACGCAGGTAGCATCTAGTGCCTCCCCATGGACAGGGGAGGTAATCAGCGGACTTCCCCTTGAGAGGGAACACCTGTGACACCAGGAAGCTGCGTGGAGGGCGGCCCCGAACCTCCCCCACACAGTCAGCCGTGTTCAGATATTCTGAGTGTGGGGAGGTTCCGTCTCTTGTCTGCAGCACCCGAGATCTCCTAGGAGCCCTTCGAGAGTCTTCCCCGAGTCCCTCCCAGTGCGGGCTGCCGGGGAAAGGCGTGGGTTGGGCTGGAAACGCAGGTAGCATCTACGCCTCCCCATGGACAGGGGAGGTAATTAGCGGACTTCCCCTTGCGAGGGAACACCTGTGACACCAGGAAGCTGCGTGGAGTGCGGTCCTGAACCTCACCCACACAGTCAGCCGTGTTCCGGAATTCTGAGTGTGGGGAGGTTCCTCTTCTGTCTGCAGCACCCGAGATCTCCGAGGAGCCCTTCGAGAGTCTTCCCCGAGTCCCTCCCAGTACGGGCTGCCGGGGAAATGCGGGGGTTGGGCTGGAAACGCAGGTATCATCTAGTGCCTCCCCATGGACAGGGGAGGTATTTAGCGGACTTCCCCTTGCGAGGGAACACCTGTGACACCAGGAAGCTGCGTGGAGGGCGGCCCCGAACCTCCCCCACACAGTCAGCCGTGTTCCGGAATTCTGAGTGTGGGGAGGTTCCGTCTTCTGTCTGCAGCACCCGAGATCTCCTAGGAGCCCTTCGAGAGTCTTCCCCGAGTCCCTCCCAGTCCGGGCTGCCGGGGAAAGGCGGGGGTTGGGCTTTAAACGCAGGTAGCATCTACGCCTCCCCATGGACAGGGGAGGTAATTAGCGGACTTCCCCTTGCGAGGGAACACCTGTGACACCAGGAAGCTTCGTGGAGTGCGGCCCTGAACCTCACCCACACAGTCAGCCGTGTTCCGGAATTCTGAGTGTGGGGAATTTCCGTCTTCTGTCTGCAGCACCCGAGATCTCCGAGGAGCCCTTCGAGAGTCTTCCCCGAGTCCCTCACAGTACGGGCTGCCGGGGAAATGCGGGGGTTGGGCTGGAAACGCAGGTAGCATCTAGTGCCTCCCCATGGACAGGGGAGGTAAGTAGCGGACTTCCCCTTGCGAGGGAACACCTGTGACACCAGGAAGCTTCGTGGAGTGCGGCCCTGAACCTCACCCACACAGTCAGCCGTGTTCCGGAATTCTGAGTGTGGGGAGGTTCCGTCTTCTGTCTGCAGCTCCCGAGATCTCCGAGGAGCCCTTCGAGAGTCTTCCCCGAGTCCCTCACAGTACGGGCTGCCGGGGAAATGCGGGGGTTGGGCTGGAAACGCAGGTAGCATCTAGTGCCTCCCCATGGACAGGGGAGGTAAGTAGCGGACTTCCCCTTGCGAGGGAACACCTGTGACACCAGGAAGCTGCGTGGAGGGCGGCCCTAAACCTCACCCAAACAGTCACACTTGTTCCGGAATTCTGAGTGTGGGGAGGTTCCGTCTTCTGTCTGCAGGACCCGAGATCTCCTAGGATCCCTTCGAGAGTCTTCCCCGAGTCCCTCCCAGTACGGGCTGCCGGGGAAATGCGGTGGTTGGGCTGGAAACGCAGGTAGCATCTAGTGCCTCCCCATGGACAGGGGAGGTAATTAGCGGACTTCCCCTTGCGAGGGAACACCTCTGACACCAGGAAGCTGCGTGGAGTGCGGCCCTGAACCTCACCCACACAGTCAGACGTGTTCCGGAATTCTGAGTGTGGGGAGGTTCCGTCTTCTGTCTGCAGCACCCGAGATCTCCGAGGAGCCCTTCGAGAGTCTTCCCCGAGTCCCTCCCAGTACGGGCTGCCGGGGAAATGCGGAGGTTGGGCTGGAAACGCAGGTAGCATCTAGTGCCTACCCATGGACAGGGGAGGTAATTAGCGGACTTCCCCTTGCGAGGGAACACCTGTGACACCAGGAAGCTGCGTAGAGGGCGGCCCCGAACCTCCCCCACACAGTCAGCCGTGTTCCGGAATTCTGAGTGTGGGGAGGTTTCGTCTTCTGTCTGCAGCACCCGAGAACTCCTAGGAGCCCTTCGAGAGTCTTCCCCGAGTCCCTCCCAGTACGGGCTGCCGGGGAAATGCGGGGGTTGGGCTGGAAACGCAGGTAGCATCTAGTGCCTCCCCATGGACAGGGGAGGTAATTAGCGGACTTCCCCTTGCGAGGGAACACCTCTGACACCAGGAAGCTGCGTGGAGTGCGGCCCTGAACCTCACCCACACAGTCAGACGTGTTCCGGAATTCTGAGTGTGGGGAGGTTCCGTCTTCTGTCTGCAGCACCCGAGATCTCCGAGGAGCCCTTCGAGAGTCTTCCCCGAGTCCCTCCCAGTACGGGCTGCCGGGGAAATGCGGAGGTTGGGCTGGAAACGCAGGTAGCATCTAGTGCCTACCCATGGACAGGGGAGGTAATTAGCGGACTTCCCCTTGCGAGGGAACACCTGTGACACCAGGAAGCTGTGTAGAGGGCGGCCCCGAACCTCCCCCACACAGTCAGCCGTGTTCCGGAATTCTGAGTGTGGGGAGGTTTCGTCTTCTGTCTGCAGCACCCGAGAACTCCTAGGAGCCCTTCGAGAGTCTTCCCCGAGTCCCTCCCATTACGGGCTGCCGGGGAAATGCGGGGGTTGGGCTGGAAACGCAGGTAGCATCTAGTGCCTCCCCATGGACAGGGGAGGTAATTAGCGGACTTCCCCTTGCGAGGGAACACCTGTGAAACCAGGAAGCTGCGTGGAGGGCGGCCCCGAACCTCCCCCACACAGTCAGCCGTGTTCCGGAATTCTGAGTGTGGGGAGGTTCCGTCTTCTGTCTGCAGCACCCGAGATCTCCTAGGAGCCCTTCGAGAGTCTTCCCCGAGTCCCTCCCAGTACGGGCTGCCGGGGAAATGCGGGGGTTGGGCTGGAAACGCAGGTAGCATCTAGTGCCTCCCCATGGACAGGGGAGGTAATTAGCGGACTTCCCCTTGCGAGGGAACACCTGTGACACCAGGAAGCTGCGTGGAGGGCGGCCCCGAACCTCCCCCACACAGTCAGGCGTGTTCCGGAATTCTGATTGTGGGGAGGTTCCGTCTTCTGTCTGCAGCACCCGAGATCTCCTAGGAGCCCTTCGAGAGTCTTCCCCGAGTCCCTCCCAGTACGGGCTGCCGGGGAAATGCGGGGGTTGGGCTGGAAACGCAGGTAGCATCTAGTGCCTCCCCATGGACAGGGGAGGTAAGTAGCGGACTTCCCCTTGCGAGGGAACACCTGTGACACCAGGAAGCTTCGTGGAGGGCGGCCCTAAACCTCACGCAAACAGTCACCCTTGTTCCGGAATTCTGAGTGTGGGGAGGTTCCGTCTTCTGTCTGCAGCACCCGAGATCTCCGAGGAGCCCTTCGAGAGTCTTCCCCGAGTCCCTCCCAGTGCGGGCTGCCGGGGAAAGGCGGGGGTTGGGCTGGAAACGCAGGTAGAATTTAGTGCCTCCCCATGGACAGGGGAGGTAATTAGCGGAATTCCCCTTGCGAGGGAACACCTGTGACAACAGGAAGCTGCGTGGAGGGCGGCCCCGAACCTCCCCCACACAGTCAGCCGTGTTCCGGAATTCTGAGTGTGGGGAGGTTCCGTCTTCTGTCTGCAGCACCCGAGATCTCCTAGGAGCCCTTCGAGAGTCTTCCCCGAGTCCCTCCCAGTCCGGGCTGCCGGGGAAAGGCGGGGGTTGGGCTTTAAACGCAGGTAGCATCTACGCCTCCCCATGGACAGGGGAGGTAATTAGCGGACTTCCCCTTGCGAGGGAACACCTGTGACACCAGGAAGCTTCGTGGAGTGCGGCCCTGAACCTCACCCACACAGTCAGCCGTGTTCCGGAATTCTGAGTGTGGGGAGGTTCCGTCTTCTCTCTGCAGCACCCGAGATCTCCGAGGAGCCCTTCGAGAGTCTTCCCCGAGGCCCTCACAGTACGGGCTTCCGGGGAAATGCGGGGGTTGGGCTGGAAACGCAGGTAGCATCTAGTGCCTCCCCATGGACAGGGGAGGTAAGTAGCGGACTTCCCCTTGCGAGGGAACACCTGTGACACCAGGAAGCTGCGTGGAGGGCGGCCCTAAACCTCACCCAAACAGTCACCCTTGTTCCGGAATTCTGAGTGTGGGGAGGTTCCGTGTTCTGTCTGCAGCACCCGAGATCTCCTAGGAGCCATTCGAGAGTCTTCCCCGAGTCCCTCCCATTACGGGCTGCCGGGGAAATGCGGGGGTTGGGCTGGAAACGCAGGTAGCATCTAGTGCCTCCCCATGGACAGGGGAGGTATTTAGCGGACTTCCCCTTGCGAGGGAACACCTGTGACACCAGGAAGCTGCGTGGAGGGCGGCCCCGAACCTCCCCCACACAGTCAGCCGTGTTCCGGATTTCTGAGTGTGGGGAGGTTCCGTCTTCTGTCTGCAGCACCCGAGATCTCCTAGGAGCCCTTCGAGAGTCTTCCCCGAGTCCCTCCCAGTACGGGCTGCCGGGGAAATGCGGGGGTTGGGCTGGAAACGCAGGTAGCATCTAGTGCCTCCCCATGGACAGGGGAGGTAAGTAGCGGACTTCCCCTTGCGAGGGAACACCTGTGACACCAGGAAGCTGCGTGGAGGGCGGCCCCGAACCTCCCCCACACAGTCAGCCGTGTTCCGGAATTCTGAGTGTGGGGAGGTTCCGTCTTCTGTATGCAGCACCCGAGATCTCCTAGGAGCCCTTCGAGAGTCTTCCCCGAGTCCCTCCCAGTACGGGCTGCCGGGGAAATGCGGGGGTTGGGCTGGAAACGCAGGTAGCATCTAGTGCTACCCCATGGACAGGGGAGGTAAGTAGCGGACTTCCCCTTGCGAGGGAACACCTGTGACACCAGGAAGCTGCGTGGAGGGCGGCCCCGAACCTCCCCCACACAGTCAGCCGTGTTCCGGAATTCTGAATGTGAGGAGGTTCCGTCTTCTGTCTGCAGCACCCGGGATCTCCTAGGAGCCCTTCGAGAGTCTTCCCCGAGTCCCTCCCAGTGCGGGCTGCCGGGGAAAGGCGGGGGTTGGGCTGGAAACGCAGGTAGCATCTAGTGCCTCCCCATGGACAGGGGAGGTAATTAGCGGACTTCCCCTTGCGAGGGAACACCTGTGACACCAGGAAGCTGCGTGGAGTGCGGCCCTGAACCTCACCCACACAGTCAGCCGTGTTCCGGAATTCTGAGTGTGGGGAGGTTCCGTCTTCTGTCTGCAGCTCCCGAGATCTCCGAGGAGCCCTTCGAGAGTCTTCCCCGAGTCCCTCACAGTACGGGCTGCCGGGGAAATGCGGGGGTTGGGCTGGAAACGCAGGTAGCATCTAGTGCCTCCCCATGGACAGGGGAGGTAAGTAGCGGACTTCCCCTTGCGAGGGAACACCTGTGACACCAGGAAGCTGCGTGGAGTGCGGCCCTAAACCTCACCCAAACAGTCACACTTGTTCCGGAATTCTGAGTGTGGGGAGGTTCCGTCTTCTGTCTGCAGGACCCGAGATCTCCTAGGATCCCTTCGAGAGTCTTCCCCGAGTCCCTCCCAGTACGGGCTGCCGGGGAAATGCGGTTGTTGGGCTGGAAACGCAGGTAGCATCTAGTGCCTCCCCATGGACAGGGGAGGTAATTAGCGGACTTCCCCTTGCGAGGGAACACCTCTGACACCAGGAAGCTGCGTGGAGTGCGGCCCTGAAACTCACCCACACAGTCAGACGTGTTCCGGAATTCTGAGTGTGGGGAGGTTCCGTCTTCTGTCTGCAGCACCCGAGATCTCCGAGGAGCCCTTCGAGAGTCTTCCCCGAGTCCCTCCCAGTACGGGCTGCCGGGGAAATGCGGAGGTTGGGCTGGAAACGCAGGTAGCATCTAGTGCCTCCCCATGGACAGGGGAGGTAATTAGCGGACTTCCCCTTGCGAGGGAACACCTGTGACACCAGGAAGCTGCGTAGAGGGCGGCCCCGAACCTCCCCCACACAGTCAGCCGTGTTCCGGAATTCTGAGTGTGGGGAGGTTTCATCTTCTGTCTGCAGCACCCGAGAACTCCTAGGAGCCCTTCGAGAGTCTTCCCCGAGTCCCTCCCAGTACGGGCTGCCGGGGAAATGCGGGGGTTGGGCTGGAAACGCAGGTAGCATCTAGTGCCTCCCCATGGACAGGGGAGGTAATTAGCGGACTTCCCCTTGCGAGGGAACACCTGTGACACCAGGAAGCTGCGTGGAGGGCGGCCCCGTACCTCCCCCACACAGTCAGGCGTGTTCCGGAATTCTGAGTGTGGGGAGGTTCCGTCTTCTGTCTGCAGCACCCGAGATCTCCTAGGAGCCCTTCGAGAGTCTTCCCCGAGTCCCTCCCAGTACGGGCTGCCGGGGAAATGCGGGGGTTGGGCTGGAAACGCAGGTAGCATCTAGTGCCTCCCCATGGACAGGGGAGGTAATTAGCGGACTTCCCCTTGCGAGGGAACACCTGTGACACCAGGAAGCTGCGTGGAGGTCGGCCCCGAACCTCCCCCACACAGTCAGGCGTGTTCCGGAATTCTGATTGTGGGGAGGTTCCGTCTTCTGTCTGCAGCACCCGAGATCTCCTAGGAGCCCTTCGAGAGTCTTCCCCGAGTCCCTCCCAGTACGGGCTGCCGGGGAAATGCGGGGGTTGGGCTGGAAACGCAGGTAGCATCTAGTGCCTCCCCATGGACAGGGGAGGTAAGTAGCGGACTTCCCCTTGCGAGGGAACACCTGTGACACCAGGAAGCTTCGTGGAGGGCGGCCCTAAACCTCACGCAAACAGTCACCCTTGTTCCGGAATTCTGAGTGTGGGGAGGTTCCGTCTTCTGTCTGCAGCACCCGAGATCTCCGAGGAGCCATTCGAGAGTCTTCCCCGAGTCCCTCCCAGTACGGGCTGCCGGGGAAATGCGGGGGTTGGGCTGGAAACGCAGGTAGCATCTAGTGCCTCCCCATGGACAGGGGAGGTAAGTAGCGGACTTCCTCTTGCGAGGGAACACCTGTGACACCAGGAAGCTGCGTGGAGTGCGGCCCTAAACCTCACCCAAACAGTCACACTTGTCCCGGAATTCTGAGTGTGGGGAGGTTCCGTCTTCTGTCTGCAGGACCCGAGATCTCCTAGGATCCCTTCGAGAGTCTTCCCCGAGTCCCTCCCAGTACGGGCTGCCGGGGAAATGCGGTGGTTGGGCTGGAAACGCAGGTAGCATCTAGTGCCTCCCCATGGACAGGGGAGGTAATTAGCGGACTTCCCCTTGCGAGGGAACACCTCTGACACCAGGAAGCTGCGTGGAGTGCGGCCCTGAACCTCACCCACACAGTCAGACGTGTTCCGGAATTCTGAGTGTGGGGAGGTTCCGTCTTCTGTCTGCAGCACCCGAGATCTCCGAGGAGCCCTTCGAGAGTCTTCCCCGAGTCCCTCCCAGTACGGGCTGCCGGGGAAATGCGGAGGTTGGGCTGGAAACGCAGGTAGCATCTAGTGCCTACCCATGGACAGGGGAGGTAATTAGCGGACTTCCCCTTGCGAGGGAACACCTGTGACACCAGGAAGCTGCGTAGAGGGCGGCCCCGAACCTCCCCCACACAGTCAGCCGTGTTCCGGAATTCTGAGTGTGGGGAGGTTTCGTCTTCTGTCTGCAGCACCCGAGAACTCCTAGGAGCCCTTCGAGAGTCTTCCCCGAGTCCCTCCCAGTACGGGCTGCCGGGGAAA
Source organism: Camelus bactrianus (assembly GCF_048773025.1). Lineage (NCBI taxonomy): Eukaryota > Metazoa > Chordata > Mammalia > Artiodactyla > Camelidae > Camelus > Camelus bactrianus. The sequence goes on along the minus strand of NW_027413971.1, from coordinate 696,249 downwards.
TGCGGGGGTTGGGCTGGAAACGCAGGTAGCATCTAGTGCCTCCCCATGGACAGGGGAGGTAATTAGCGGACTTCCCCTTGCGAGGGAACACCTGTGAAACCAGGAAGCTGCGTGGAGGGCGGCCCCGAACCTCCCCCACACAGTCAGCCGTGTTCCGGAATTCTGAGTGTGGGGAGGTTCCGTCTTCTGTCTGCAGCACCCGAGATCTCCTAGGAGCCCTTCGAGAGTCTTCCCCGAGTCCCTCCCAGTACGGGCTGCCGGGGAAATGCGGGGGTTGGGCTGGAAACGCAGGTAGCATCTAGTGCCTCCCCATGGACAGGGGAGGTAATTAGCGGACTTCCCCTTGCGAGGGAACACCTGTGACACCAGGAAGCTGCGTGGAGGGCGGCCCCGAACCTCCCCCACACAGTCAGGCGTGTTCCGGAATTCTGATTGTGGGGAGGTTCCGTCTTCTGTCTGCAGCACCCGAGATCTCCTAGGAGCCCTTCGAGAGTCTTCCCCGAGTCCCTCCCAGTACGGGCTGCCGGGGAAATGCGGGGGTTGGGCTGGAAACGCAGGTAGCATCTAGTGCCTCCCCATGGACAGGGGAGGTAATTAGCGGACTTCCCCTTGCGAGGGAACACCTGTGACACCAGGAAGCTGCGTGGAGGGCGGCCCCGAACCTCCCCCACACAGTCAGGCGTGTTCCGGAATTCTGATTGTGGGGAGGTTCCGTCTTCTGTCTGCAGCACCCGAGATCTCCTAGGAGCCCTTCGAGAGTCTTCCCCGAGTCCCTCCCAGTACGGGCTGCCGGGGAAATGCGGGGGTTGGGCTGGAAACGCAGGTAGCATCTAGTGCCTCCCCATGGACAGGGGAGGTAAGTAGCGGACTTCCCCTTGCGAGGGAACACCTGTGACACCAGGAAGCTTCGTGGAGGGCGGCCCTAAACCTCACGAAATCAGTCACCCTTGTTCCGGAATTCTGAGTGTGAGGAGGTTCCGTCTTCTGTCTGCAGCACCCGAGATCTCCGAGGAGCCCTTCGAGAGTCTTCCCCGAGTCCCTCCCAGTGCGGGCTGCCGGGGAAAGGCGGGGGTTGGGCTGGAAACGCAGGTAGAATCTAGTGCCTCCCCATGGACAGGGGAGGTAATTAGCGGAATTCCCCTTGCGAGGGAACACCTGTGACAACAGGAAGCTGCGTGGAGGGCGGCCCCGAACCTCCCCCACACAGTCAGCCGTGTTCCGGAATTCTGAGTGTGGGGAGGTTCCGTCTTCTGTCTGCAGCACCCGAGATCTCCTAGGAGCCCTTCGAGAGTCTTCCCCGAGTCCCTCCCAGTCCGGGCTGCCGGGGAAAGGCGGGGGTTGGGCTTTAAACGCAGGTAGCATCTACGCCTCCCCATGGACAGGGGAGGTAATTAGCGGACTTCCCCTTGCGAGGGAACACCTGTGACACCAGGAAGCTTCGTGGAGTGCGGCCCTGAACCTCACCCACACAGTCAGCCGTGTTCCGGAATTCTGAGTGTGGGGAGGTTCCGTCTTCTTTCTGCAGCACCCGAGATCTCCTAGGAGCCCTTCGAGAGTCTTCCCCGAGGCCCTCACAGTACGGGCTGCCGGGGAAATGCGGGGGTTGGGCTGGAAAAGCAGGTAGCATCTAGTGCCTCCCCATGGACAGGGGAGGTAAGTAGCGGACTTCCCCTTGCGAGGGAACACCTGTGACACCAGGAAGCTGCGTGGAGGGCGGCCCTAAACCTCACCCAAACAGTCACCCTTGTTCCGGAATTCTGAGTGTGGGGAGGTTCCGTCTTCTGTCTGCAGCACCCGAGATCTCCTAGGAGCCATTCGAGAGTCTTCCCCGAGTCCCTCCCAGTACGGGCTGCCGGGGAAATGCGGGGGTTGGGCTGGAAACGCAGGTAGCATCTAGTGCCTCCCCATGGACAGGGGAGGTAATTAGCGGACTTCCCCTTGCGAGGGAACACCTGTGACACCAGGAAGGTGCGTGGAGGGCGGCCCCGAACCTCCCCCACACAGTCAGCCGTGTTCCGGATTTTTGAGTGTGGGGAGATTCCGTCTTCTGTCTGCAGCACCCGAGATCTCCTAGGAGCCCTTCGAGAGTCTTCCCCGAGTCCCTCCCAGTACGGGCTGCCGGGGAAATGCGGGGGTTGGGCTGGAAACGCAGGTAGCATCTAGTGCCTCCCCTTGGAAAGGGGAGGTAAGTAGCGGACTTCCCCTTGCGAGGGAACACCTGTGACACCAGGAAGCTGCGTGGAGGGCGGCCCCGAACCTCCCCCACACAGTCAGCCGTGTTCCGGAATTCTGAGTGTGGGGAGGTTCCGTCTTCTGTCTGCAGCACCCGAGATCTCCTAGGAGCCCTTCGAGAGTCTTCCCCGAGTCCCTCCCAGTACGGGCTGCCGGGGAAATGCGGGGGTTGGGCTGGAAACGCAGGTAGCATCTAGTGCTACCCCATGGACAGGGGAGGTAAGTAGCGGACTTCCCCTTGCGAGGGAACACCTGTGACACCAGGAAGCTGCGTGGAGGGCGGCCCCGAACCTCCCCCACACAGTCAGCCGTGTTCCGGAATTCTGAATGTGAGGAGGTTCCGTCTTCTGTCTGCAGCACCCGGGATCTCCGAGGAGCCCTTCGAGAGTCTTCCCCGAGTCCCTCCCAGTGCGGGCTGCCGGGGAAAGGCGGGGGTTGGGCTGGAAACGCAGGTAGCATCTAGTGCCTCCCCATGGACAGGGGAGGTAATTAGCGGACTTCCCCTTGCGAGGGAACACCTGTGACACCAGGAAGCTGCGTGGAGTGCGGCCCTGAACCTCACCCACACAGTCAGCCGTGTTCCGGAATTCTGAGTGTGGGGAGGTTCCGTCTTCTGTCTGCAGCACCCGAGATCTCCGAGGAGCCCTTCGAGAGTCTTCCCCGAGTCCCTCCCAGTACGGGCTGCCGGGGAAATGCGGGTGTTGGGCTGGAATCGCAGGTAGCATCTAGTGCCTACTCATGGACAGGGGAGGTAATTAGCGGACTTCCCCTTGCGAGGGAACACCTGTGACACCAGGAAGCTGCGTGGAGGGCGGCCCCGAACCTCCCCCACACAGTAAGCCGTGTTCCGGAATTCTGAGTGTGGGGAGGTTCCGTCTTCTCTCTGCAGCACCCGAGATCTCCTAGGAGCCCTTCGAGAGTCTTCCCCGAGTCCCTCCCAGTACGGGCTGCCAGGGAAATGCGGGGGTTGGGCTGGAAACGCAGGTAGCATCTAGTGCCTCCCCATGGACAGGGGAGGTAATTAGCGGACTTCCCCTTGCGAGGGAACACCTGTGACACCAGGAAGCTGCGTGGAGGGCGGCCCCGAACCTACCTCACACAGTCAGCCGTGTTCCGGAATTCTGAGTGTGGGGAGGTTCCGTCTTCTGTCTGCAGCAACCGAGATCTCCTAGGAGCCCTTCGAGAGTCTTCCCCGAGTCCCTCCCAGTACGGGCTGCCGGGGAAATGCGGGGGTTGGGCTGGAAACGCAGGTAGCATCTAGTTCCTCCCCATGGACGGGGGAGGTAAGTAGCGGACTTCCCCTTGCGAGGGAACACCTGTGACGCCAGGAAGCTGCGTGGAGGGCGGCCCCGAACCTCCCCCACACAGTCAGGCGTGTTCCGGAATTCTGATTGTGGGGAGGTTCCGTCTTCTGTCTGCAGCACCCGAGATCTCCTAGGAGCCCTTCGAGAGTCTTCCCCGAGTCCCTCCCAGTACGGGCTGCCGGGGAAATGCGGGGGTTGGGCTGGAAACGCAGGTAGCATCTAGTGCCTCCCCATGGACAGGGGAGGTAATTAGCGGACTTCCCCTTGCGAGGGAACACCTGTGACACCAGGAAGCTGCGTGGAGGGCGGCCCCGAACCTCCCCCACACTGTCAGGCGTGTTCCGGAATTCTGATTGTGGGGAGGTTCCGTCTTCTGTCTGCAGCACCCGAGATCTCCTAGGAGCCCTTCGAGAGTCTTCCCCGAGTCCCTCCCAGTACGGGCTGCCGGGGAAATGCGGGGGTTGGGCTGGAAACGCAGGTAGCATCTAGTGCCTCCCCATGGACAGGGGAGGTAAGTAGCGGACTTCCCCTTGCGAGGGAACACCTGTGACACCAGGAAGCTTCGTGGAGGGCGGCCCTAAACCTCACCCAAACAGTCACCCTTGTTCCGGAATTCTGAGTGTGGGGAGGTTCCGTCTTCTGTCTGCAGCACCCGAGATCTCCGAGGAGCCCTTCGAGAGTCTTCCCCGAGTCCCTCCCAGTGCGGGCTGCCGGGGAAAGGCGGGGGTTGGGCTGGAAACGCAGGTAGAATCTAGTGCCTCCCCATGGACAGGGGAGGTAATTAGCGGAATTCCCCTTGCGAGGGAACACCTGTGACAACAGGAAGCTGCGTGGAGGGCGGCCCCGAACCTCCCCCACACAGTCAGCCGTGTTCCGGAATTCTGAGTGTGGGGAGGTTCCGTCTTCTGTCTGCAGCACCCGAGATCTCCTAGGAGCCCTTCGAGAGTCTTCCCCGAGTCCCTCCCAGTCCGGGCTGCCGGGGAAAGGCGGGGGTTGGGCTTTAAACGCAGGTAGCATCTACGCCTCCCCATGGACAGGGGAGGTAATTAGCGGACTTCCCCTTGCGAGGGAACACCTGTGACACCAGGAAGCTTCGTGGAGTGCGGCCCTGAACCTCACCCACACAGTCAGCCGTGTTCCGGAATTCTGAGTGTGGGGAGGTTCCGTCTTCTGTCTGCAGCACCCGAGATCTCCGAGGAGCCCATCGAGAGTCTTCCCCGAGTCCCTCACAGTACGGGCTGCCGGGGAAATGCGGGGGTTGGGCTGGAAACGCAGGTAGCATCTAGTGCCTCCCCATGGACAGGGGAGGTAATTAGCGGACTTCCCCTTGCGAGGGAACACATGTGACACCAGGAAGCTGCGTGGAGGGCGGCCCTAAACCTCACCCAAACAGTCACCCTTGTTCCGGAATTCTGAGTGTGGGGAGGTTCCGTCTTCTGTCTGCAGCACCCGAGATCTCCTAGGAGCCATTCGAGAGTCTTCCCCGAGTCCCTCCCAGTACGGGCTGCCGGGGAAATGCGGGGGTTGGGCTGGAAACGCAGGTAGCATCTAGTGCCTCCCCATGGACAGGGGAGGTAATTAGCGGACTTCCCCTTGCGAGGGAACACCTGTGACACCAGGAAGCTGCGTGGAGGGCGGCCCCGAACCTCCCCCACACAGTCAGCCGTGTTCCGGAATTCTGAGTGTGGGGAGGTTCCGTCTTCTGTCTGCAGCACCCGAGATCTCCTAGGAGCCCTTCGAGAGTCTTCCCCGAGTCCCTCCCAGTACGGGCTGCCGGGGAAATGCGGGGGTTGGGCTGGAAACGCAGGTAGCATCTAGTGCCTCCCCATGGACAGGGGAGGTAAGTAGCGGACTTCCCCTTGCGAGGGAACACCTGTGACACCAGGAAGCTGCGTGGAGGGCGGCCCCGAACCTCCCCCACACAGTCAGCCGTGTTCCGGAATTCTGAGTGTGGGGAGGTTCCGTCTTCTGTCTGCAGCACCCGAGATCTCCTAGGAGCCCTTCGAGAGTCTTCCCCGAGTCCCTCCCAGTACGGGCTGCCGGGGAAATGCGGGGGTTGGGCTGGAAACGCAGGTAGCATCTAGTGCCTCCCCATGGACAGGGGAGGTAATTAGCGGACTTCCCCTTGCGAGGGAACACCTGTGACACCAGGAAGCTGCGTGGAGTGCGGCCCTGAACCTCACCCACACAGTCAGCCGTGTTCCGGAATTCTGAGTGTGGGGAGGTTCTGTCTTCTGTCTGCAGCACCCGAGATCTCCGAGGAGCCCTTCGAGAGTCTTCCCCGAGTCCCTCCCTATACGGGCTGCCGGGGAAATGCGGGGGTTGGGCTGGAATCGCAGGTAGCATCTAGTGCCTACCCATGGACAGGGGAGGTAATTAGCGGACTTCCCCTTGCGAGGGAACACCTGTGACACCAGGAAGCTGCGTGGAGGGCGGCCCCGAACCTCCCCCACACAGTCAGCCGTGTTCCGGAATTCTGAGTGTGGGGAGGTTCCGTCTTCTGTCTGCAGCACCCGAGATCTCCTAGGAGCCCTTCGAGAGTCTTCCCCGAGTCCCTCCCAGTACGGGCTGCCAGGGAAATGCGGGGGTTGGGCTGGAAACGAAGGTAGCATCTAGTGCCTCCCCATGGACAGGGGAGGTAATTAGCGGACTTCCCCTTGCGAGGGAACACCTGTGACACCAGGAAGCTGCGTGGAGGGCGGCCCCGAACCTACCTCACACAGTCAGCCGTGTTCCGGAATTCTGAGTGTGGGGAGGTTCCGTCTTCTGTCTGCAGCAACCGAGATCTCCTAGGAGCCCTTCGAGAGTCTTCCCCGAGTCCCTCCCAGTACGGGCTGCCGGGGAAATGCGGGGGTTGGGCTGGAAACGCAGGTAGCATCTAGTGCCTCCCCATGGACAGGGGAGGTAATTAGCGGACTTCCCCTTGCGAGGGAACACCTGTGACACCAGGAAGCTGCGTGGAGGGCGGCCCCGAACCTCCCCCACACAGTCAGGCGTGTTCCGGAATTCTGATTGTGGGGAGGTTCCGTCTTCTGTCTGCAGCACCCGAGATCTCCTAGGAGCCCTTCGAGAGTCTTCCCCGAGTCCCTCCCAGTACGGGCTGCCGGGGAAATGCGGGGGTTGGGCTGGAAACGCAGGTAGCATCTAGTGCCTCCCCATGGACAGGGGAGGTAATTAGCGGACTTCCCCTTGCGAGGGAACACCTGTGACACCAGGAAGCTTCGTGGAGGGCGGCCCTAAACCTCACCCAAACAGTCACCCTTGTTCCGGAATTCTGAGTGTGGGGAGGTTCCGTCTTCTGTCTGCAGCACCCGAGATCTCCGAGGAGCCCTTCGAGAGTCTTCCCCGAGTCCCTCCCAGTGCGGGCTGCCGGGGAAAGGCGGGGGTTGGGCTGGAAACGCAGGTAGAATCTAGTGCCTCCCCATGGACAGGGGAGGTAATTTGCGGAATTCCCCTTGCGAGGGAACACCTGTGACAACAGGAAGCTGCGTGGAGGGCGGCCCCGAACCTCCCCCACACAGTCAGCCGTGTTCCGGAATTCTGAGTGTGGGGAGGTTCCGTCTTCTGTCTGCAGCACCCGAGATCTCCTAGGAGCCCTTCGAGAGTCTTCCCCGAGTCCCTCCCAGTCCGGGCTGCCGGGGAAAGGCGGGGGTTGGGCTTTAAACGCAGGTAGCATCTACGCCTCCCCATGGACAGGGGAGGTAATTAGCGGACTTCCCCTTGCGAGGGAACACCTGTGACACCAGGAAGCTTCGTGGAGTGCGGCCCTGAACCTCACCCACACAGTCAGCCGTGTTCCGGAATTCTGAGTGTGGGGAGGTTCCGTCTTCTGTCTGCAGCACCCGAGATCTCCGAGGAGCCCTTCGAGAGTCTTCCCCGAGTCCCTCACAGTACGGGCTGCCGGGGAAATGCGGGGGTTGGGCTGGAAACGCAGGTAGCATCTAGTGCCTCCCCATGGACAGGGGAGGTAAGTAGCGGACTTCCCCTTGCGAGGGAACACCTGTGACACCAGGAAGCTGCGTGGAGGGCGGCCCTAAACCTCACCCAAACAGTCACCCTTGTTCCGGAATTCTGAGTGTGGGGAGGTTCCGTCTTCTGTCTGCAGCACCCGAGATCTCCTAGGAGCCATTCGAGAGTCTTCCCCGAGTCCCTCCCAGTACGGGCTGCCGGGGAAATGCGGGGGTTGGGCTGGAAACGCAGGTAGCATCTAGTGCCTCCCCATGGACAGGGGAGGTAATTAGCGGACTTCCCCTTGCGAGGGAACACCTGTGACACCAGGAAGCTGCGTGGAGGGCGGCCCCGAACCTCCCCCACACAGTCAGCCGTGTTCCGGATTTCTGAGTGTGGGGAGGTTCCGTCTTCTGTCTGCAGCACCCGAGATCTCCTAGGAGCCCTTCGAGAGTCTTCCCCGAGTCCCTCCCAGTACGGGCTGCCGGGGAAATGCGGGGGTTGGGCTGGAAACGCAGGTAGCATCTAGTGCCTCCCCATGGACAGGGGAGGTAAGTAGCGGACTTCCCCTTGCGAGGGAACACCTGTGACACTAGGAAGCTTCGTGGAGTGCGGCCCTGAACCTCACCCACACAGTCAGCCGTGTTCCGGAATTCTGAGTGTGGGGAGGTTCCGTCTTCTGTCTGCAGCACCCGAGATCTCCGAGGAGCCCTTCGAGAGTCTTCCCCGAGTCCCTCCCAGTACGGGCTGCCGGGGAAATGCGGGGGTTGGGCTGGAAACGCAGGTAGCATCTAGTGCCTCCCCATGGACAGGGGAGGTAAGTAGCGGACTTCCCCTTGCGAGGGAACACCTGTGACACCAGGAAGCTGCGTGGAGGGCGGCCCCGAACCTCCCCCACACAGTCAGCCGTGTTCCGGAATTCTGAGTGTGGGGAGGTTCCGTCTTCTGTCTGCAGCACCCGAGATCTCCTAGGAGCCCTTCGAGAGTCTTCCCCGAGTCCCTCCCAGTGCGGGCTGCCGGGGAAAGGCGGGGGTTGGGCTGGAAACGCAGGTAGCATCTATGCCTCCCCATGGACAGGGGAGGTAATTAGCGGACTTCCCCTTGCGAGGGAACACCTTTGACACCAGGAAGCTGCGTGGAGTGCGGCCCTGAACCTCACCCACACAGTCAGTCGTGTTCCGGAATTCTGAGTGTGGGGAGGTTCCGTCTTCTGTCTGCAGCACCCGAGATCTCCGAGGAGCCCTTCGAGAGTCTTCCCCGAGTCCCTCCCAGTACGGGCTGCCGGGGAAATGCGGGGGTTGTGCTGGAAACGCAGGTAGCATCTAGTGCCTCCCCATGGACAGGGGAGGTAATTAGCGGACTTCCCCTTGCGAGGGAACACCTGTGACACCAGGAAGCTGCGTGGAGGGCGGCCCCGAACCTCCCCCACACAGTCAGCCGTGTTCCGGAATTCTGAGTGTGGGGAGGTTCCGTCTTCTGTCTGCAGCACCCGAGATCTCCTAGGAGCCCTTCGAGAGTCTTCCCCGAGTCCCTCCCAGTACGGGCTGCCGGGGAAATGCGGGGGTTGGGCTGGAAACGCAGGTAGCATCTAGTGCCTCCCCATGGACAGGGGAGGTAATTAGCGGACTTCCCCTTGCGAGGGAACACCTGTGACACCAGGAAGCTGCGTGGAGGGCGGCCCCGAACCTCCCCCACACAGTCAGCCGTGTTCCGGAATTCTGAGTGTGGGGAGGTTCCGTCTTCTGTCTGCAGCACCCGAGATCTCCTAGGAGCCCTTCGAGAGTCTTCCCCGAGTCCCTCCCAGTAAGGGCTGCCGGGGAAATGCGGGGGTTGGGCTGGAAACGCAGGTAGCATCTAGTGCCTCCCCATGGACAGGGGAGGTAAGTAGCGGACTTCCCCTTGCGAGGGAACACCTGTGACACCAGGAAGCTGCGTGGAGGGCGGCCCTAAACTTCACCCAAACAGTCACCCTTGTTCCGGAATTCTGAGTGTGGGGAGGTTCCGTCTTCTCTCTGCAGCACCCGAGATCTCCTAGGAGCCCTTCGAGAGTCTTCCCCGAGTCCCTCCCAGTGTGGGCTCCCGGGGAAAGGCGGGGGTTGGGCTGGAAACGCAGGTAGAATCTACGCCTCCTCATGGACAGGGGAGGTAATTAGCGGACTTCCCCTTGCGAGGGAACACCTGTGACACCAGGAAGCTGCGTGGAGTGCGGCCCTGAACCTCACCCACACAGTCAGCCGTGTTCCGGAATTCTGAGTGTGGGGAGGTTCCGTCTTCTGTCTGCAGCACCCGAGATCTCCGAGGAGCCCTTCGAGAGTCTTCCCCGAGTCCCTCCCAGTACGGGCTGCCGGGGAAATGCGGGGGTTGGGCTGGAAACGCAGGTAGCATCTAGTGCCTCCCCATGGACAAGGGAGGTAATTAGCGGACTTCCCCTTGCGAGGGAACACCTGTGACACTAGGAAGCTGCGTGGAGGGCGGCCCCGAACCTCCCCCACACAGTCAGGCGTGTTCCGGAATTCTGATTGTGGGGAGGTTCCGTCTTCTGTCTGCAGCACCCGAGATCTCCTAGGAGCCCTTCGAGAGTCTTCCCCGAGTCCCTCCCAGTACGGGCTGCCGGGGAAATGAGGGGGTTGGGCTGGAAACGCAGGTAGCATCTAGTGCCTCCCCATGGACAGGGGAGGTAAGTAGCGGACTTCCCCTTGCGAGGGAACACCTGTGACACTAGGAAGCTGCGTGGAGTGCGGCCCTGAACCTCACCCACACAGTCAGCCGTGTTCCGGAATTCTGAGTGTGGGGAGGTTCCGTCTTCTGTCTGCAGCACCCGAGATCTCCGAGGAGCCCTTCGAGAGTCTTCCCCGAGTCCCTCCCAGTACGGGCTGCCGGGGAAATGCGGGGGTTGGGCTGGAAACGCAGGTAGCATCTAGTGCCTCCCCATGGACAGGGGAGGTAAGTAGCGGACGTCCCCTTGCGAGGGAACACCTGTGACACCAGGAAGCTGCGTGGAGGGCGGCCCCGAACCTCCCCCACACAGTCAGCCGTGTTCCGGAATTCTGAGTGTGGGGAGGTTCCGTCTTCTGTCTGCAGCACCCGAGATCTCCTAGGAGCCCTTCGAGAGTCTTCCCCGAGTCCCTCCCAGTGCGGGCTGCCTGGGAAAGGCGGGGGTTGGGCTGGAAACGCAGGTAGCATCTATGCCTCCCCATGGACAGGGGAGGTAATTAGCGGACTTCCCCTTGCGAGGGAACACCTTTGACACCAGGAAGCTGCGTGGAGTGCGGCCCTGAACCTCACCCACACAGTCAGCCGTGTTCCGGAATTCTGAGTGTGGGGAGGTTCCGTCTTCTGTCTGCAGCACCCGAGATCTCCTAGGAGCCCTTCGAGAGTCTTCCCCGAGTCCCTCCCAGTACAGGCTGCCGGGGAAATGCGGGGGTTGGGCTGGAAACGCAGGTAGCATCTAGTGCCTCCCCATGGACAGGGGAGGTAATTAGCGGACTTCCCCTTGCGAGGGAACACCTGTGACACCAGGAAGCTGCGTGGAGGGCGGCCCCGAACCTCCCCCACACAGTCAGGCGTGTTCCGGAATTCTGATTGTGGGGAGGTTCCGTCTTCTGTCTGCAGCACCCGAGATCTCCTAGGAGCCCTTCGAGAGTCTTCCCCGAGTCCCTCCCAGTTCGGGCTGCCGGGGAAATGCGGGGGTTGGGCTGGAAACGCAGGTAGCATCTAGTGCCTCCCCATGGACAGGGGAGGTAAGTAGCGGACTTCCCCTTGCGAGGGAACACCTGTGACACCAGGAAGCTGCGTGGAGGGCGGCCCCGAACCTCCCCCACACAGTCAGCCGTGTTCCGGAATTCTGAGTGTGGGGAGGTTCCGTCTTCTGTCTGCAGCACCCGAGATCTCCTAGGAGCCCTTCGAGAGTCTTCCCCGAGTCCCTCCCAGTGCGGGCTGCCGGGGAAAGGCGGGGGTTGGGCTGGAAACGCAGGTAGCATCTATGCCTCCCCATGGACAGGGGAGGTAATTAGCGGACTTCCCCTTGCGAGGGAACACCTTTGACACCAGGAAGCTGCGTGGAGTGCGGCCCTGAACCTCACCCACACAGTCAGCCGTGTTCCGGAATTCTGAGTGTGGGGAGGTTCCGTCTTCTGTCTGCAGCACCCGAGATCTCCGAGGAGCCCTTCGAGAGTCTTCCCCGAGTCCCTCCCAGTACGGGCTGCCGGGGAAATGCGGGGGTTGTGCTGGAAACGCAGGTAGCATCTAGTGCCTCCCCATGGACAGGGGAGGTAATTAGCGGACTTCCCCTTGCGAGGGAACACCTGTGACACCAGGAAGCTGCGTGGAGGGCGGCCCCGAACCTCCCCCACACAGTCAGCCGTGTTCCGGAATTCTGAGTGTGGGGAGGTTCCGTCTTCTGTCTGCAGCACCCGAGATCTCCTAGGAGCCCTTCGAGAGTCTTCCCCGAGTCCCTCCCAGTACGGGCTGCCGGGGAAATGCGGGGGTTGGGCTGGAAACGCAGGTAGCATCTAGTGCCTCCCCATGGACAGGGGAGGTAATTAGCGGACTTCCCCTTGCGAGGGAACACCTGTGACACCAGGAAGCTGCGTGGAGGGCGGCCCCGAACCTCCCCCACACAGTCAGCCGTGTTCCGGAATTCTGAGTGTGGGGAGGTTCCGTCTTCTGTCTGCAGCACCCGAGATCTCCTAGGAGCCCTTCGAGAGTCTTCCCCGAGTCCCTCCCAGTAAGGGCTGCCGGGGAAATGCGGGGGTTGGGCTGGAAACGCAGGTAGCATCTAGTGCCTCCCCATGGACAGGGGAGGTAATTAGCGGACTTCCCCTTGCGAGGGAACACCTGTGACACCAGGAAGCTGCGTGGAGTGCGGCCCTGAACCTCCCCCACACAGTCAGCCGTGTTCCGGAATTCTGAGTGTGGGGAGGTTCCGTCTTCTGTCTGCAGCACCCGAGATCTCCTAGGAGCCATTCGAGAGTCTTTCCCGAGTCCCTCCCATTGCGGGCTGCCGGGGAAAGGCGGGGGTTGGGCTGGAAACGCAGGTAGAATCTACGCCTCCCCATGGACAGGGGAGGTAATTAGCGGAATTCCCCTTGCGAGGGAACACCTGTGACACCAGGAAGCTTCGTGGAGGGCGGCCCCGAACCTCCCCCACACAGTCAGCCGTGTTCCGGAATTCTGAGTGTGGGGAGGTTCCGTCTTCTGTATGCAGCACCCGAGATCTCCTAGGAGCCCTTCGAGAGTCTTCCCCGAGTCCCTCCCAGTACGGGCTGCCGGGGAAATATGGGGGTTGGGCTGGAAACACAGGTAGCATCTAGTGCCTCCCCATGGACAGGGGAGGTAATTAGCGGACTTCCCCTTGCGAGGGAACACCTGTGACACCAGGAAGCTGCGTGGAGGGCGGCCCCGAACCTCCCCCACACAGTCAGCCGTGTTCCGGAATTCTGAGTGTGGGGAGGTTCCGTCTTCTGTCTGCAGCACCCGAGATCTCCTAGGAGCCCTTCGAGAGTGTTCCCCGAGTCCCTCCCAGTACGGGCTGCCGGGGAAATGCCGGGGTTGGGCTGGAAACGCAGGTAGCATCTATTGCCTCCCCATGGACAGGGGAGGTAAGTAGCGGACTTCCCCTTGCGAGGGAACACCTGTGACACCAGGAAGCTGCGTGGCGGGCGGCCCTAAACCTCACCCAAACAGTCACCCTTGCTCCGGAATTCTGAGTGTGGGGAGGTTCCGTCTTCTGTCTGCAGCACCCGAGATCTCCTAGGAGCCCTTCGAGAGTCTTCCCCGAGTCCCTCCCAGGGCGGGCTGCCGGGGAAAGGCGGGGGTTGGGCTGGAAACGCAGGTAGCATCTACGCCTCCCCATGGACAGGGGAGGTAATTAGCGGACTTCCCTTTGCGAGGGAACACCTGTGACACCAGGAAGCTGCGTGGAGTGCGGCCCTGAACCTCACCCACACAGTCAGTCGTGTTCCGGAATTCTGAGTGTGGGGAGGTTCCGTCTTCTGTCTGCAGCACCCGAGATCTCCGAGGAGCCCTTCGAGAGTCTTCCCCGAGTCCCTCCCTGTACGGGCTGCCGGGGAAATGCGGGGGTTGGGCTGGAAACGCAGGTAGCATCTAGTGCCTCCCCATGGACAGGGGAGGTAATCAGCGGACTTCCCCTTGAGAGGGAACACCTGTGACACCAGGAAGCTGCGTGGAGGGCGGCCCCGAACCTCCCCCACACAGTCAGCCGTGTTCAGATATTCTGAGTGTGGGGAGGTTCCGTCTCTTGTCTGCAGCACCCGAGATCTCCTAGGAGCCCTTCGAGAGTCTTCCCCGAGTCCCACCCAGTGCGGGCTGCCGGGGAAAGGCGTGGGTTGGGCTGGAAACGCAGGTAGCATCTACGCCTCCCCATGGACAGGGGAGGTAATTAGCGGACTTCCCCTTGCGAGGGAACACCTGTGACACCAGGAAGCTGCGTGGAGTGCGGTCCTGAACCTCACCCACACAGTCAGCCGTGTTCCGGAATTCTGAGTGTGGGGAGGTTCCTCTTCTGTCTGCAGCACCCGAGATCTCCGAGGAGCCCTTCGAGAGTCTTCCCCGAGTCCCTCCCAGTACGGGCTGCCGGGGAAATGCGGGGGTTGGGCTGGAAACGCAGGTATCATCTAGTGCCTCCCCATGGACAGGGGAGGTATTTAGCGGACTTCCCCTTGCGAGGGAACACCTGTGACACCAGGAAGCTGCGTGGAGGGCGGCCCCGAACCTCCCCCACACAGTCAGCCGTGTTCCGGAATTCTGAGTGTGGGGAGGTTCCGTCTTCTGTCTGCAGCACCCGAGATCTCCTAGGAGCCCTTCGAGAGTCTTCCCCGAGTCCCTCCCAGTCCGGGCTGCCGGGGAAAGGCGGGGGTTGGGCTTTAAACGCAGGTAGCATCTACGCCTCCCCATGGACAGGGGAGGTAATTAGCGGACTTCCCCTTGCGAGGGAACACCTGTGACCCCAGGAAGCTTCGTGGAGTGCGGCCCTGAACCTCACCCACACAGTCAGCCGTGTTCCGGAATTCTGAGTGTGGGGAATTTCCGTCTTCTGTCTGCAGCACCCGAGATCTCCGAGGAGCCCTTCGAGAGTCTTCCCCGAGTCCCTCACAGTACGGGCTGCCGGGGAAATGCGGGGGTTGGGCTGGAAACGCAGGTAGCATCTAGTGCCTCCCCATGGACAGGGGAGGTAAGTAGCGGACTTCCCCTTGCGAGGGAACACCTGTGACACCAGGAAGCTTCGTGGAGTGCGGCCCTGAACCTCACCCACACAGTCAGCCGTGTTCCGGAATTCTGAGTGTGGGGAGGTTCCGTCTTCTGTCTGCAGCTCCCGAGATCTCCGAGGAGCCCTTCGAGAGTCTTCCCCGAGTCCCTCACAGTACGGGCTGCCGGGGAAATGCGGGGGTTGGGCTGGAAACGCAGGTAGCATCTAGTGCCTCCCCATGGACAGGGGAGGTAAGTAGCGGACTTCCCCTTGCGAGGGAACACCTGTGACACCAGGAAGCTGCGTGGAGTGCGGCCCTAAACCTCACCCAAACAGTCACACTTGTTCCGGAATTCTGAGTGTGGGGAGGTTCCGTCTTCTGTCTGCAGGACCCGAGATCTCCTAGGATCCCTTCGAGAGTCTTCCCCGAGTCCCTCCCAGTACGGGCTGCCGGGGAAATGCGGTGGTTGGGCTGGAAACGCAGGTAGCATCTAGTGCCTCCCCATGGACAGGGGAGGTAATTAGCGGACTTCCCCTTGCGAGGGAACACCTCTGACACCAGGAAGCTGCGTGGAGTGCGGCCCTGAACCTCACCCACACAGTCAGACGTGTTCCGGAATTCTGAGTGTGGGGAGGTTCCGTCTTCTGTCTGCAGCACCCGAGATCTCCGAGGAGCCCTTCGAGAGTCTTCCCCGAGTCCCTCCCAGTACGGGCTGCCGGGGAAATGCGGAGGTTGGGCTGGAAACGCAGGTAGCATCTAGTGCCTACCCATGGACAGGGGAGGTAATTAGCGGACTTCCCCTTGCGAGGGAACACCTGTGACACCAGGAAGCTGCGTAGAGGGCGGCCCCGAACCTCCCCCACACAGTCAGCCGTGTTCCGGAATTCTGAGTGTGGGGAGGTTTCGTCTTCTGTCTGCAGCACCCGAGAACTCCTAGGAGCCCTTCGAGAGTCTTCCCCGAGTCCCTCCCAGTACGGGCTGCCGGGGAAATGCGGGGGTTGGGCTGGAAACGCAGGTAGCATCTAGTGCCTCCCCATGGACAGGGGAGGTAATTAGCGGACTTCCCCTTGCGAGGGAACACCTCTGACACCAGGAAGCTGCGTGGAGTGCGGCCCTGAACCTCACCCACACAGTCAGACGTGTTCCGGAATTCTGAGTGTGGGGAGGTTCCGTCTTCTGTCTGCAGCACCCGAGATCTCCGAGGAGCCCTTCGAGAGTCTTCCCCGAGTCCCTCCCAGTACGGGCTGCCGGGGAAATGCGGAGGTTGGGCTGGAAACGCAGGTAGCATCTAGTGCCTACCCATGGACAGTGGAGGTAATTAGCGGACTTCCCCTTGCGAGGGAACACCTGTGACACCAGGAAGCTGTGTAGAGGGCGGCCCCGAACCTCCCCCACACAGTCAGCCGTGTTCCGGAATTCTGAGTGTGGGGAGGTTTCGTCTTCTGTCTGCAGCACCCGAGAACTCCTAGGAGCCCTTCGAGAGTCTTCCCCGAGTCCCTCCCATTACGGGCTGCCGGGGAAATGCGGGGGTTGGGCTGGAAACGCAGGTAGCATCTAGTGCCTCCCCATGGACAGGGGAGGTAATTAGCGGACTTCCCCTTGCGAGGGAACACCTGTGAAACCAGGAAGCTGCGTGGAGGGCGGCCCCGAACCTCCCCCACACAGTCAGCCGTGTTCCGGAATTCTGAGTGTGGGGAGGTTCCGTCTTCTGTCTGCAGCACCCGAGATCTCCTAGGAGCCCTTCGAGAGTCTTCCCCGAGTCCCTCCCAGTACGGGCTGCCGGGGAAATGCGGGGGTTGGGCTGGAAACGCAGGTAGCATCTAGTGCCTCCCCATGGACAGGGGAGGTAATTAGCGGACTTCCCCTTGCGAGGGAACACCTGTGACACCAGGAAGCTGCGTGGAGGGCGGCCCCGAACCTCCCCCACACAGTCAGGCGTGTTCCGGAATTCTGATTGTGGGGAGGTTCCGTCTTCTGTCTGCAGCACCCGAGATCTCCTAGGAGCCCTTCGAGAGTCTTCCCCGAGTCCCTCCCAGTACGGGCTGCCGGGGAAATGCGGGGGTTGGGCTGGAAACGCAGGTAGCATCTAGTGCCTCCCCATGGACAGGGGAGGTAAGTAGCGGACTTCCCCTTGCGAGGGAACACCTGTGACACCAGGAAGCTTCGTGGAGGGCGGCCCTAAACCTCACGCAAACAGTCACCCTTGTTCCGGAATTCTGAGTGTGGGGAGGTTCCGTCTTCTGTCTGCAGCACCCGAGATCTCCGAGGAGCCCTTCGAGAGTCTTCCCCGAGTCCCTCCCAGTGCGGGCTGCCGGGGAAAGGCGGGGGTTGGGCTGGAAACGCAGGTAGAATCTAGTGCCTCCCCATGGACAGGGGAGGTAATTAGCGGAATTCCCCTTGCGAGGGAACACCTGTGACACCAGGAAGCTGCGTGGAGGGCGGCCCCGAACCTCCCCCACACAGTCAGCCGTGTTCCGGAATTCTGAGTGTGGGGAGGTTCCGTCTTCTGTATGCAGCACCCGAGATCTCCTAGGAGCCCTTCGAGAGTCTTCCCCGAGTCCCTCCCAGTACGGGCTGCCGGGGAAATGCGGGGGTTGGGCTGGAAACGCAGGTAGCATCTAGTGCTACCCCATGGACAGGGGAGGTAAGTAGCGGACTTCCCCTTGCGAGGGAACACCTGTGACACCAGGAAGCTGCGTGGAGGGCGGCCCCGAACCTCCCCCACACAGTCAGCCGTGTTCCGGAATTCTGAATGTGAGGAGGTTCCGTCTTCTGTCTGCAGCACCCGAGATCTCCTAGGAGCCCTTCGAGAGTCTTCCCCGAGTCCCTCCCAGTGCGGGCTGCCGGGGAAAGGCGGGGGTTGGGCTGGAAACGCAGGTAGCATCTAGTGCCTCCCCATGGACAGGGGAGGTAATTAGCGGACTTCCCCTTGCGAGGGAACACCTGTGACACCAGGAAGCTGCGTGGAGTGCGGCCCTGAACCTCACCCACACAGTCAGCCGTGTTCCGGAATTCTGAGTGTGGGGAGGTTCCGTCTTCTGTCTGCAGCTCCCGAGATCTCCGAGGAGCCCTTCGAGAGTCTTCCCCGAGTCCCTCACAGTACGGGCTGCCGGGGAAATGCGGGGGTTGGGCTGGAAACGCAGGTAGCATCTAGTGCCTCCCCATGGACAGGGGAGGTAAGTAGCGGACTTCCCCTTGCGAGGGAACACCTGTGACACCAGGAAGCTGCGTGGAGTGCGGCCCTAAACCTCACCCAAACAGTCACACTTGTTCCGGAATTCTGAGTGTGGGGAGGTTCCGTCTTCTGTCTGCAGGACCCGAGATCTCCTAGGATCCCTTCGAGAGTCTTCCCCGAGTCCCTCCCAGTACGGGCTGCCGGGGAAATGCGGTGGTTGGGCTGGAAACGCAGGTAGCATCTAGTGCCTCCCCATGGACAGGGGAGGTAATTAGCGGACTTCCCCTTGCGAGGGAACACCTCTGACACCAGGAAGCTGCGTGGAGTGCGGCCCTGAAACTCACCCACACAGTCAGACGTGTTCCGGAATTCTGAGTGTGGGGAGGTTCCGTCTTCTGTCTGCAGCACCCGAGATCTCCGAGGAGCCCTTCGAGAGTCTTCCCCGAGTCCCTCCCAGTACGGGCTGCCGGGGAAATGCGGAGGTTGGGCTGGAAACGCAGGTAGCATCTAGTGCCTCCCCATGGACAGGGGAGGTAATTAGCGGACTTCCCCTTGCGAGGGAACACCTGTGACACCAGGAAGCTGCGTAGAGGGCGGCCCCGAACCTCCCCCACACAGTCAGCCGTGTTCCGGAATTCTGAGTGTGGGGAGGTTTCATCTTCTGTCTGCAGCACCCGAGAACTCCTAGGAGCCCTTCGAGAGTCTTCCCCGAGTCCCTCCCAGTACGGGCTGCCGGGGAAATGCGGGGGTTGGGCTGGAAACGCAGGTAGCATCTAGTGCCTCCCCATGGACAGGGGAGGTAATTAGCGGACTTCCCCTTGCGAGGGAACACCTGTGACACCAGGAAGCTGCGTGGAGGGCGGCCCCGTACCTCCCCCACACAGTCAGGCGTGTTCCGGAATTCTGAGTGTGGGGAGGTTCCGTCTTCTGTCTGCAGCACCCGAGATCTCCTAGGAGCCCTTCGAGAGTCTTCCCCGAGTCCCTCCCAGTACGGGCTGCCGGGGAAATGCGGGGGTTGGGCTGGAAACGCAGGTAGCATCTAGTGCCTCCCCATGGACAGGGGAGGTAATTAGCGGACTTCCCCTTGCGAGGGAACACCTGTGACACCAGGAAGCTGCGTGGAGGTCGGCCCCGAACCTCCCCCACACAGTCAGGCGTGTTCCGGAATTCTGATTGTGGGGAGGTTCCGTCTTCTGTCTGCAGCACCCGAGATCTCCTAGGAGCCCTTCGAGAGTCTTCCCCGAGTCCCTCCCAGTACGGGCTGCCGGGGAAATGCGGGGGTTGGGCTGGAAACGCAGGTAGCATCTAGTGCCTCCCCATGGACAGGGGAGGTAAGTAGCGGACTTCCCCTTGCGAGGGAACACCTGTGACACCAGGAAGCTTCGTGGAGGGCGGCCCTAAACCTCACGCAAACAGTCACCCTTGTTCCGGAATTCTGAGTGTGGGGAGGTTCCGTCTTCTGTCTGCAGCACCCGAGATCTCCGAGGAGCCATTCGAGAGTCTTCCCCGAGTCCCTCCCAGTACGGGCTGCCGGGGAAATGCGGGGGTTGGGCTGGAAAAGCAGGTAGCATCTAGTGCCTCCCCATGGACAGGGGAGGTAAGTAGCGGACTTCCTCTTGCGAGGGAACACCTGTGACACCAGGAAGCTGCGTGGAGTGCGGCCCTAAACCTCACCCAAACAGTCACACTTGTTCCGGAATTCTGAGTGTGGGGAGGTTCCGTCTTCTGTCTGCAGGACCCGAGATCTCCTAGGATCCCTTCGAGAGTCTTCCCCGAGTCCCTCCCAGTACGGGCTGCCGGGGAAATGCGGTGGTTGGGCTGGAAACGCAGGTAGCATCTAGTGCCTCCCCATGGACAGGGGAGGTAATTAGCGGACTTCCCCTTGCGAGGGAACACCTCTGACACCAGGAAGCTGCGTGGAGTGCGGCCCTGAACCTCACCCACACAGTCAGACGTGTTCCGGAATTCTGAGTGTGGGGAGGTTCCGTCTTCTGTCTGCAGCACCCGAGATCTCCGAGGAGCCCTTCGAGAGTCTTCCCCGAGTCCCTCCCAGTACGGGCTGCCGGGGAAATGCGGAGGTTGGGCTGGAAACGCAGGTAGCATCTAGTGCCTACCCATGGACAGGGGAGGTAATTAGCGGACTTCCCCTTGCGAGGGAACACCTGTGACACCAGGAAGCTGCGTAGAGGGCGGCCCCGAACCTCCCCCACACAGTCAGCCGTGTTCCGGAATTCTGAGTGTGGGGAGGTTTCGTCTTCTGTCTGCAGCACCCGAGAACTCCTAGGAGCCCTTCGAGAGTCTTCCCCGAGTCCCTCCCAGTACGGGCTGCCGGGGAAATGCGGGGGTTGGGCTGGAAACGCAGGTAGCATCTAGTGCCTCCCCATGGACAGGGGAGGTAATTAGCGGACTTCCCCTTGCGAGGGAACACCTGTGAAACCAGGAAGCTGCGTGGAGGGCGGCCCCGAACCTCCCCCACACAGTCAGCCGTGTTCCGGAATTCTGAGTGTGGGGAGGTTCCGTCTTCTGTCTGCAGCACCCGAGATCTCCTAGGAGCCCTTCGAGAGTCTTCCCCGAGTCCCTCCCAGTACGGGCTGCCGGGGAAATGCGGGGGTTGGGCTGGAAACGCAGGTAGCATCTAGTGCCTCCCCATGGACAGGGGAGGTAATTAGCGGACTTCCCCTTGCGAGGGAACACCTGTGACACCAGGAAGCTGCGTGGAGGGCGGCCCCGAACCTCCCCCACACAGTCAGGCGTGTTCCGGAATTCTGATTGTGGGGAGGTTCCGTCTTCTGTCTGCAGCACCCGAGATCTCCTAGGAGCCCTTCGAGAGTCTTCCCCGAGTCCCTCCCAGTACGGGCTGCCGGGGAAATGCGGGGGTTGGGCTGGAAACGCAGGTAGCATCTAGTGCCTCCCCATGGACAGGGGAGGTAATTAGCGGACTTCCCCTTGCGAGGGAACACCTGTGACACCAGGAAGCTGCGTGGAGGGCGGCCCCGAACCTCCCCCACACAGTCAGGCGTGTTCCGGAATTCTGATTGTGGGGAGGTTCCGTCTTCTGTCTGCAGCACCCGAGATCTCCTAGGAGCCCTTCGAGAGTCTTCCCCGAGTCCCTCCCAGTACGGGCTGCCGGGGAAATGCGGGGGTTGGGCTGGAAACGCAGGTAGCATCTAGTGCCTCCCCATGGACAGGGGAGGTAAGTAGCGGACTTCCCCTTGCGAGGGAACACCTGTGACACCAGGAAGCTTCGTGGAGGGCGGCCCTAAACCTCACGAAATCAGTCACCCTTGTTCCGGAATTCTGAGTGTGAGGAGGTTCCGTCTTCTGTCTGCAGCACCCGAGATCTCCGAGGAGCCCTTCGAGAGTCTTCCCCGAGTCCCTCCCAGTGCGGGCTGCCGGGGAAAGGCGGGGGTTGGGCTGGAAACGCAGGTAGAATCTAGTGCCTCCCCATGGACAGGGGAGGTAATTAGCGGAATTCCCCTTGCGAGGGAACACCTGTGACAACAGGAAGCTGCGTGGAGGGCGGCCCCGAACCTCCCCCACACAGTCAGCCGTGTTCCGGAATTCTGAGTGTGGGGAGGTTCCGTCTTCTGTCTGCAGCACCCGAGATCTCCTAGGAGCCCTTCGAGAGTCTTCCCCGAGTCCCTCCCAGTCCGGGCTGCCGGGGAAAGGCGGGGGTTGGGCTTTAAACGCAGGTAGCATCTACGCCTCCCCATGGACAGGGGAGGTAATTAGCGGACTTCCCCTTGCGAGGGAACACCTGTGACACCAGGAAGCTTCGTGGAGTGCGGCCCTGAACCTCACCCACACAGTCAGCCGTGTTCCGGAATTCTGAGTGTGGGGAGGTTCCGTCTTCTGTCTGCAGCACCCGAGATCTCCTAGGAGCCCTTCGAGAGTCTTCCCCGAGGCCCTCACAGTACGGGCTGCCGGGGAAATGCGGGGGTTGGGCTGGAAAAGCAGGTAGCATCTAGTGCCTCCCCATGGACAGGGGAGGTAAGTAGCGGACTTCCCCTTGCGAGGGAACACCTGTGACACCAGGAAGCTGCGTGGAGGGCGGCCCTAAACCTCACCCAAACAGTCACCCTTGTTCCGGAATTCTGAGTGTGGGGAGGTTCCGTCTTCTGTCTGCAGCACCCGAGATCTCCTAGGAGCCATTCGAGAGTCTTCCCCGAGTCCCTCCCAGTACGGGCTGCCGGGGAAATGCGGGGGTTGGGCTGGAAACGCAGGTAGCATCTAGTGCCTCCCCATGGACAGGGGAGGTAATTAGCGGACTTCCCCTTGCGAGGGAACACCTGTGACACCAGGAAGCTGCGTGGAGGGCGGCCCCGAACCTCCCCCACACAGTCAGCCGTGTTCCGGATTTCTGAGTGTGGGGAGATTCCGTCTTCTGTCTGCAGCACCCGAGATCTCCTAGGAGCCCTTCGAGAGTCTTCCCCGAGTCCCTCCCAGTACGGGCTGCCGGGGAAATGCGGGGGTTGGGCTGGAAACGCAGGTAGCATCTAGTGCCTCCCCTTGGACAGGGGAGGTAAGTAGCGGACTTCCCCTTGCGAGGGAACACCTGTGACACCAGGAAGCTGCGTGGAGGGCGGCCCCGAACCTCCCCCACACAGTCAGCCGTGTTCCGGAATTCTGAGTGTGGGGAGGTTCCGTCTTCTGTCTGCAGCACCCGAGATCTCCTAGGAGCCCTTCGAGAGTCTTCCCCGAGTCCCTCCCAGTACGGGCTGCCGGGGAAATGCGGGGGTTGGGCTGGAAACGCAGGTAGCATCTAGTGCTACCCCATGGACAGGGGAGGTAAGTAGCGGACTTCCCCTTGCGAGGGAACACCTGTGACACCAGGAAGCTGCGTGGAGGGCGGCCCCGAACCTCCCCCACACAGTCAGCCGTGTTCCGGAATTCTGAATGTGAGGAGGTTCCGTCTTCTGTCTGCAGCACCCGGGATCTCCGAGGAGCCCTTCGAGAGTCTTCCCCGAGTCCCTCCCAGTGCGGGCTGCCGGGGAAAGGCGGGGGTTGGGCTGGAAACGCAGGTAGCATCTAGTGCCTCCCCATGGACAGGGGAGGTAATTAGCGGACTTCCCCTTGCGAGGGAACACCTGTGACACCAGGAAGCTGCGTGGAGTGCGGCCCTGAACCTCACCCACACAGTCAGCCGTGTTCCGGAATTCTGAGTGTGGGGAGGTTCCGTCTTCTGTCTGCAGCACCCGAGATCTCCGAGGAGCCCTTCGAGAGTCTTCCCCGAGTCCCTCCCAGTACGGGCTGCCGGGGAAATGCGGGTGTTGGGCTGGAATCGCAGGTAGCATCTAGTGCCTACTCATGGACAGGGGAGGTAATTAGCGGACTTCCCCTTGCGAGGGAACACCTGTGACACCAGGAAGCTGCGTGGAGGGCGGCCCCGAACCTCCCCCACACAGTAAGCCGTGTTCCGGAATTCTGAGTGTGGGGAGGTTCCGTCTTCTCTCTGCAGCACCCGAGATCTCCTAGGAGCCCTTCGAGAGTCTTCCCCGAGTCCCTCCCAGTACGGGCTGCCAGGGAAATGCGGGGGTTGGGCTGGAAACGCAGGTAGCATCTAGTGCCTCCCCATGGACAGGGGAGGTAA
This sequence comes from Camelus bactrianus, assembly GCF_048773025.1. Taxonomy (NCBI): domain Eukaryota; kingdom Metazoa; phylum Chordata; class Mammalia; order Artiodactyla; family Camelidae; genus Camelus; species Camelus bactrianus. The sequence continues at coordinate 672,792 of NW_027413971.1, read as the reverse complement.
TTAGCGGACTTCCCCTTGCGAGGGAACACCTGTGACACCAGGAAGCTGCGTGGAGGGCGGCCCCGAACCTACCTCACACAGTCAGCCGTGTTCCGGAATTCTGAGTGTGGGGAGGTTCCGTCTTCTGTCTGCAGCAACCGAGATCTCCTAGGAGCCCTTCGAGAGTCTTCCCCGAGTCCCTCCCAGTACGGGCTGCCGGGGAAATGCGGGGGTTGGGCTGGAAACGCAGGTAGCATCTAGTTCCTCCCCATGGACGGGGGAGGTAAGTAGCGGACTTCCCCTTGCGAGGGAACACCTGTGACGCCAGGAAGCTGCGTGGAGGGCGGCCCCGAACCTCCCCCACACAGTCAGGCGTGTTCCGGAATTCTGATTGTGGGGAGGTTCCGTCTTCTGTCTGCAGCACCCGAGATCTCCTAGGAGCCCTTCGAGAGTCTTCCCCGAGTCCCTCCCAGTACGGGCTGCCGGGGAAATGCGGGGGTTGGGCTGGAAACGCAGGTAGCATCTAGTGCCTCCCCATGGACAGGGGAGGTAATTAGCGGACTTCCCCTTGCGAGGGAACACCTGTGACACCAGGAAGCTGCGTGGAGGGCGGCCCCGAACCTCCCCCACACAGTCAGGCGTGTTCCGGAATTCTGATTGTGGGGAGGTTCCGTCTTCTGTCTGCAGCACCCGAGATCTCCTAGGAGCCCTTCGAGAGTCTTCCCCGAGTCCCTCCCAGTACGGGCTGCCGGGGAAATGCGGGGGTTGGGCTGGAAACGCAGGTAGCATCTAGTGCCTCCCCATGGACAGGGGAGGTAAGTAGCGGACTTCCCCTTGCGAGGGAACACCTGTGACACCAGGAAGCTTCGTGGAGGGCGGCCCTAAACCTCACCCAAACAGTCACCCTTGTTCCGGAATTCTGAGTGTGGGGAGGTTCCGTCTTCTGTCTGCAGCACCCGAGATCTCCGAGGAGCCCTTCGAGAGTCTTCCCCGAGTCCCTCCCAGTGCGGGCTGCCGGGGAAAGGCGGGGGTTGGGCTGGAAACGCAGGTAGAATCTAGTGCCTCCCCATGGACAGGGGAGGTAATTAGCGGAATTCCCCTTGCGAGGGAACACCTGTGACAACAGGAAGCTGCGTGGAGGGCGGCCCCGAACCTCCCCCACACAGTCAGCCGTGTTCCGGAATTCTGAGTGTGGGGAGGTTCCGTCTTCTGTCTGCAGCACCCGAGATCTCCTAGGAGCCCTTCGAGAGTCTTCCCCGAGTCCCTCCCAGTCCGGGCTGCCGGGGAAAGGCGGGGGTTGGGCTTTAAACGCAGGTAGCATCTACGCCTCCCCATGGACAGGGGAGGTAATTAGCGGACTTCCCCTTGCGAGGGAACACCTGTGACACCAGGAAGCTTCGTGGAGTGCGGCCCTGAACCTCACCCACACAGTCAGCCGTGTTCCGGAATTCTGAGTGTGGGGAGGTTCCGTCTTCTGTCTGCAGCACCCGAGATCTCCGAGGAGCCCATCGAGAGTCTTCCCCGAGTCCCTCACAGTACGGGCTGCCGGGGAAATGCGGGGGTTGGGCTGGAAACGCAGGTAGCATCTAGTGCCTCCCCATGGACAGGGGAGGTAATTAGCGGACTTCCCCTTGCGAGGGAACACATGTGACACCAGGAAGCTGCGTGGAGGGCGGCCCTAAACCTCACCCAAACAGTCACCCTTGTTCCGGAATTCTGAGTGTGGGGAGGTTCCGTCTTCTGTCTGCAGCACCCGAGATCTCCTAGGAGCCATTCGAGAGTCTTCCCCGAGTCCCTCCCAGTACGGGCTGCCGGGGAAATGCGGGGGTTGGGCTGGAAACGCAGGTAGCATCTAGTGCCTCCCCATGGACAGGGGAGGTAATTAGCGGACTTCCCCTTGCGAGGGAACACCTGTGACACCAGGAAGCTGCGTGGAGGGCGGCCCCGAACCTCCCCCACACAGTCAGCCGTGTTCCGGATTTCTGAGTGTGGGGAGGTTCCGTCTTCTGTCTGCAGCACCCGAGATCTCCTAGGAGCCCTTCGAGAGTCTTCCCCGAGTCCCTCCCAGTACGGGCTGCCGGGGAAATGCGGGGGTTGGGCTGGAAACGCAGGTAGCATCTAGTGCCTCCCCATGGACAGGGGAGGTAAGTAGCGGACTTCCCCTTGCGAGGGAACACCTGTGACACCAGGAAGCTGCGTGGAGGGCGGCCCCGAACCTCCCCCACACAGTCAGCCGTGTTCCGGAATTCTGAGTGTGGGGAGGTTCCGTCTTCTGTCTGCAGCACCCGAGATCTCCTAGGAGCCCTTCGAGAGTCTTCCCCGAGTCCCTCCCAGTACGGGCTGCCGGGGAAATGCGGGGGTTGGGCTGGAAACGCAGGTAGCATCTAGTGCCTCCCCATGGACAGGGGAGGTAATTAGCGGACTTCCCCTTGCGAGGGAACACCTGTGACACCAGGAAGCTGCGTGGAGTGCGGCCCTGAACCTCACCCACACAGTCAGCCGTGTTCCGGAATTCTGAGTGTGGGGAGGTTCTGTCTTCTGTCTGCAGCACCCGAGATCTCCGAGGAGCCCTTCGAGAGTCTTCCCCGAGTCCCTCCCTATACGGGCTGCCGGGGAAATGCGGGGGTTGGGCTGGAATCGCAGGTAGCATCTAGTGCCTACCCATGGACAGGGGAGGTAATTAGCGGACTTCCCCTTGCGAGGGAACACCTGTGACACCAGGAAGCTGCGTGGAGGGCGGCCCCGAACCTCCCCCACACAGTCAGCCGTGTTCCGGAATTCTGAGTGTGGGGAGGTTCCGTCTTCTGTCTGCAGCACCCGAGATCTCCTAGGAGCCCTTCGAGAGTCTTCCCCGAGTCCCTCCCAGTACGGGCTGCCAGGGAAATGCGGGGGTTGGGCTGGAAACGAAGGTAGCATCTAGTGCCTCCCCATGGACAGGGGAGGTAATTAGCGGACTTCCCCTTGCGAGGGAACACCTGTGACACCAGGAAGCTGCGTGGAGGGCGGCCCCGAACCTACCTCACACAGTCAGCCGTGTTCCGGAATTCTGAGTGTGGGGAGGTTCCGTCTTCTGTCTGCAGCAACCGAGATCTCCTAGGAGCCCTTCGAGAGTCTTCCCCGAGTCCCTCCCAGTACGGGCTGCCGGGGAAATGCGGGGGTTGTGCTGGAAACGCAGGTAGCATCTAGTGCCTCCCCATGGACAGGGGAGGTAATTAGCGGACTTCCCCTTGCGAGGGAACACCTGTGACACCAGGAAGCTGCGTGGAGGGCGGCCCCGAACCTCCCCCACACAGTCAGGCGTGTTCCGGAATTCTGATTGTGGGGAGGTTCCGTCTTCTGTCTGCAGCACCCGAGATCTCCTAGGAGCCCTTCGAGAGTCTTCCCCGAGTCCCTCCCAGTACGGGCTGCCGGGGAAATGCGGGGGTTGGGCTGGAAACGCAGGTAGCATCTAGTGCCTCCCCATGGACAGGGGAGGTAATTAGCGGACTTCCCCTTGCGAGGGAACACCTGTGACACCAGGAAGCTTCGTGGAGGGCGGCCCTAAACCTCACCCAAACAGTCACCCTTGTTCCGGAATTCTGAGTGTGGGGAGGTTCCGTCTTCTGTCTGCAGCACCCGAGATCTCCGAGGAGCCCTTCGAGAGTCTTCCCCGAGTCCCTCCCAGTGCGGGCTGCCGGGGAAAGGCGGGGGTTGGGCTGGAAACGCAGGTAGAATCTAGTGCCTCCCCATGGACAGGGGAGGTAATTAGCGGAATTCCCCTTGCGAGGGAACACCTGTGACAACAGGAAGCTGCGTGGAGGGCGGCCCCGAACCTCCCCCACACAGTCAGCCGTGTTCCGGAATTCTGAGTGTGGGGAGGTTCCGTCTTCTGTCTGCAGCACCCGAGATCTCCTAGGAGCCCTTCGAGAGTCTTCCCCGAGTCCCTCCCAGTCCGGGCTGCCGGGGAAAGGCGGGGGTTGGGCTTTAAACGCAGGTAGCATCTACGCCTCCCCATGGACAGGGGAGGTAATTAGCGGACTTCCCCTTGCGAGGGAACACCTGTGACACCAGGAAGCTTCGTGGAGTGCGGCCCTGAACCTCACCCACACAGTCAGCCGTGTTCCGGAATTCTGAGTGTGGGGAGGTTCCGTCTTCTGTCTGCAGCACCCGAGATCTCCGAGGAGCCCTTCGAGAGTCTTCCCCGAGTCCCTCACAGTACGGGCTGCCGGGGAAATGCGGGGGTTGGGCTGGAAACGCAGGTAGCATCTAGTGCCTCCCCATGGACAGGGGAGGTAAGTAGCGGACTTCCCCTTGCGAGGGAACACCTCTGACACCAGGAAGCTGCGTGGAGGGCGGCCCTAAACCTCACCCAAACAGTCACCCTTGTTCCGGAATTCTGAGTGTGGGGAGGTTCCGTCTTCTGTCTGCAGCACCCGAGATCTCCTAGGAGCCATTCGAGAGTCTTCCCCGAGTCCCTCCCAGTACGGGCTGCCGGGGAAATGCGGGGGTTGGGCTGGAAACGCAGGTAGCATCTAGTGCCTCCCCATGGACAGGGGAGGTAATTAGCGGACTTCCCCTTGCGAGGGAACACCTGTGACACCAGGAAGCTGCGTGGAGGGCGGCCCCGAACCTCCCCCACACAGTCAGCCGTGTTCCGGATTTCTGAGTGTGGGGAGGTTCCGTCTTCTGTCTGCAGCACCCGAGATCTCCTAGGAGCCCTTCGAGAGTCTTCCCCGAGTCCCTCCCAGTACGGGCTGCCGGGGAAATGCGGGGGTTGGGCTGGAAACGCAGGTAGCATCTAGTGCCTCCCCATGGACAGGGGAGGTAAGTAGCGGACTTCCCCTTGCGAGGGAACACCTGTGACACCAGGAAGCTGCGTGGAGGGCGGCCCCGAACCTCCCCCACACAGTCAGCCGTGTTCCGGAATTCTGAGAGTGGGGAGGTTCCGTCTTCTGTCTGCAGCACCCGAGATCTCCTAGGAGCCCTTCGAGAGTCTTCCCCGAGTCCCTCCCAGTACGGGCTGCCGGGGAAATGCGGGGGTTGGGCTGGAAACGCAGGTAGCATCTAGTGCTACCCCATGGACAGGGGAGGTAAGTAGCGGAATACCCCTTGCGAGGGAACACCTGTGACACCAGGAAGCTGCGTGGAGGGCGGCCCCGAACCTCCCCCACACAGTCAGCCGTGTTCCGGAATTCTGAATGTGAGGAGGTTCCGTCTTCTGTCTGCAGCACCCGGGATCTCCTAGGAGCCCTTCGAGAGTCTTCCCCGAGTCCCTCCCAGTGCGGGCTGCCGGGGAAAGGCGGGGGTTGGGCTGGAAACGCAGGTAGCATCTAGTGCCTCCCCATGGACAGGGGAGGTAATTAGCGGACTTCCCCTTGCGAGGGAACACCTGTGACACCAGGAAGCTGCGTGGAGTGCGGCCCTGAACCTCACCCACACAGTCAGCCGTGTTCCGGAATTCTGAGTGTGGGGAGGTTCTGTCTTCTGTCTGCAGCACCCGAGATCTCCGAGGAGCCCTTCGAGAGTCTTCCCCGAGTCCCTCCCAGTACGGGCTGCCGGGGAAATGCGGGGGTTGGGCTGGAAACGCAGGTAGCATCTAGTGCCTACCCATGGACAGGGGAGGTAATTAGCGGACTTCCCCTTGCGAGGGAACACCTGTGACACCAGGAAGCTGCGTGGAGGGCGGCCCCGAACCTCCCCCACACAGTCAGCCGTGTTCCGGAATTCTGAGTGTGGGGAGGTTCCGTCTTCTGTCTGCAGCACCCGAGATCTCCTAGGAGCCCTTCGAGAGTCTTCCCCGAGTCCCTCCCAGTACGGGCTGCCAGGGAAATGCGGGGGTTGGGCTGGAAACGCAGGTAGCATCTAGTGCCTCCCCATGGACAGGGGAGGTAATTAGCGGACTTCCCCTTGCGAGGGAACACCTGTGACACCAGGAAGCTGCGTGGAGGGCGGCCCCGAACCTACCTCACACAGTCAGCCGTGTTCCGGAATTCTGAGTGTGGGGAGGTTCCGTTTTCTGTCTGCAGCAACCGAGATCTCCTAGGAGCCCTTCGAGAGTCTTCCCCGAGTCCCTCCCAGTACGGGATGCCGGGGAAATGCGGGGGTTGGGCTGGAAACGCAGGTAGCATCTAGTTCCTCCCCATGGACAGGGGAGGTAAGTAGCGGACTTCCCCTTGCGAGGGAACACCTGTGACACCAGGAAGCTGCGTGGAGGGCGGCCCTAAACCTCACCCAAACAGTCACCCTTGTTCCGGAATTCTGAGTGTGGGGAGGTTCCGTCTTCTGTCTGCAGCACCCGAGATCTCCTAGGAGCCCTTCGAGAGTCTTCCACTAGTCCCTCCCAGTGCGGGCTGCCGGGGAAAGGCGGGGGTTGGGCTGGAAACGCAGGTAGCATCTACGCCTCCCCATGGACAGGGGAGGTAATTAGCGGACTTCCCCTTGCGAGGGAACACCTGTGACACCAGGAAACTGCGTGGAGGGCGGCCCCGAACCTCCCCCACACAGTCAGACGTGTTCCGGAATTCTGAGTGTGGGGATGGTCCGTCTTCTGTCTGCAGCACCCGAGATCTCCGAGGAGCCCTTCGAGAGTCTTCCCCGAGTCCCTCCCAGTACGGGCTGCCGGAGAAATGCGGGGGTTGGGCTGGAAACGCAGGTAGCATCTAGTGCCTCCCCATGGACAGGGGAGGTAATTAGCGGACTTCACCTTGCGAGGGAACACCTGTGACACAGGAAGCTGCGTGGAGGGCGGCCCCGAACCTCCCCCACACAGTCAGCCGTGTTCCGGAATTCTGAGTGTGGGGAGGTTCCGTCTTCTGTCTGCAGCACCCGGGATCTCCTAGGAGCCCTTCGAGAGTCTTCCCCGAGTCCCACCCAGTGCGGGATGCCGGGGAAAGGCGGGGGTTGGGCTGGAAACGCAGGTAGCATCTACGCCTCCCCATGGACAGGGGAGGTAATTAGCGGACTTCCCCTTGCGAGAGAAAACCTGTGACACCAGGAAGCTGCGTGGAGTGCGGCCCTGAACCTCACCAACACAGTCAGGCGTGTTCCGGAATTCTGAGTGTGGGGAGGTTCCGTCTTTTGTCTGCAGCACCCGAGATCTCCGAGGAGCCCTTCGAGAGTCTTCCCCGAGTCCCTCCCAGTGCGGGCTGCCGGGGAAAGGCGGGGGTTGGGCTGGAAACGCAGGTAGCATCTAGTGCCTCCCCATGGACAGGGGAGGTAAGTAGCGGACTTCCCCTTGCGAGGGAACACCTGTGACACCAGGAAGCTGCGTGGAGGGCGGCCCCGAACCTCCCCCACACAGTCAGCCGTGTTCCGGAATTCTGAGTGTGGGGAGGTTCCGTCTTCTGTCTGCAGCACCCGAGATCTCCTAGGAGCCCTTCGAGAGTCTTCCCCGAGTCCCTCCCAGTACGGGCTGCCGGGGAAATGCGGGGGTTGGGCTGGAAACGCAGGTAGCATCTAGTGCCACCCCATGGACAGGGGAGGTAAGTAGCGGACTTCCCCTTGCGAGGGAACACCTGTGACACCAGGAAGCTGCGTGGAGGGCGGCCCCGAACCTCCCCAACACAGTCAGCCGTGTTCCGGAATTCTGAAAGTGAGGAGGTTCCGTCTTCTGTCTGCAGCACCCGGGATCTCCTAGGAGCCATTCGAGAGTCTTCCCCGAGTCCCTCCCAGTGCGGGCTGCCAGGGAAAGGCGGGGGTTGGGCTGGAAACGCAGGTAGCATCTAGTGCCTCCCCATGGACAGGGGAGGTAATTAGCGGACTTCCCCTTGCGAGGGAACACCTGTGACACCAGGAAGCTGCGTGGAGTGCAGCCCTGAACCTCACCCACACAGTCAGCCGTGTTCCGGAATTCTGAGTGTGGGGAGGTTCCGTCTTCTGTCTGCAGCACCCGAGATCTCCTAGGAGCCCTTCGAGAGTCTTCCCCGAGTCCCTCCCAGTACGGGCTGCCAGGGAAATGCGGGGGTTGGGCTGGAAACGCAGGTAGCATCTAGTGCCTCCCCATGGACAGGGGAGGTAATTAGCGGACTTCCCCTTGCGAGGGAACACCTGTGACACCAGGAAGCTGCGTGGAGGGCGGCCCCGAACCTACCTCACACAGTCAGCCGTGTTCCGGAATTCTGAGTGTGGGGAGGTTCCGTCTTCTGTCTGCAGCAACCGAGATCTCCTAGGAGCCCTTCGAGAGTCTTCCCCGAGTCCCTCCCAGTACGGGCTGCCAGGGAAATGCGGGGGTTGGGCTGGAAACGCAGGTAGCATCTAGTGCCTCCCCATGGACAGGGGAGGTAATTAGCGGACTTCCCCTTGCGAGGGAACACCTGTGACACCAGGAAGCTGCGTGGAGGGCGGCCCCGAACCTACCTCACACAGTCAGCCGTGTTCCGGAATTCTGAGTGTGGGGAGGTTCCGTCTTCTGTCTGCAGCAACCGAGATCTCCTAGGAGCCCTTCGAGAGTCTTCCCCGAGTCCCTCCCAGTACGGGCTGCCGGGGAAATGCGGGGGTTGGGCTGGAAACGCAGGTAGCATCTAGTGCCTCCCCATGGACAGGGGAGGTAAGTAGCTGACTTCCCCTTGCGAGGGAACACCTGTGACACCAGGAAGCTGCGTGGAAGGCGGCCCTAAACCTCACCCAAACAGTCACACTTGTTCTGGAATTCTGAGTGTGGGGAGGTTCCGTCTTCTGTCTGCAGCACCCGAGATCTCCTAGGAGTCCTTCGAGATTCTTCCACTAGTCCCTCCCAGTGCGGGCTGCCGGGGAAAGGCGGGGGTTGAGCTGGAAACGCAGGTAGCATCTACGCCTCCCCATGGACAGGGGAGGTAATTAGCGGACTTCCCCTTGCGAGGGAACACCTGTGACACCAGGAAAGTGCGTGGAGGGCGGCCCCGAACCTCCCCCACACAGTCAGACGTGTTCCGGAATTCTGAGTGTGGGGATGGTCCGTCTTCTGTCTGCAGCACCCGAGATCGCCGAGGAGCCCTTCGAGAGTCTTCCCCGAGTCCCTCCCAGTACGGGCTGCCGGGGAAATGCGGGGGTTGGGCTGGAAACGCAGGTAGCATCTAGTGCCTCCCCATGGACAGGGGAGGTAATTAGCGGACTTCACCTTGCGAGGGAACACCTGTGACACAGGAAGCTGCGTGGAGGGCGGCCCCGAACCTCCCCCACACAGTCAGCCGTGTTCCGGAATTCTGAGTGTGGGGAGGTTCCGTCTTCTGTCTGCAGCACCCGGGATCTCCTAGGAGCCCTTCGAGAGTCTTCCCCGAGTCCCTCCCAGTGCGGGATGCCGGGGAAAGGCGGGGGTTGGGCTGGAAACGCAGGTAGCATCTACGCCTCCCCATGGACAGGGGAGGTAATTAGCGGACTTCCCCTTGCGAGGGAAAACCTGTGACACCAGGAAGCTGCGTGGAGTGCGGCCCTGAACCTCACCCACACAGTCAGGCGTGTTCCGGAATTCTGAGTGTGGGGAGGTTCCGTCTTCTGTCTGCAGCACCCGAGATCTCCGAGGAGCCCTTCGAGAGTCTTCCCCGAGTCCCTCCCAGTACTGGCTGCCGGGGAAATGCGGGGGTTGGGCTGGAAAAGCAGGTAGCATCTAGTGCCTCCCCATGGACAGGGGAGGTAATTAGCGGACTTCCCCTTGCGAGGGAACACCTGTGACACCAGGAAGCTGCGTGGAGGGCGGCCCCGAACCTCCCCCACACAGTCAGCCGTGTTCCGGAATTCTGAGTGTGGGGAGGTTCCGTCTTATGTCTGCAGCACCCGAGATCTCCTAGGAGCCCTTCGAGAGTCTTCCCCGAGTCCCTCCCAGTACGGGCTGCCGGGGAAATGCGGGGGTTTGGCTGGAAACGCAGGTAGCATCTAGTGCCTCCCCATGGACAGGGGAGGTAATTAGCGGACTTCCCCTTGCGAGGGAACACCTGTGACACCAGGAAGCTGCGTGGAGGGCGGCCCCGAACCTCCCCCACACAGTCAGCCGTGTTCCGGAATTCTGAGTGTGGGGAGGTTCCGTCTTCTGTCTGCAGCACCCGAGATCTCCTAGGAGCCCTTCGAGAGTCTTCCCCGAGTCCCTCCCAGTACGGGGTGCCGGGGAAATGCGGGGGTTGGGCTGGAAAAGCAGGTAGCATCTAGTGCCTCCCCATGGACAGGGGAGGTAATTAGCGGACTTCCCCTTGCGAGGGAACACCTGTGACACCAGGAAGCTGCGTGGAGGGCGGCCCCGAACCTCCCCCACACAGTCAGCCGTGTTCCGGAATTCTGAGTGTGGGGAGGTTCCGTCTTCTGTCTGCAGCACCCGAGATCTCCTAGGAGCCCTTCGAGGGTCTTCCCCGAGTCCCTCCCAGTACGGGCTGCCGGGGAAATGCGGGGGTTGGGCTGGAAACGCAGGTAGCATCTAGTGCCTCCCCATGGACAGGGGAGGTAAGTAGCGGACTTCCCCTTGCGAGGGAACAACTGTGACACCAGGAAGCTTCGTGGAGTGCGGCCCTGAACCTCACCCACACAGTCAGCCGTGTTCCGGAATTCTGAGTGTGGGGAGGTTCCGTCTTCTGTCTGCAGCACCCGAGATCTCCGAGGAGCCCTTCGAGAGTCTTCCCCGAGTCCCTCACAGTACGGGCTGCCGGGGAAATGCGGGGGTTGGGCTGGAAACGCAGGTAGCATCTAGTGCCTCCCCATGGACAGGGGAGGTAAGTAGCGGACTTCCCCTTGCGAGGGAACACCTCTGACACCAGGAAGCTGCGTGGAGGGCGGCCCTAAACCTCACCCAAACAGTCACCCTTGTTCCGGAATTCTGAGTGTGGGGAGGTTCCGTCTTCTGTCTGCAGCACCCGAGATCTCCTAGGAGCCATTCGAGAGTCTTCCCCGAGTCCCTCCCAGTACGGGCTGCCGGGGAAATGCGGGGGTTGGGCTGGAAACGCAGGTAGCATCTAGTGCCTCCCCATGGACAGGGGAGGTAATTAGCGGACTTCCCCTTGCGAGGGAACACCTGTGACACCAGGAAGCTGCGTGGAGGGCGGCCCCGAACCTCCCCCACACAGTCAGCCGTGTTCCGGATTTCTGAGTGTGGGGAGGTTCCGTCTTCTGTCTGCAGCACCCGAGATCTCCTAGGAGCCCTTCGAGAGTCTTCCCCGAGTCCCTCCCAGTACGGGCTGCCGGGGAAATGCGGGGGTTGGGCTGGAAACGCAGGTAGCATCTAGTGCCTCCCCATGGACAGGGGAGGTAAGTAGCGGACTTCCCCTTGCGAGGGAACACCTGTGACACCAGGAAGCTGCGTGGAGGGCGGCCCCGAACCTCCCCCACACAGTCAGCCGTGTTCCGGAATTCTGAGAGTGGGGAGGTTCCGTCTTCTGTCTGCAGCACCCGAGATCTCCTAGGAGCCCTTCGAGAGTCTTCCCCGAGTCCCTCCCAGTACGGGCTGCCGGGGAAATGCGGGGGTTGGGCTGGAAACGCAGGTAGCATCTAGTGCTACCCCATGGACAGGGGAGGTAAGTAGCGGAATACCCCTTGCGAGGGAACACCTGTGACACCAGGAAGCTGCGTGGAGGGCGGCCCCGAACCTCCCCCACACAGTCAGCCGTGTTCCGGAATTCTGAATGTGAGGAGGTTCCGTCTTCTGTCTGCAGCACCCGGGATCTCCTAGGAGCCCTTCGAGAGTCTTCCCCGAGTCCCTCCCAGTGCGGGCTGCCGGGGAAAGGCGGGGGTTGGGCTGGAAACGCAGGTAGCATCTAGTGCCTCCCCATGGACAGGGGAGGTAATTAGCGGACTTCCCCTTGCGAGGGAACACCTGTGACACCAGGAAGCTGCGTGGAGTGCGGCCCTGAACCTCACCCACACAGTCAGCCGTGTTCCGGAATTCTGAGTGTGGGGAGGTTCTGTCTTCTGTCTGCAGCACCCGAAATCTCCGAGGAGCCCTTCGAGAGTCTTCCCCGAGTCCCTCCCAGTACGGGCTGCCGGGGAAATGCGGGGGTTGGGCTGGAAACGCAGGTAGCATCTAGTGCCTACCCATGGACAGGGGAGGTAATTAGCGGACTTCCCCTTGCGAGGGAACACCTGTGACACCAGGAAGCTGCGTGGAGGGCGGCCCCGAACCTCCCCCACACAGTCAGCCGTGTTCCGGAATTCTGAGTGTGGGGAGGTTCCGTCTTCTGTCTGCAGCACCCGAGATCTCCTAGGAGCCCTTCGAGAGTCTTCCCCGAGTCCCTCCCAGTACGGGCTGCCAGGGAAATGCGGGGGTTGGGCTGGAAACGCAGGTAGCATCTAGTGCCTCCCCATGGACAGGGGAGGTAATTAGCGGACTTCCCCTTGCGAGGGAACACCTGTGACACCAGGAAGCTGCGTGGAGGGCGGCCCCGAACCTACCTCACACAGTCAGCCGTGTTCCGGAATTCTGAGTGTGGGGAGGTTCCGTTTTCTGTCTGCAGCAACCGAGATCTCCTAGGAGCCCTTCGAGAGTCTTCCCCGAGTCCCTCCCAGTACGGGATGCCGGGGAAATGCGGGGGTTGGGCTGGAAACGCAGGTAGCATCTAGTTCCTCCCCATGGACAGGGGAGGTAAGTAGCGGACTTCCCCTTGCGAGGGAACACCTGTGACACCAGGAAGCTGCGTGGAGGGCGGCCCTAAACCTCACCCAAACAGTCACCCTTGTTCCGGAATTCTGAGTGTGGGGAGGTTCCGTCTTCTGTCTGCAGCACCCGAGATCTCCTAGGAGCCCTTCGAGAGTCTTCCACTAGTCCCTCCCAGTGCGGGCTGCCGGGGAAAGGCGGGGGTTGGGCTGGAAACGCAGGTAGCATCTACGCCTCCCCATGGACAGGGGAGGTAATTAGCGGACTTCCCCTTGCGAGGGAACACCTGTGACACCAGGAAACTGCGTGGAGGGCGGCCCCGAACCTCCCCCACACAGTCAGACGTGTTCCGGAATTCTGAGTGTGGGGATGGTCCGTCTTCTGTCTGCAGCACCCGAGATCTCCGAGGAGCCCTTCGAGAGTCTTCCCCGAGTCCCTCCCAGTACGGGCTGCCGGAGAAATGCGGGGGTTGGGCTGGAAACGCAGGTAGCATCTAGTGCCTCCCCATGGACAGGGGAGGTAATTAGCGGACTTCACCTTGCGAGGGAACACCTGTGACACAGGAAGCTGCGTGGAGGGCGGCCCCGAACCTCCCCCACACAGTCAGCCGTGTTCCGGAATTCTGAGTGTGGGGAGGTTCCGTCTTCTGTCTGCAGCACCCGGGATCTCCTAGGAGCCCTTCGAGAGTCTTCCCCGAGTCCCACCCAGTGCGGGATGCCGGGGAAAGGCGGGGGTTGGGCTGGAAACGCAGGTAGCATCTACGCCTCCCCATGGACAGGGGAGGTAATTAGCGGACTTCCCCTTGCGAGAGAAAACCTGTGACACCAGGAAGCTGCGTGGAGTGCGGCCCTGAACCTCACCAACACAGTCAGGCGTGTTCCGGAATTCTGAGTGTGGGGAGGTTCCGTCTTTTGTCTGCAGCACCCGAGATCTCCGAGGAGCCCTTCGAGAGTCTTCCCCGAGTCCCTCCCAGTGCGGGCTGCCGGGGAAAGGCGGGGGTTGGGCTGGAAACGCAGGTAGCATCTAGTGCCTCCCCATGGACAGGGGAGGTAAGTAGCGGACTTCCCCTTGCGAGGGAACACCTGTGACACCAGGAAGCTGCGTGGAGGGCGGCCCCGAACCTCCCCCACACAGTCAGCCGTGTTCCGGAATTCTGAGTGTGGGGAGGTTCCGTCTTCTGTCTGCAGCACCCGAGATCTCCTAGGAGCCCTTCGAGAGTCTTCCCCGAGTCCCTCCCAGTACGGGCTGCCGGGGAAATGCGGGGGTTGGGCTGGAAACGCAGGTAGCATCTAGTGCCACCCCATGGACAGGGGAGGTAAGTAGCGGACTTCCCCTTGCGAGGGAACACCTGTGACACCAGGAAGCTGCGTGGAGGGCGGCCCCGAACCTCCCCAACACAGTCAGCCGTGTTCCGGAATTCTGAAAGTGAGGAGGTTCCGTCTTCTGTCTGCAGCACCCGGGATCTCCTAGGAGCCATTCGAGAGTCTTCCCCGAGTCCCTCCCAGTGCGGGCTGCCAGGGAAAGGCGGGGGTTGGGCTGGAAACGCAGGTAGCATCTAGTGCCTCCCCATGGACAGGGGAGGTAATTAGCGGACTTCCCCTTGCGAGGGAACACCTGTGACACCAGGAAGCTGCGTGGAGTGCAGCCCTGAACCTCACCCACACAGTCAGCCGTGTTCCGGAATTCTGAGTGTGGGGAGGTTCCGTCTTCTGTCTGCAGCACCCGAGATCTCCTAGGAGCCCTTCGAGAGTCTTCCCCGAGTCCCTCCCAGTACGGGCTGCCAGGGAAATGCGGGGGTTGGGCTGGAAACGCAGGTAGCATCTAGTGCCTCCCCATGGACAGGGGAGGTAATTAGCGGACTTCCCCTTGCGAGGGAACACCTGTGACACCAGGAAGCTGCGTGGAGGGCGGCCCCGAACCTACCTCACACAGTCAGCCGTGTTCCGGAATTCTGAGTGTGGGGAGGTTCCGTCTTCTGTCTGCAGCAACCGAGATCTCCTAGGAGCCCTTCGAGAGTCTTCCCCGAGTCCCTCCCAGTACGGGCTGCCAGGGAAATGCGGGGGTTGGGCTGGAAACGCAGGTAGCATCTAGTGCCTCCCCATGGACAGGGGAGGTAATTAGCGGACTTCCCCTTGCGAGGGAACACCTGTGACACCAGGAAGCTGCGTGGAGGGCGGCCCCGAACCTACCTCACACAGTCAGCCGTGTTCCGGAATTCTGAGTGTGGGGAGGTTCCGTCTTCTGTCTGCAGCAACCGAGATCTCCTAGGAGCCCTTCGAGAGTCTTCCCCGAGTCCCTCCCAGTACGGGCTGCCGGGGAAATGCGGGGGTTGGGCTGGAAACGCAGGTAGCATCTAGTGCCTCCCCATGGACAGGGGAGGTAAGTAGCTGACTTCCCCTTGCGAGGGAACACCTGTGACACCAGGAAGCTGCGTGGAGGGCGGCCCTAAACCTCACCCAAACAGTCACACTTGTTCTGGAATTCTGAGTGTGGGGAGGTTCCGTCTTCTGTCTGCAGCACCCGAGATCTCCTAGGAGTCCTTCGAGATTCTTCCACTAGTCCCTCCCAGTGCGGGCTGCCGGGGAAAGGCGGGGGTTGAGCTGGAAACGCAGGTAGCATCTACGCCTCCCCATGGACAGGGGAGGTAATTAGCGGACTTCCCCTTGCGAGGGAACACCTGTGACACCAGGAAAGTGCGTGGAGGGCGGCCCCGAACCTCCCCCACACAGTCAGACGTGTTCCGGAATTCTGAGTGTGGGGATGGTCCGTCTTCTGTCTGCAGCACCCGAGATCGCCGAGGAGCCCTTCGAGAGTCTTCCCCGAGTCCCTCCCAGTACGGGCTGCCGGGGAAATGCGGGGGTTGGGCTGGAAACGCAGGTAGCATCTAGTGCCTCCCCATGGACAGGGGAGGTAATTAGCGGACTTCACCTTGCGAGGGAACACCTGTGACACAGGAAGCTGCGTGGAGGGCGGCCCCGAACCTCCCCCACACAGTCAGCCGTGTTCCGGAATTCTGAGTGTGGGGAGGTTCCGTCTTCTGTCTGCAGCACCCGGGATCTCCTAGGAGCCCTTCGAGAGTCTTCCCCGAGTCCCTCCCAGTGCGGGATGCCGGGGAAAGGCGGGGGTTGGGCTGGAAACGCAGGTAGCATCTACGCCTCCCCATGGACAGGGGAGGTAATTAGCGGACTTCCCCTTGCGAGGGAAAACCTGTGACACCAGGAAGCTGCGTGGAGTGCGGCCCTGAACCTCACCCACACAGTCAGGCGTGTTCCGGAATTCTGAGTGTGGGGAGGTTCCGTCTTCTGTCTGCAGCACCCGAGATCTCCGAGGAGCCCTTCGAGAGTCTTCCCCGAGTCCCTCCCAGTACTGGCTGCCGGGGAAATGCGGGGGTTGGGCTGGAAAAGCAGGTAGCATCTAGTGCCTCCCCATGGACAGGGGAGGTAATTAGCGGACTTCCCCTTGCGAGGGAACACCTGTGACACCAGGAAGCTGCGTGGAGGGCGGCCCCGAACCTCCCCCACACAGTCAGCCGTGTTCCGGAATTCTGAGTGTGGGGAGGTTCCGTCTTATGTCTGCAGCACCCGAGATCTCCTAGGAGCCCTTCGAGAGTCTTCCCCGAGTCCCTCCCAGTACGGGCTGCCGGGGAAATGCGGGGGTTTGGCTGGAAACGCAGGTAGCATCTAGTGCCTCCCCATGGACAGGGGAGGTAATTAGCGGACTTCCCCTTGCGAGGGAACACCTGTGACACCAGGAAGCTGCGTGGAGGGCGGCCCCGAACCTCCCCCACACAGTCAGCCGTGTTCCGGAATTCTGAGTGTGGGGAGGTTCCGTCTTCTGTCTGCAGCACCCGAGATCTCCTAGGAGCCCTTCGAGAGTCTTCCCCGAGTCCCTCCCAGTACGGGGTGCCGGGGAAATGCGGGGGTTGGGCTGGAAAAGCAGGTAGCATCTAGTGCCTCCCCATGGACAGGGGAGGTAATTAGCGGACTTCCCCTTGCGAGGGAACACCTGTGACACCAGGAAGCTGCGTGGAGGGCGGCCCCGAACCTCCCCCACACAGTCAGCCGTGTTCCGGAATTCTGAGTGTGGGGAGGTTCCGTCTTCTGTCTGCAGCACCCGAGATCTCCTAGGAGCCCTTCGAGGGTCTTCCCCGAGTCCCTCCCAGTACGGGCTGCCGGGGAAATGCGGGGGTTGGGCTGGAAACGCAGGTAGCATCTAGTGCCTCCCCATGGACAGGGGAGGTAAGTAGCGGACTTCCCCTTGCGAGGGAACAACTGTGACACCAGGAAGCTGCGTGGAGGGCGGCCCTAAACCTCACCCAGACAGTCACCCTTGTTCCGGAATTCTGAGTGTGGGGAGGTTCCGTCTTCTGCCTGCAGAACCCGAGATCTCCTAGGAGCCCTTCGAGAGTCTTCCCCGAGTCCCTCCCAGTGCGTGCTGCCGGGGAAAGGCGGTGGTTGGGCTGGAAACGCAGGTAGCATCTACGCCTCCCCATGGACAGGGGAGGTAATTAGCGGACTTCCCCTAGCGAGGGAACACCTGTGACACCAGGAAGCTGCGTGGAGTGCGGCCCTGAACCTCACCCACACAGTCAGCCGTGTTCCGGAATTCTGAGTGTGGGGAGGTTCCGTCTTCTGTCTGCAGCACCTGAGATCTCCTAGGAGCCCTTCGAGAGTCTTCCCCGAGTCCCTCCCAGTACGGGCTGCCGGGGAAATGCGGGGATTGGGCTGGAAAAGCAGGTAGCATCTAGTGCCTCCCCATGGACAGGGGAGGTAATTAGCGGACTTCCCCTTGCGAGGGAACACCTGTGACACCAGGAATCTGCGTGGAGGGCGGCCCCGAACCTCCCCCACACAGTCAGCCGTGTTCCGGAATTCTGAGTGTGGGGAGGTTCCGTCTTCTGTCTGCAGCACCCGAGATCTCCTAGGAGCCCTTCGAGAGTCTTCCCCGTGTCCCTCCCAGTACGGGCTGTCGGGGAAATGCGGGGGTTGGGCTGGAAACGCAGGTAGCATCTAGTGCCTCCCCATGGACAGGGGAGGTAAGTAGCGGACTTCCCCTTGCGAGGGAACACCTGTGACACCAGGAAGCTGCGTGGAGGGCGGCCCTAAACCTCACCCAAACAGTCACCCTTGTTCCGGAATTCTGAGTGTGTGGAGGTTCCGTCTTCTGCCTGCAGCACCCGAGATCTCCTAGGAGCCCTTCGAGAGTCTTCCCCGAGTCCCTCCCAGTGCGGGCTGCCGGGGAAAGGCGGTGGTTGTGCTGGAAACGCAGGTAGCATCTACGCCTCCCCATGGACAGGGGAGGTAATTAGCGGACTTCCCCTTGCGAGGGAACACCTGTGACACCAGGAAGCTGCGTGGAGGGCGGCCCCGAACCTCCCCCACACAGTCAGCCGTGTTCCGGAATTCTGAGTGTGGGGAGGTTCCGTCTTCTGTCTGCAGCACCCGAGATCTCCTAGGAGCCCTTCGCGAGTCTTCCCCGAGTCCCTCCCAGTACGGGGTGCCGGGGAAATGCGAGGGTTGGGCTGGAAAAGCAGGTAGCATCTAGTGCCTCCCCATGGACAGGGGAGGTAATTAGCGGACTTCCCCTTGCGAGGGAACACCTGTGACACCAGGAAGCTGCGTGGAGGGCGGCCCCGAACCTCCCCCACACAGTCAGCCGTGTTCCGGAATTCTGAGTGTGGGGAGGTTCCGTCTTCTGTCTGCAGCACCCGAGATCTCCTAGGAGCCCTTCGAGGGTCTTCCCCGAGTCCCTCCCAGTACGGGCTGCCGGGGAAATGAGGGGGTTGGGCTGGAAACGCAGGTAGCATCTAGTGCCTCCCCATGGACAGGGGAGGTAAGTAGCGGACTTCCCCTTGCGAGGGAACAACTGTGACACCAGGAAGCTGCGTGGAGGGCGGCCCTAAACCTCACCCAGACAGTCACCCTTGTTCCGGAATTCTGAGTGTGGGGAGGTTCCGTCTTCTGCCTGCAGAACCCGAGATCTCCTAGGAGCCCTTCGAGAGTCTTCCCCGAGTCCCTCCCAGTGCGTGCTGCCGGGGAAAGGCGGTGGTTGGGCTGGAAACGCAGGTAGCATCTACGCCTCCCCATGGACAGGGGAGGTAATTAGCGGACTTCCCCTAGCGAGGGAACACCTGTGACACCAGGAAGCTGCGTGGAGTGCGGCCCTGAAACTCACCCACACAGTCAGCCGTGTTCCGGAATTCTGAGTGTGGGGAGGTTCCGTCTTCTGTCTGCAGCACCCGAGATCTCCTAGGAGCCCTTCGAGAGTCTTCCCCGAGTCCCTCCCAGTACGGGCTGCCGGGGAAATGCGGGGATTGGGCTGGAAAAGCAGGTAGCATCTAGTGCCTCCCCATGGACAGGGGAGGTAATTAGCGGACTTCCCCTTGCGAGGGAACACCTGTGACACCAGGAAGCTGCGTGGAGGGCGGCCCCGAACCTCCCCCACACAGTCAGCCGTGTTCCGGAATTCTGAGTGTGGGGAGGTTCCGTCTTCTGTCTGCAGCACCCGAGATCTCCTAGGAGCCCTTCGAGAGTCTTCCCCGTGTCCCTCCCAGTACGGGCTGTCGGGGAAATGCGGGGGTTGGGCTGGAAACGCAGGTAGCATCTAGTGCCTCCCCATGGACAGGGGAGGTAAGTAGCGGACTTCCCCTTGCGAGGGAACACCTGTGACACCAGGAAGCTGCGTGGAGGGCGGCCCTAAACCTCACCCAAACAGTCACCCTTGTTCCGGAATTCTGAGTGTGTGGAGGTTCCGTCTTCTGCCTGCAGCACCCGAGATCTCCTAGGAGCCCTTCGAGAGTCTTCCCCGAGTCCCTCCCAGTGCGGGCTGCCGGGGAAAGGCGGTGGTTGTGCTGGAAACGCAGGTAGCATCTCCGCCTCCCCATGGACAGGGGAGGTAATTAGCGGACTTCCCCTTGCGAGGGAACACCTGTGACACCAGGAAGCTGCGTGGAGGGCGGCCCCGAACCTCCCCCACACAGTCAGCCGTGTTCCGGAATTCTGAGTGTGGGGAGGTTCCGTCTTCTGTCTGCAGCACCCGAGATCTCCTAGGAGCCCTTCGAGAGTCTTCCCCGTGTCCCTCCCAGTACGGGCTGTCGGGGAAATGCGGGGGTTGGGCTGGAAACGCAGGTAGCATCTAGTGCCTCCCCATGGACAGGGGAGGTAAGTAGCGGACTTCCCCTTGCGAGGGAACACCTGTGACACCAGGAAGCTGCGTGGAGGGCGGCCCTAAACCTCACCCAAACAGTCACCCTTGTTCCGGAATTCTGAGTGTGTGGAGGTTCCGTCTTCTGCCTGCAGCACCCGAGATCTCCTAGGAGCCCTTCGAGAGTCTTCCCCGAGTCCCTCCCAGTGCGGGCTGCCGGGGAAAGGCGGTGGTTGTGCTGGAAACGCAGGTAGCATCTCCGCCTCCCCATGGACAGGGGAGGTAATTAGCGGACTTCCCCTTGCGAGGGAACACCTGTGACACCAGGAAGCTGCGTGGAGTGCGGCCCTGAACCTCACCCACACAGTCAGCCGTGTTCCGGAATTCTGAGTGTGGGGAGGTTCCGTCTTCTGTCTGCAGCACCCGAGATCTCCTAGGAGCCCTTCGAGAGTCTTCCCCGAGTCCCTCCCAGTACGGGCTGCCGGGGAAATGCGGGGGTTGGGCTGGAAAAGCAGGTAGCATCTAGTGCCTCCCCATGGACAGGGGAGGTAATTAGCGGACTTCCCCTTGCAAGGGAACACCTGTGACCCCAGGAAGCTGCGTGGAGGGCGGCCCCGAACCTCCCCCACACAGTCAGCCGTGTTCCGGAATTCTGAGTGTGGGGAGGTTCCGTCTTCTGTCTGCAGTACCCGAGATCTCCTTGGAGCCCTTCGAGAGACTTCCCCGAGTCCCTCCCAGTACGGGCTGCCGGGGAAATGCGGGGGTTGGGCTGGAAACGCAGGTAGCATCTAGTGCCTCCCCATGGACAGGGGAGGTAAGTAGCGGAATTCCCCTTGCGAGGGAACACCTGTGACACCAGGAAGCTGCGTGGAGGGCGGCCCTAAACCTCACCCAAACAGTTACCCTTGTTCCGGAATTCTGAGTGTGGGGAGGTTCCGTCTTCTGCCTGCAGCACCCGAGATCTCCTAGGAGCCCTTCGAGAGTCTTCCCCGAGTCCCTCCCAGTGCGGGCTGCCGGGGAAAGGCGGTGGTTGGGCTGGAAACGCAGGTAGCATCTACGCCTCCCCATGGACAGGGGAGGTAAGTAGCGGACTTCCCCTTGCGAGGGAACACCTGTGACACCAGGAAGCTGCGTGGAGGGCGGCCCTAAACCTCACCCAAACAGTCACACTTGTTCCGGAATTCTGAGTGTGGGGAGGTTCCGTCTTCTGTCTGCAGCACCCGAGATCTCCGAGGAGCCCTTCGAGAGTCTTCCCCGAGTCCCTCCCAGTACTGGCGGCCGGGGAAATGCGGGGGTTGGGCTGGAAAAGCAGGTAGCATCTAGTGCCTCCCCATGGACAGGGGAGGTAATTAGCGGACTTCCCCTTGCGAGGGAACACCTGTGACACCAGGAAGCTGCGTGGAGGGCGGCCCCGAACCTCCCCCACACAGTCAGCCGTGTTCCGGAATTCTGAGTGTGGGGAGGTTCCGTCTTATGTCTGCAGCACCCGAGATCTCCTAGGAGCCCTTCGAGAGTCTTCCCCGAGTCCCTCCCAGTACGGGCTGCCGGGGAAATGCGGGGGTTTGGCTGGAAACGCAGGTAGCATCTAGTGCCTCCCCATGGACAGGGGAGGTAATTAGCGGACTTCCCCTTGCGAGGGAACACCTGTGACACCAGGAAGCTGCGTGGAGGGCGGCCCCGAACCTCCCCCACACAGTCAGCCGTGTTCCGGAATTCTGAGTGTGGGGAGGTTCCGTCTTCTGTCTGCAGCACCCGAGATCTCCTAGGAGCCCTTCGAGAGTCTTCCCCGAGTCCCTCCCAGTACGGGGTGCCGGGGAAATGCGGGGGTTGGGCTGGAAAAGCAGGTAGCATCTAGTGCCTCCCCATGGACAGGGGAGGTAATTAGCGGACTTCCCCTTGCGAGGGAACACCTGTGACACCAGGAAGCTGCGTGGAGGGCGGCCCCGAACCTCCCCCACACAGTCAGCCGTGTTCCGGAATTCTGAGTGTGGGGAGGTTCCGTCTTCTGTCTGCAGAACCCGAGATCTCCTAGGAGCCCTTCGAGAGTCTTCCCCGAGTCCCTCCCAGTACGGGCTGCCGGGGAAATGCGGGGGTTGGGCTGGAAACGCAGGTAGCATCTAGTGCCTCCCCATGGACAGGGGAGGTAAGTAGCGTACTTCCCCTTGCGAGGGAACAACTGTGACACCAGGAAGCTGCGTGGAGGGCGGCCCTAAACCTCACCCAGACAGTCACCCTTGTTCCGGAATTCTGAGTGTGGGGAGGTTCCGTCTTCTGTCTGCAGCACCCGAGATCTCCTAGGAGCCCTTCGAGAGTCTTCCCCGAGTCCCTCCCAGTACGGGCTGCCGGGGAAATGCGGGGATTGGGCTGGAAAAGCAGGTAGCATCTAGTGCCTCCCCATGGACAGGGGAGGTAATTAGCGGACTTCCCCTTGCGAGGGAACACCTGTGACACCAGGAAGCTGCGTGGAGGGCGGCCCCGAACCTCCCCCACACAGTCAGCCGTGTTCCGGAATTCTGAGTGTGGGGAGGTTCCGTCTTCTGTCTGCAGCACCCGAGATCTCCTAGGAGCCCTTCGAGAGTCTTCCCCGAGTCCCTCCCAGTACGGGCTGCCGGGGAAATGCGGGGGTTGGGCTGGAAACGCAGGTAGCATCTAGTGCCTCCCCATGGACAGGGGAGGTAAGTAGCGGACTTCCCCTTGCGAGGGAACAACTGTGACACCAGGAAGCTGCGTGGAGGGCGGCCCTAAACCTCACCCAGACAGTCACCCTTGTTCCGGAATTCTGAGTGTGGGGAGGTTCCGTCTTCTGCCTGCAGAACCCGAGATCTCCTAGGAGCCCTTCGAGAGTCTTCCCCGAGTCCCTCCCAGTGCGGGCTGCCGGGGAAAGGCGGTGGTTGGGCTGGAAACGCAGGTAGCATCTACGCCTCCCCATGGACAGGGGAGGTAATTAGCGGACTTCCCCTAGCGAGGGAACACCTGTGACACCAGGAAGCTGCGTGGAGTGCGGCCCTGAACCTCACCCACACAGTCAGCCGTGTTCCGGAATTCTGAGTGTGGGGAGGTTCCGTCTTCTGTCTGCAGCACCCGAGATCTCCTAGGAGCCCTTCGAGAGTCTTCCCCGAGTCCCTCCCAGTACGGGCTGCCGGGGAAATGCGGGGATTGGGCTGGAAAAGCAGGTAGCATCTAGTGCCTCCCCATGGACAGGGGAGGTAATTAGCGGACTTCCCCTTGCGAGGGAACACCTGTGACACCAGGAAGCTGCGTGGAGGGCGGCCCCGAACCTCCCCCACACAGTCAGCCGTGTTCCGGAATTCTGAGTGTGGGGAGGTTCCGTCTTCTGTCTGCAGCACCCGAGATCTCCTAGGAGCCCTTCGAGAGTCTTCCCCGTGTCCCTCCCAGTACGGGCTGTCGGGGAAATGCGGGGGTTGGGCTGGAAACGCAGGTAGCATCTAGTGCCTCCCCATGGACAGGGGAGGTAAGTAGCGGACTTCCCCTTGCGAGGGAACACCTGTGACACCAGGAAGCTGCGTGGAGGGCGGCCCTAAACCTCACCCAAACAGTCACCCTTGTTCCGGAATTCTGAGTGTGTGGAGGTTCCGTCTTCTGCCTGCAGCACCCGAGATCTCCTAGGAGCCCTTCGAGAGTCTTCCCCGAGTCCCTCCCAGTGCGGGCTGCCGGGGAAAGGCGGTGGTTGTGCTGGAAACGCAGGTAGCATCTACGCCTCCCCATGGACAGGGGAGGTAATTAGCGGACTTCCCCTTGCGAGGGAACACCTGTGACACCAGGAAGCTGCGTGGAGTGCGGCCCTGAACCTCACCCACACAGTCAGCCGTGTTCCGGAATTCTGAGTGTGGGGAGGTTCCGTCTTCTGTCTGCAGCACCCGAGATCTCCTAGGAGCCCTTCGAGAGTCTTCCCCGAGTCCCTCCCAGTACGGGCTGCCGGGGAAATGCGGGGGTTGGGCTGGAAAAGCAGGTAGCATCTAGTGCCTCCCCATGGACAGGGGAGGTAATTAGCGGACTTCCCCTTGCAAGGGAACACCTGTGACACCAGGAAGCTGCGTGGAGGGCGGCCCCGAACCTCCCCCACACAGTCAGCCGTGTTCCGGAATTCTGAGTGTGGGGAGGTTCCGTCTTCTGTCTGCAGCACCCGAGATCTCCTTGGAGCCCTTCGAGAGACTTCCCCGAGTCCCTCCCAGTACGGGCTGCCGGGGAAATGCGGGGGTTGGGCTGGAAACGCAGGTAGCATCTAGTGCCTCCCCATGGACAGGGGAGGTAAGTAGCGGAATTCCCCTTGCGAGGGAACACCTGTGACACCAGGAAGCTGCGTGGAGGGCGGCCCTAAACCTCACCCAAACAGTTACCCTTGTTCCGGAATTCTGAGTGTGGGGAGGTTCCGTCTTCTGCCTGCAGCACCCGAGATCTCCTAGGAGCCCTTCGAGAGTCTTCCCCGAGTCCCTCCCAGTGCGGGCTGCCGGGGAAAGGCGGTGGTTGGGCTGGAAACGCAGGTAGCATCTACGCCTCCCCATGGACAGGGGAGGTAATTAGCGGACTTCCCCTTGCGAGGGAACACCTGTGACACCAGGAAGCTGCGTGGAGTGCGGCCCTGAACCTCACCCACACAGTCAGCCGTGTTCCGGAATTCTGAGTGTGGGGAGGTTCCGTCTTCTGTCTGCAGCACCCGAGATCTCCTAGGAGCCCTTCGAGAGTCTTCCCCGAGTCCCTCCCAGTACGGGCTGCCGGGGAAATGTGGGGGTTGGGCTGGAAACGCAGGTAGCATCTAGTGCCTCCCCATGGACAGGGGAGGTAAGTAGCGGACTTCCCCTTGCGAGGGAACACCTGTGACACCAGGAAGCTGCGTGGAGGGCGGCCCTAAACCTCACCCAAACAGTCACACTTGTTCCGGAATTCTGAGTGTGGGGAGGTTCCGTCTTCTGTCTGCAGCACCCGAGATCTCCGAGGAGCCCTTCGAGAGTCTTCCCCGAGTCCCTCCCAGTACGGGCTGCCGGGGAAATGCGGGGGTTGGGCTGGAAACGCAGGTAGCATCTAGTGCCTCCCCATGGACAGGGGAGGTAATTAGCGGACTTCTCCTTGCGAGGGAACACCTGTGACACCAGGAAGCTGCGTGGAGGGCGGCCCCGAACCTCCCCCACACAGTCAGCCGTGTTCGGGAATTCTGAGTGTGGGGAGGTTCCGTCTTCTGTCTGCAGCACCCGAGATCTCCTAGGAGCCCTTCGAGAGTCTTCCCCGAGTCCCTCCCAGTACGGGCTGCCGGGGAAATGCGGGGGTTGGGCTGGAAACGCAGGTAGCATCTACGCCTCCCCATGGACAGGGGAGGTATTTAGCGGACTTCCCCTTGCGAGGGAACACCTGTGACACCAGGAAGCTGCGTGGAGTGCGGCCCTGAACCTCACCCACACAGTCAGCCGTGTTCCGGAATTCTGAGTGTGGGGAGGTTCCGTCTTCTGTCTGCAGCACCCGAGATCTCCGAGGAGCCCTTCGAGAGTCTTCCCCGAGTCCCTCCCAGTGCGGGCTGTCGGGGAAAGGCGGGGGTTGGGCTGGAAACGCAGGTAGCATCTAGTGCCTCCCCATGGACAGGGGAGGTAATTAGCGGACTTCCCCTTGCGAGGGAACACCTGTGACACCAGGAAGCTGCGTGGAGTGCGGCCCTGAACCTCACCCACACAGTCAGACGTGTTCCGGAATTCTGAGTGTGGGGAGGTTCCGTCTTCTGTCTGCAGCACCCGAGATCTCCGAGGAGCCCTTCGAGAGTATTCCCCGAGTCCCTCCCAGTACGGGCTGCCGGGGAAAGGCGGGGGTTGGGCTGGAAACGCAGGTAGCATCTAGTGCCTCCCCATGGACAGGGGAGGTAATTAGCGGACTTCCCCTTGCGAGGGAACACCTGTGACACCAGGAAGCTGCGTGGAGGGCGGCCCTGAAACTCACCCACACAGTCAGCCGTGTTCCGGAATTCTGAGTGTGGGGAGGTTCCGTCTTCTGTCTCCAGCACCCGAGATCTCCTAGGAGCCCTTCGAGATTCTTCCCCGAGTCCCTCCCAGTGCGGGCTGCCGGGGAAAGCCGGGGGTTGGGCTGGAAACGCAGGTAGCATCTACGCCTCCCCATGGACAGGGGAGGTAATTAGCGGACTTCCCCTTGCGAGGGAACACCTGTGACACCAGGAAGCTGCGTGGAGTGCGGCCCTGAACCTCACCCACACAGTCAGACGTGTTCCGGAATTCTGAGTGTGGGGAGGTTCCGTCTTCTGTCTGCAGCACCCGAGATCTCCGAGGAGCCCTTCGAGAGTCTTCCCCGAGTCCCTCCCAGTACGGGATGCCGGGGAAAGGCGGGGGTTTGGCTGGAAACTCAGGTAGCATCTAGTGCCTCCCCATGGACAGGGGAGGTAATTAGCGGACTTCCCCTTGCGAGGGAACACCTGTGACACCAGGAAGCTGCGTGGAGGGCGGCCCCGAACCTCCCCCACACAGTCAGCCGTGTTCCGGAATTCTGAGTGTGGGGAGGTTCCGTCTTCTGTCTGCAGCACCCGAGATCTCCGAGGAGCCCTTCGAGAGTCTTCCCCGAGTCCCTCCCAGTACGGGCTGCCGGGGAAAGGCGGGGGTTGGGCTGGAAACGCAGGTAGCATCTAGTGCCTCCCCATGGACAGGGGAGGTAATTAGCGGACTTCCCCTTGCGAGGGAACACCTGTGACACCAGGAAGCTGCGTGGAGGGCGGCCCTGAAACTCACCCACACAGTCAGCCGTGTTCCGGAATTCTGAGTGTGGGGAGGTTCCGTCTTCTGTCTCCAGCACCCGAGATCTCCTAGGAGCCCTTCGAGATTCTTCCCCGAGTCCCTCCCAGTGCGGGCTGCCGGGGAAAGCCGGGGGTTGGGCTGGAAACGCAGGTAGCATCTACGCCTCCCCATGGACAGGGGAGGTAATTAGCGGACTTCCCCTTGCGAGGGAACACCTGTGACACCAGGAAGCTGCGTGGAGTGCGGCCCTGAACCTCACCCACACAGTCAGACGTGTTCCGGAATTCTGAGTGTGGGGAGGTTCCGTCTTCTGTCTGCAGCACCCGAGATCTCCGAGTAGCCCTTCGAGAGTCTTCCCCGAGTCCCTCCCAGTACGGGCTGCCGGGGAAATGCGGGGGTTGGGCTGGAAACGCAGGTAGCATCTAGTGCCTCCCCATGGACAGGGGAGGTAATTAGCGGACTTCCCCTTGCGAGGGAACACCTGTGACACCAGGAAGCTGCGTGGAGTGCGGCCCCGAACCTCCCCCACACAGTCAGACGTGTTCCGGAATTCTGAGTGTGGGGAGGTTCCGTCTTCTGTCTGCAGCACCCGAGATCTCCTAGGAGCCCTTCGAGAGTCTTCCCCGAGTCCCTCCCAGTACGGGCTGCCGGGGAAACGCGGGGGTTGGGCTGGAAACGCAGGTAGCATCTAGTGCCTCCCCATGGACAGGGGAGGTAATTAGCGGACTTCCCCTTGCGAGGGAACACCTGTGACACCAGGAAGCTGCGTGGAGGGCGGCCCCGAACCTCTCCCACACAGTCAGCCGTGTTCCGGAATTCTGAGTGTGGGGAGGTACCGTCTTCTGTCTGCAGCACCCGAGATCTCCTAGGAGCCCTTCGAGAGTCTTCCCCGAGTCCCTCCCAGTACGGGCTGCCGGGGAAATGCGGGGGTTGGGCTGGAAACGCAGGTAGCATCTAGTGCCTCCCCATGGACAGGGGAGGTAATTAGCGGACTTCCCCTTGCGAGGGAACACCTGTGACACCAGGAAGCTGCGTGGAGGGCGGCCCCGAACCTCACCCACACAGTCAGACGTGTTCCGGAATTCTGAGTGTGGGGAGGTTCCGTCTTCTGTCTGCAGCACCCGAGATCTCCTAGGAGCCCTTCGAGAGTCTTCCCCGAGTCCCTCCCAGTACGGGCTGCCGGGGAAATGCGGGGGTTGGGCTGGAAACGCAGGTAGCATCTAGTGCCTCCCCATGGACAGGGGAGGTAATTAGCGGACTTCCCCTTGCGAGGGAACACCTGTGACACCAGGAAGCTGCGTGGAGGGCGGCCCCGAACCTCCCCCACACAGTCAGCCGTGTTCCGGAATTCTGAATGTGAGGAGGTTCCGTCTTCTGTCTGCAGCACCCGGGATCTCCTAGGAGCCCTTCGAGTGTCTTCCCCGAGTCCCTCCCAGTGCGGGCTGCCGGGGAAAGGCGGGGGTTGGGCTGGAAACGCAGGTAGCATCTACGCCTCCCCATGGACAGGGGATGTAATTAGCGGACTTCCCCTTGCGAGGGAACACCTGTGACACCAGGAAGCTTCGTGGAGGGCGGCCCTGAACCTCACCCACACAGTCAGCCGTGTTCCGGAATTCTGAGTGTGGGGAGGTTCCGTCTTCTGTCTGCAGCACCCGAGATCTCCGAGGAGCCCTTCGAGAGTCTTCCCCGAGTCCCTCCCAGTGCGGGCTGCCGGGGAAAGGCGGGGGTTGGGCTGGAAACGCAGGTAGCATCTACGCCTCCCCATGGACAGGGGAGGTAATTAGCGGACTTCCCCTTGCGAGGGAACACCTGTGACACCAGGAAGCTGCGTGGAGTGCGGCCCGGAACCTCACCCACACAGTCAGCCGTGTTCCGGAATTCTGAGTGTGGGGAGTTTCCGTCTTCTGTCTGCAGCACCCGAGATCTCCGAGGAGCCCTTCGAGAGTCTTCCCCGAGTCCCTCCCAGTACGGGCTGCCGGGGAAATGCGGGGGTTGGGCTGGAAACGCAGGTAGCATCTAGTGCCTCCCCATGGACAGGGGAGGTAATTAGCGGACTTCCCCTTGCGAGGGAACACCTGTGACACCAGGAAGCTGCGTGGAGGGTGGCCCCGAATCTCCCCCACACAGTCAGCCGTGTTCCGGAATTCTGAGTGTGGGGAGGTTCCGTCTTCTGTCTGCAGCACCCGAGATCTCCGAGGAGCCCTTCGAGAGTATTCCCCGAGTCCCTCCCAGTACGGGCTGCCGGGGAAAGGCGGGGGTTGGGCTGGAAACGCAGGTAGCATCTAGTGCCTCCCCATGGACAGGGGAGGTAATTAGCGGACTTCCCCTTGCGAGGGAACACCTGTGACACCAGGAAGCTGCGTGGAGTGCGGCCCTGAACCTCACCCACACAGTCAGACGTGTTCCGGAATTCTGAGTGTGGGGAGGTTCCGTCTTCTGTCTGCAGCACCCGAGATCTCCGAGGAGCCCTTCGAGAGTATTCCCCGAGTCCCTCCCAGTACGGGCTGCCGGGGAAAGGCGGGGGTTGGGCTGGAAACGCAGGTAGCATCTAGTGCCTCCCCATGGACAGGGGAGGTAATTAGCGGACTTCCCCTTGCGAGGGAACACCTGTGACACCAGGAAGCTGCGTGGAGGGCGGCCCTGAAACTCACCCACACAGTCAGCCGTGTTCCGGAATTCTGAGTGTGGGGAGGTTCCGTCTTCTGTCTCCAGCACCCGAGATCTCCTAGGAGCCCTTCGAGATTCTTCCCCGAGTCCCTCCCAGTGCGGGCTGCCGGGGAAAGCCGGGGGTTGGGCTGGAAACGCAGGTAGCATCTACGCCTCCCCATGGACAGGGGAGGTAATTAGCGGACTTCCCCTTGCGAGGGAACACCTGTGACACCAGGAAGCTGCGTGGAGTGCGGCCCCGAACCTCACCCACACAGTCAGACGTGTTCCGGAATTCTGAGTGTGGGGAGGTTCCGTCTTCTGTCTGCAGCACCCGAGATCTCCGAGGAGCCCTTCGAGAGTCTTCCCCGAGTCCCTCCCAGTACGGGATGCCGGGGAAAGGCGGGGGTTGGGCTGGAAACGCAGGTAGCATCTAGTGCCTCCCCATGGACAGGGGAGGTAATTAGCGGACTTCCCCTTGCGAGGGAACACCTGTGACACCAGGAAGCTGCGTGGAGGGCGGCCCCGAACCTCCCCCACACAGTCAGACGTGTTCCGGAATTCTGAGTGTGGGGAGGTTCCGTCTTCTGTCTGCAGAACCCGAGATCTCCTAGGAGCCCTTCGAGAGTCTTCCCCGAGTCCCTCCCAGTACGGGCTGCCGGGGAAACGCGGGGGTTGGGCTGGAAACGCAGGTAGCATCTAGTGCCTCCCCATGGACAGGGGAGGTAATTAGCGGACTTCCCCTTGCGAGGGAACACCTGTGACACCAGGAAGCTGCGTGGAGGGCGGCCCCGAACCTCCCCCACACAGTCAGCCGTGTTCCGGAATTCTGAGTGTGGGGAGGTTCCGTCTTCTGTCTGCAGAACCCGAGATCTCCTAGGAGCCCTTCGAGAGTCTTCCCCGAGTCCCTCCCAGTACGGGCTGCCGGGGAAATGCGGGGGTTGGGCTGGAAACGCAGGTAGCATCTAGTGCCTCCCCATGGACAGGGGAGGTAATTAGCGGACTTCCCCTTGCGAGGGAACACCTGTGACACCAGGAAGCTGCGTGGAGGGCGGCCCTGAAACTCACCCACACAGTCAGCCGTGTTCCGGAATTCTGAGTGTGGGGAGGTTCCGTCTTCTGTCTCCAGCACCCGAGATCTCCTAGGAGCCCTTCGAGATACTTCCCCGAGTCCCTCCCAGTGCGGGCTGCCGGGGAAAGGCGGGGGTTGGGCTGGAAACGCAGGTAGCATCTAGTGCCTCCCCATGGACAGGGGAGGTAATTAGCGGACTTCCCCTTGCGAGGGAACACCTGTGACACCAGGAAGCTGCGTGGAGTGCGGCCCTGAACCTCACCCACACAGTCAGACGTGTTCCGGAATTCTGAGTGTGGGGAGGTTCCGTCTTCTGTCTGCAGCACCCGAGATCTCCGAGGAGCCCTTCGAGAGTCTTCCCCGAGTCCCTCCCAGTACGGGCTGCCGGGGAAAGGCGGGGGTTGGGCTGGAAACGCAGGTAGCATCTACGCCTCCCCATGGAAAGGGGAGGTAATTAGCGGACTTCCCCTTGCGAGGGAACACCTGTGACACCAGGAAGCTGCGTGGAGGGCGGCCCTAAACCTCACACAAACAGTCACCCTTGTTCCGGAATTCTGAGTGTGGGGAGGTTCCGTCTTCTGTCTGCAGCACCCGAGATCTCCTAGGAGCCCTTCGAGATTCTTCCCCGAGTCCCACCCAGTGCGGGCTGCCGGGGAAAGGCGGGGGTTGTGCTGGAAACGCAGGTAGCATCTACGCCTCCCCATGGACAGTGGAGGTAATTAGCGGACTTCCCCTTGCGAGGGAACACCTGTGACACCAGGAAGCTGCGTGGAGTGCGGCCCTGAACCTCACCCACACAGTCAGACGTGTTCCGGAATTCTGAGTGTGGGGAGGTTCCGTCTTCTGTCTGCAGCACCCGAGATCTCCTAGGAGCCCTTCGAGAGTCTTCCCCGAGTCCCTCCCAGTACGGGCTGCCGGGGAAATGCGGGGGTTGGGCTGGAAACGCAGGTAGCATCTAGTGCCTCCCCATGGACAGGGGAGGTAATTAGCGGACTTCCCCTTGCGAGGGAACACCTGTGACACCAGGAAGCTGCGTGGAGGGCGGCCCCGAACCTCCCCCACACAGTCAGCCGTGTTCCGGAATTCTGAGTGTGGGGAGGTTCCGTCTTCTGTCTGCAGCACCCGAGATCTCCTAGGAGCCCTTCGAGAGTCTTCCCCGAGTCCCTCCCAGTACGGGCTACCGGGGAAATGCGGGGGTTGGGCTGGAAACGCAGGTAGCATCTAGTGCCTCCCCATGGACAGGGGAGGTAATTAGCGGACTTCCCCTTGCGAGGGAACACCTGTGACACCAGGAAGCTGCGTGGAGGGCGGCCCCGAACCTCCCCCACACAGTCAGACGTGTTCCGGAATTCTGAGTGTGGGGAGGTTCCGTCTTCTGTCTGCAGAACCCGAGATCTCCTAGGAGCCCTTCGAGAGTCTTCCCCGAGTCCCTCCCAGTACGGGCTGCCGGGGAAATGCGGGGGTTGGGCTGGAAACGCAGGTAGCATCTACTGCCTCCCCATGGACAGGGGAGGTAATTAGCGGACTTCCCCTTGCGAGGGAACACCTGTGACACCAGGAAGCTGCGTGGAGGGCGGCCCCGAACCTCCCCCACACAGTCAGCCGTGTTCCGGAATTCTGAATGTGAGGAGGTTCCGTCTTCTGTCTGCAGAACCCGGGATCTCCTAGGAGCCCTTCGAGTGCCTTCCCCGAGTCCCTCCCAGTGCGGGCTGCCGGGGAAAGGCGGGGGTTGGGCTGGAAACGCAGGTAGCATCTAGTGCCTCCCCATGGACAGGGGAGGTAATTAGCGGACTTCCCCTTGCGAGGGAACACCTGTGACACCAGGAAGCTGCGTGGAGGGCGGCCCCGAACCTCCCCCACACAGTCAGCCGTGTTCCGGAATTCTGAGTGTGGGGAGGTTCCGTCTTCTGTCTGCAGAACCCGAGATCTCCTAGGAGCCCTTCGAGAGTCTTCCCCGAGTCCCTCCCAGTACGGGCTGCCGGGGAAATGCGGGGGTTGGGCTGGAAACGCAGGTAGCATCTAGTGCCTCCCCATGGACAGGGGAGGTAATTAGCGGACTTCCCCTTGCGAGGGAACACCTGTGACACCAGGAAGCTTCGTGGAGGGCGGCCCTGAAACTCACCCACACAGTCAGCCGTGTTCCGGAATTCTGAGTGTGGGGAGGTTCCGTCTTCTGTCTCCAGCACCCGAGATCTCCTAGGAGCCCTTCGAGATTCTTCCCCGAGTCCCTCCCAGTGCGGGCTGCCGGGGAAAGGCGGGGGTTGGGCTGGAAACGCAGGTAGCATCTAGTGCCTCCCCATGGACAGGGGAGGTAATTAGCGGACTTCCCCTTGCGAGGGAACACCTGTGACACCAGGAAGCTGCGTGGAGTGCGGCCCTGAACCTCACCCACACAGTCAGACGTGTTCCGGAATTCTGAGTGTGGGGAGGTTCCGTCTTCTGTCTGCAGCACCCGAGATCTCCGAGGAGCCCTTCGAGAGTCTTCCCCGAGTCCCTCCCAGTACGGGCTGCCGGGGAAAGGCGGGGGTTGGGCTGGAAACGCAGGTAGCATCTAGTGCCTCCCCATGGACAGGGGAGGTAATTAGCGGACTTCCCCTTGCGAGGGAACACCTGTGACACCAGGAAGCTGCGTGGAGGGCGGCCCCGAATCTCCCCCACACAGTCAGCCGTGTTCCGGAATTCTGAATGTGAGGAGGTTCCGTCTTCTGTCTGCAGCACCCGGGATCTCCTAGGAGCCCTTCGAGATTCTTCCCCGAGTCCCTCCCAGTGCGGGCTGCCGGGGAAATGCGGGGGTTGGGCTGGAAACGCAGGTAGCATCTAGTGCCTCCCCATGGACAGGGGAGGTAATTAGCGGACTTCCCCTTGCGAGGGAACACCTGTGACACCAGGAAGCTGCGTGGAGGGCGGCCCCGAACCTCCCCCACACAGTCAGCCGTGTTCCGCAATTCTGAGTGTGGGGAGGTTCCGTCTTCTGTCTGCAGCACCCGAGATCTCCTAGGAGCCCTTCGAGAGTCTTCCCCGAGTCCCTCCCAGTACGGGCTGCCGGGGAAATGAGGGGGTTGGGCTGGAAACGCAGGTAGCATCTAGTGCCTCCCCATGGACAGGGGAGGTAATTAGCGGACTTCCCCTTGCGAGGGAACACCTGTGACACCAGGAAGCTGCGTGGAGGGCGGCCCCGAACCTCCCCCACACAGTCAGACGTGTTCCGGAATTCTGAGTGTGGGGAGGTTCCGTCTTCTGTCTGCTGAACCCGAGATCTCCTAGGAGCCCTTCGAGAGTCTTCCCCGAGTCCCTCCCAGTACGGGCTGCCGGGGAAATGCGGGGGTTGGGCTGGAAACGCAGGTAGCATCTAGTGCCTCCCCATGGACAGGGGAGGTAATTAGCGGACTTCCCCTTGCGAGGGAACACCTGTGACACCAGGAAGCTGCGTGGAGGGCGGCCCCGAACCTCCCCCACACAGTCAGCCGTGTTCCGGAATTCTGAATGTGAGGAGGATCCGTCTTCTGTCTGCAGCACCCGGGATCTCCTAGGAGCCCTTCGAGTGTCTTCCCCGAGTCCCTCCCAGTGCGGGCTGCCGGGGAAAGGCGGGGGTTGGGCTGGAAACGCAGGTAGCATCTACGCCTCCCCATGGACAGGGGAGGTAATTAGCGGACTTCCCCTTGCGAGGGAACACCTGTGACACCAGGAAGCTGCGTGGAGTGCGGCCCTGAACATCACCCACACAGTCAGACGTGTTCCGGAATTCTGAGTGTGGGGAGGTTCCGTCTTCTGTCTGCAGCACCCGAGATCTCCTAGGAGCCCTTCGAGAGTCTTCCCCGAGTCCCTCCCAGTACGGGCTGCCGGGGAAAGGCGGGGGTTGGGCTGGAAACGCAGGTAGCATCTACGCCTCCCCATGGACAGGGGAGGTAATTAGCGGACTTCCCCTTGCGAGGGAACACCTGTGACACCAGGAAGCTTCGTGGAGGGCGGCCCTGAACCTCACCCACACAGTCAGCCGTGTTCCGGAATTCTGAGTGTGGTGAGGTTCCGTCTTCTGTCTGCAGCACCCGAGATCTCCTAGGAGCCCTTCGAGATTCTTCCCCGAGTCCCTCCCAGTGCGGGCTGCCGGGGAAAGCCGGGGGTTGGGCTGGAAACGCAGGTAGCATCTACGCCTCCCCATGGACAGGGGAGGTAATTAGCGGACTTCCCCTTGCGAGGGAACACCTGTGACACCAGGAAGCTGCGTGGAGTGCGGCCCTGAACCTCACCCACACAGTCAGACGTGTTCCGGAATTCTGAGTGTGGGGAGGTTCCGTCTTCTGTCTGCAGCACCCGAGATCTCCGAGTAGCCCTTCGAGAGTCTTCCCCGAGTCCCTCCCAGTACGGGCTGCCGGGGAAATGCGGGGGTTGGGCTGGAAACGCAGGTAGCATCTAGTGCCTCCCCATGGACAGGGGAGGTAATTAGCGGACTTCCCCTTGCGAGGGAACACCTGTGACACCAGGAAGCTGCGTGGAGGGCGGCCCCGAATCTCCCCCACACAGTCAGCCGTGTTCCGGAATTCTGAGTGTGGGGAGGTTCCGTCTTCTGTCTGCAGCACCCGAGATCTCCTAGGAGCCCTTCGAGAGTCTTCCCCGAGTCCCTCCCAGTACGGGCTGCCGGGGAAATGCGGGGGTTGGGCTGGAAACGCAGGTAGCATCTAGTGCCTCCCCATGGACAGGGGAGGTAATTAGCGGACTTCCCCTTGCGAGGGAACACCTGTGACACCAGGAAGCTTCGTGGAGGGCGGCCCTGAACCTCACCCACACAGTCAGCCGTGTTCCGGAATTCTGAGTGTGGGGAGGTTCCGTCTTTTGTCTGCAGCACCCGAGATCTCCGAGGAGCCCTTCGAGAGTCTTCCCCGAGTCCCACCCAGTGCGGGCTGCCGGGGAAAGGCGGGGGTTGGGCTGGAAACGCAGGTAGCATCTACGCCTCCCCATGGACAGGGGAGGTAATTAGCGGACTTCCCCTTGCGAGGGAACACCTGTGACACCAGGAAGCTTCGTGGAGGGCGGCCCTGAACCTCACCCACACAGTCAGCCGTGTTCCGGAATTCTGAGTGTGGGGAGGTTCCGTCTTCTGTCTGCAGCACCCGAGATCTCCTAGGAGCCCTTCGAGAGTCTTCCCCGAGTCCCTCCCAGTACGGGCTACCGGGGAAATGCGGGGGTTGGGCTGGAAACGCAGGTAGCATCTAGTGCCTCCCCATGGACAGGGGAGGTAATTAGCGGACTTCCCCTTGCGAGGGAACACCTGTGACACCAGGAAGCTGCGTGGAGGGCGGCCCCGAACCTCCCCCACACAGTCAGACGTGTTCCGGAATTCTGAGTGTGGGGAGGTTCCGTCTTCTGTCTGCAGAACCCGAGATCTCCTAGGAGCCCTTCGAGAGTCTTCCCCGAGTCCCTCCCAGTACGGGCTGCCGGGGAAATGCGGGGGTTGGGCTGGAAACGCAGGTAGCATCTACTGCCTCCCCATGGACAGGGGAGGAAATTAGCGGACTTCCCCTTGCGAGGGAACACCTGTGACACCAGGAAGCTGCGTGGAGGGCGGCCCCGAACCTCCCCCACACAGTCAGCCGTGTTCCGGAATTCTGAATGTGAGGAGGTTCCGTCTTCTGTCTGCAGAACCCGGGATCTCCTAGGAGCCCTTCGAGTGCCTTCCCCGAGTCCCTCCCAGTGCGGGCTGCCGGGGAAAGGCGGGGGTTGGGCTGGAAACGCAGGTAGCATCTAGTGCCTCCCCATGGACAGGGGAGGTAATTAGCGGACTTCCCCTTGCGAGGGAACACCTGTGACACCAGGAAGCTGCGTGGAGGGCGGCCCCGAACCTCCCCCACACAGTCAGCCGTGTTCCGGAATTCTGAGTGTGGGGAGGTTCCGTCTTCTGTCTGCAGAACCCGAGATCTCCTAGGAGCCCTTCGAGAGTCTTCCCCGAGTCCCTCCCAGTACGGGCTGCCGGGGAAATGCGGGGGTTGGGCTGGAAACGCAGGTAGCATCTAGTGCCTCCCCATGGACAGGGGAGGTAATTAGCGGACTTCCCCTTGCGAGGGAACACCTGTGACACCAGGAAGCTTCGTGGAGGGCGGCCCTGAAACTCACCCACACAGTCAGCCGTGTTCCGGAATTCTGAGTGTGGGGAGGTTCCGTCTTCTGTCTCCAGCACCCGAGATCTCCTAGGAGCCCTTCGAGATTCTTCCCCGAGTCCCTCCCAGTGCGGGCTGCCGGGGAAAGGCGGGGGTTGGGCTGGAAACGCAGGTAGCATCTAGTGCCTCCCCATGGACAGGGGAGGTAATTAGCGGACTTCCCCTTGCGAGGGAACACCTGTGACACCAGGAAGCTGCGTGGAGTGCGGCCCTGAACCTCACCCACACAGTCAGACGTGTTCCGGAATTCTGAGTGTGGGGAGGTTCCGTCTTCTGTCTGCAGCACCCGAGATCTCCGAGGAGCCCTTCGAGAGTCTTCCCCGAGTCCCTCCCAGTACGGGCTGCCGGGGAAAGGCGGGGGTTGGGCTGGAAACGCAGGTAGCATCTAGTGCCTCCCCATGGACAGGGGAGGTAATTAGCGGACTTCCCCTTGCGAGGGAACACCTGTGACACCAGGAAGCTGCGTGGAGGGCGGCCCCGAATCTCCCCCACACAGTCAGCCGTGTTCCGGAATTCTGAATGTGAGGAGGTTCCGTCTTCTGTCTGCAGCACCCGGGATCTCCTAGGAGCCCTTCGAGATTCTTCCCCGAGTCCCTCCCAGTGCGGGCTGCCGGGGAAATGCGGGGGTTGGGCTGGAAACGCAGGTAGCATCTAGTGCCTCCCCATGGACAGGGGAGGTAATTAGCGGACTTCCCCTTGCGAGGGAACACCTGTGACACCAGGAAGCTGCGTGGAGGGCGGCCCCGAACCTCCCCCACACAGTCAGCCGTGTTCCGCAATTCTGAGTGTGGGGAGGTTCCGTCTTCTGTCTGCAGCACCCGAGATCTCCTAGGAGCCCTTCGAGAGTCTTCCCCGAGTCCCTCCCAGTACGGGCTGCCGGGGAAATGAGGGGGTTGGGCTGGAAACGCAGGTAGCATCTAGTGCCTCCCCATGGACAGGGGAGGTAATTAGCGGACTTCCCCTTGCGAGGGAACACCTGTGACACCAGGAAGCTGCGTGGAGGGCGGCCCCGAACCTCCCCCACACAGTCAGACGTGTTCCGGAATTCTGAGTGTGTGGAGGTTCCGTCTTCTGTCTGCAGAACCCGAGATCTCCTAGGAGCCCTTCGAGAGTCTTCCCCGAGTCCCTCCCAGTACGGGCTGCCGGGGAAATGCGGGGGTTGGGCTGGAAACGCAGGTAGCATCTAGTGCCTCCCCATGGACAGGGGAGGTAATTAGCGGACTTCCCCTTGCGAGGGAACACCTGTGACACCAGGAAGCTGCGTGGAGGGCGGCCCCGAACCTCCCCCACACAGTCAGCCGTGTTCCGGAATTCTGAATGTGAGGAGGATCCGTCTTCTGTCTGCAGCACCCGGGATCTCCTAGGAGCCCTTCGAGTGTCTTCCCCGAGTCCCTCCCAGTGCGGGCTGCCGGGGAAAGGCGGGGGTTGGGCTGGAAACGCAGGTAGCATCTACGCCTCCCCATGGACAGGGGAGGTAATTAGCGGACTTCCCCTTGCGAGGGAACACCTGTGACACCAGGAAGCTGCGTGGAGTGCGGCCCTGAACATCACCCACACAGTCAGACGTGTTCCGGAATTCTGAGTGTGGGGAGGTTCCGTCTTCTGTCTGCAGCACCCGAGATCTCCGAGGAGCCCTTCGAGAGTCTTCCCCGAGTCCCTCCCAGTACGGGCTGCCGGGGAAAGGCGGGGGTTGGGCTGGAAACGCAGGTAGCATCTACGCCTCCCCATGGACAGGGGAGGTAATTAGCGGACTTCCCCTTGCGAGGGAACACCTGTGACACCAGGAAGCTTCGTGGAGGGCGGCCCTGAACCTCACCCACACAGTCAGCCGTGTTCCGGAATTCTGAGTGTGGTGAGGTTCCGTCTTCTGTCTGCAGCACCCGAGATCTCCTAGGAGCCCTTCGAGATTCTTCCCCGAGTCCCTCCCAGTGCGGGCTGCCGGGGAAAGCCGGGGGTTGGGCTGGAAACGCAGGTAGCATCTACGCCTCCCCATGGACAGGGGAGGTAATTAGCGGACTTCCCCTTGCGAGGGAACACCTGTGACACCAGGAAGCTGCGTGGAGTGCGGCCCTGAACCTCACCCACACAGTCAGACGTGTTCCGGAATTCTGAGTGTGGGGAGGTTCCGTCTTCTGTCTGCAGCACCCGAGATCTCCGAGTAGCCCTTCGAGAGTCTTCCCCGAGTCCCTCCCAGTACGGGCTGCCGGGGAAATGCGGGGGTTGGGCTGGAAACGCAGGTAGCATCTAGTGCCTCCCCATGGACAGGGGAGGTAATTAGCGGACTTCCCCTTGCGAGGGAACACCTGTGACACCAGGAAGCTGCGTGGAGGGCGGCCCCGAACCTCCCCCACACAGTCAGCCGTGTTCCGGAATTCTGAGTGTGGGGAGGTTCCGTCTTCTGTCTGCAGCACCCGAGATCTCCTAGGAGCCCTTCGAGAGTCTTCCCCGAGTCCCTCCCAGTACGGGCTGCCGGGGAAATGCGGGGGTTGGGCTGGAAACGCAGGTAGCATCTAGTGCCTCCCCATGGACAGGGGAGGTAATTAGCGGACTTCCCCTTGCGAGGGAACACCTGTGACACCAGGAAGCTTCGTGGAGGGCGGCCCTGAACCTCACCCACACAGTCAGCCGTGTTCCGGAATTCTGAGTGTGGGGAGGTTCCGTCTTTTGTCTGCAGCACCCGAGATCTCCGAGGAGCCCTTCGAGAGTCTTCCCCGAGTCCCACCCAGTGCGGGCTGCCGGGGAAAGGCGGGGGTTGGGCTGGAAACGCAGGTAGCATCTACGCCTCCCCATGGACAGGGGAGGTAATTAGCGGACTTCCCCTTGCGAGGGAACACCTGTGACACCAGGAAGCTTCGTGGAGGGCGGCCCTGAACCTCACCCACACAGTCAGCCGTGTTCCGGAATTCTGAGTGTGGGGAGGTTCCGTCTTCTGTCTGCAGCACCCGAGATCTCCTAGGAGCCCTTCGAGATTCTTCCCCGAGTCCCTCCCAGTGAGGGCTGCCGGGGAAAGGCGGGGGTTGGGCTGGAAACGCAGGTACCATCTACGCCTCCCCATGGACAGGGGACGTAATTAGCGGACTTCCCCTTGCGAGGGAACACCTGTGACACCAGGAAGCTGCGTGGAGTGCGGCCCTGAACCTCACCCACACAGTCAGACGTGTTCCGGAATTCTGAGTGTGGGGAGGTTCCGTCTTCTGTCTGCAGCACCCGAGATCTCCGAGGAGCCCTTCGAGAGTCTTCCCCGAGTCCCTCCCAGTACGGGCTGCCGGGGAAAGGCGGGGGTTGGGCTGGAAACGCAGGTAGCATCTAAGCCTCCCCATGGAAAGGGGAGGTAATTAGCGGACTTCCCCTTGCGAGGGAACACCTGTGACACCAGGAAGCTGCGTGGAGGGCGGCCCTAATCCTCACCCAAACAGTCACACTTGTTCCGGAATTCTGAGTGTGGGGAGGTTCCGTCTTCTGTCTGCAGCACCCGAGATCTCCTAGGAGCCCTTCGAGATTCTTCCCCGAGTCCCACCCAGTGCGGGCTGCCGGGGAAAGGCGGGGGTTGGGCTGGAAACGCAGGTAGCATCTACGCCTCCCCATGGACAGTGGAGGTAATTAGCGGACTTCCCCTTGCGAGGGAACACCTGTGACACCAGGAAGCTGCGTGGAGTGCGGCCCTGAACCTCACCCACACAGTCAGACGTGTTCCGGAATTCTGAGTGTGGGGAGGTTCCGTCTTCTGTCTGCAGCACCCGAGATCTCCTAGGAGCCCTTCGAGAGTCTTCCCCGAGTCCCTCCCATTACGGGCTGCCGGGGAAATGCGGGGGTTGGGCTGGAAACGCAGGTAGCATCTAGTGCCTCCCCATGGACAGGGGAGGTAATTAGCGGACTTCCCCTTGCGAGGGAACACCTGTGACACCAGGAAGCTGCGTGGAGGGCGGCCCCGAACCTCCCCCACACAGTCAGCCGTGTTCCGGAATTCTGAGTGTGGGGAGGTTCCGTCTTCTGTCTGCAGCACCCGAGATCTCCTAGGAGCCCTTCGAGAGTCTTCCCCGAGTCCCTCCCAGTACGGGCTGCCGGGGAAATGCGGGGGTTGGGCTGGAAACGCAGGTAGCATCTAGTGCCTCCCCATGGACAGGGGAGGTAATTAGCGGACTTCCCCTTGCGAGGGAACACCTGTGACACCAGGAAGCTGCGTGGAGGGCGGCCCCGAACCTCCCCCACACAGTCAGCCGTGTTCCGGAATTCTGAGTGTGGGGAGGTTCCGTCTTCTGTCTGCAGCACCCGAGATCTCCTAGGAGCCCTTCGAGAGTCTTCCCCGAGTCCCTCCCAGTACGGGCTGCCGGGGAAATGCGGGGGTTGGGCTGGAAACGCAGGTAGCATCTAGTGCCTCCCCATGGACAGGGGAGGTAATTAGCGGACTTCCCCTTGCGAGGGAACACCTGTGACACCAGGAAGCTGCGTGGAGGGCGGCCCCGAACCTCCCCCACACAGTCAGACGTGTTCCGGAATTCTGAGTGTGGGGAGGTTCCGTCTTCTGTCTACAGAACCCGAGATCTCCTAGGAGCCCTTCGAGAGTCTTCCCCGAGTCCCTCCCAGTACGGGCTGCCGGGGAAATGCGGGGGTTTGGCTGGAAACGCAGGTAGCATCTAGTGCCTCCCCATGGACAGGGGAGGTAATTAGCGGACTTCCCCTTGCGAGGGAACACCTGTGACACCAGGAAGCTGCGTGGAGGGCGGCCCCGAAACTCCCCCACACAGTCAGCCGTGTTCCGGAATTCTGAATGTGAGGAGGTTCCGTCTTCTGTCTGCAGAACCCGGGATCTCCTAGGAGCCCTTCGAGTGCCTTCCCCGAGTCCCTCCCAGTGCGGGCTGCCGGGGAAAGGCGGGGGTTGGCCTGGAAACGCAGGTAGCATCTAGTGCCTCCCCATGGACAGGGGAGGTAATTAGCGGACTTCCCCTTGCGAGGGAACACCTGTGACACCAGGAAGCTGCGTGGAGGGCGGCCCCGAACCTCCCCCACACAGTCAGCCGTGTTCCGGAATTCTGAGTGTGGGGAGGTTCCGTCTTCTGTCTGCAGAACCCGAGATCTCCTAGGAGCCCTTCGAGAGTCTTCCCCGAGTCCCTCCCAGTACGGGCTGCCGGGGAAATGCGGGGGTTGGGCTGGAAACGCAGGTAGCATCTAGTGCCTCCCCATGGACAGGGGAGGTAATTAGCGGACTTCCCCTTGCGAGGGAACACCTGTGACACCAGGAAGCTGCGTGGAGGGCGGCCCCGAACCTCCCCCACACAGTCAGCCGTGTTCCGGTATTCTGAGTGTGGGGAGGTTCCGTCTTCTGTCTGCAGCACCCGAGATCTCCGAGGAGCCCTTCGAGAGTCTTCCCCGAGTCCCACCCAGTGCGGGCTGCCGGGGAAAGGCGGGGGTTGGGCTGGAAACGCAGGTAGCATCTAGTGCCTCCCCATGGACAGGGGAGGTAATTAGCGGACTTCCCCTTGCGAGGGAACACCTGTGACACCAGGAAGCTGCGTGGAGTGCGGCCCTGAACCTCACCCACACAGTCAGACGTGTTCCGGAATTCTGAGTGTGGGGAGGTTCCGTCTTCTGTCTGCAGCACCCGAGATCTCCGAGGAGCCCTTCGAGAGTCTTCCCCGAGTCCCTCCCAGTACGGGCTGCCGGGGAAAGGCGGGGGTTGGGCTGGAAACGCAGGTAGCATCTACGCCTCCCCATGGACGGGGGAGGTAATTAGCGGACTTCCCCTTGCGAGGGAACACCTGTGACACCAGGAAGCTGCGTGGAGTGCGGCCCTGAACCTCACCCACACAGTCAGACGTGTTCCGGAATTCTGAGTGTGGGGAGGTTCCGTCTTCTGTCTGCAGCACCCGAGATCTCCGAGGAGCCCTTCGAGAGTCTTCCCCGAGTCCCTCCCAGTACGGGCTGCCGGGGAAAGGCGGGGGTTGGGCTGGAAACGCAGGTAGCATCTACGCCTCCCCATGGACAGGGGAGGTAATTAGCGGACTTCCCCTTGCGAGGGAACACCTGTGACACCAGGAAGCTGCGTGGAGTGCGGCCCTGAACCTCACCCACACAGTCAGACGTGTTCCGGAATTCTGAGTGTGGGGAGGTTCCGTCTTTTGTCTGCAGCACCCGAGATCTCCGAGGAGCCCTTCGAGAGTCTTCCCCGAGTCCCTCCCAGTACGGGCTGCCGGGGAAATGCGGGGGTTGGGCTGGAAACGCAGGTAGCATCTAGTGCCTCCCCATGGACAGGGGAGGTAATTAGCGGACTTCCCCTTGCGAGGGAACACCTGTGACACCAGGAAGCTGCGTGGAGGGCGGCCCCGAACCTCCCCCACACAGTCAGCCGTGTTCCGGAATTCTGAGTGTGGGGAGGTTCCGTCTTCTGTCTGCAGCACCCGAGATCTCCTAGGAGCCCTTCGAGAGTCTTCCCCGAGTCCCTCCCAGTACGGGCTGCCGGGGAAATGCGGGGGTTGGGCTGGAAACGCAGGTAGCATCTAGTGCCTCCCCATGGACAGGGGAGGTAATTAGCGGACTTCCCCTTGCGAGGGAACACCTGTGACACCAGGAAGCTGCGTGGAAGTCGGCCCTAAACCTCACCCAAACAGTCACCCTTGTTCCGGAATTCTGAGTGTGGGGAGGTTCCGTCTTCTGTCTGCAGCACCCGAGATCTCCTAGGAGCCCTTCGAGATTCTTCCCCGAGTCCCACCCAGTGCGGGCTGCCGGGAAATGCGGGGGTTGGGCTGGAAACGCAGGTAGCATCTACGCCTCCCCATGGACAGGGGAGGTAATTAGCGGACTTCCCCTTGCGAGGGAACACCTGGGACACCAGGAAGCTGCGTGGAGTGCGGCCCTGAACCTCACCCACACAGTCAGACGTGTTCCGGAATTCTGAGTGTGGGGAGGTTCCGTCTTTTGTCTGCAGCACCCGAGATCTCCGAGGAGCCCTTCGAGAGTCTTCCCCGAGTCCCTCCCAGTACGGGCTGCCGGGGAAATGCGGGGGTTGGGCTGGAAACGCAGGTAGCATCTAGTGCCTCCCCATGGACAGGGGAGGTAATTAGCGGACTTCCCCTTGCGAGGGAACACCTGTGACACCAGGAAGCTGCGTGGAGGGCGGCCCCGAACCTCCCCCACACAGTCAGCCGTGTTCCGGAATTCTGAGTGTGGGGAGGTTCCGTCTTCTGTCTGCAGCACCCGAGATCTCCTAGGAGCCCTTCGAGAGTCTTCCCCGAGTCCCTCCCAGTACGGGCTGCCGGGGAAATGCGGGGGTTGGGCTGGAAACCCAGGTAGCATCTAGTGCCTCCCCATGGACAGGGGAGGTAATTAGCGGACTTCCCCTTGCGAGGGAAAACCTGTGACACCAGGAAGCTGCGTGGAGGGCGGCCCCGAAACTCCCCCACACAGTCAGACGTGTTCCGGTATTCTGAGTGTGGGGAGGTTACGTCTTCTGTCTGCAGCACCCGGGATCTCCTAGGAGCCCTTCGAGTGTCTTCCCCGAGTCCCTCCCAGTGCGGGCTGCCGGGGAAAGGCGGGGGTTGGGCTGGAAACGCAGGTAGCATCTACGCCTCCCCATGGACAGGGGAGGTAATTAGCGGACTTCCCCTTGCGAGGGAACACCTGTGACACCAGGAAACTTCGTGGAGGGCGGCCCTGAACCTCACCCACACAGTCAGCCGTGTTCCGGAATTCTGAGTGTGGGGAGGTTCCGTCCTCTGTCTGCAGCACCCGAGATCTCCGAGGAGCCCTTCGAGAGTCTTCCCCGAGTCCCACCAAGTGCGGGCTCCTGGGGAAAGGCGGGGGATGGGCTGGAAACGCAGGTAGCATCTAGTGCCTCCCCATGGACAGGGGAGGTAATTAGCGGACTTCCCCTTGCGAGGGAACACCTGTGACACCAGGAAGCTTCGTGGAGGGCGGCCCTGAACCTCACCCACACAGTCAGCCGTGTTCCGGAATTCTGAGTGTGGGGAGGTTCCGTCTTCTGTCTGCAGCACCCGAGATCTCCGAGGAGCCCTTCGAGAGTCTTCCCCGAGTCCCTCCCAGTACGGG
This sequence comes from Camelus bactrianus, assembly GCF_048773025.1. Classification (NCBI taxonomy): domain Eukaryota; kingdom Metazoa; phylum Chordata; class Mammalia; order Artiodactyla; family Camelidae; genus Camelus; species Camelus bactrianus. The sequence goes on along the minus strand of NW_027413971.1, from coordinate 628,491 downwards.
CTGCCGGGGAAATGCGGGGGTTGGGCTGGAAACGCAGGTAGCATCTAGTGCCTCCCCATGGACAGGGGAGGTAATTAGCGGACTTCCCCTTGCGAGGGAACACCTGTGACACCAGGAAGCTGCGTGGAGGGCGGCCCCGAACCTCCCCCAAACAGTCAGCCGTGTTCCGGAATTCTGAGTGTGGGGAGGTTCCGTCTTCTGTCTGCAGCACCCGAGATCTCCTAGGAGCCCTTCGAGATTCTTCCCCGAGTCCCTCCCAGTGCGGGCTGCCGGGGAAAGGCGGGGGTTGGGCTGGAAACGCAGGTAGCATCTACGCCTCCCCATGGACAGGGGAGGTAATTAGCGGACTTCCCCTTGCGAGGGAACACCTGTGACACCAGGAAGCTGCGTGGAGTGCGGCCCTGAACCTCAACCACACAGTCAGACGTGTTCCGGAATTCTGAGTGTGGGGAGTTTCCGTCTTCTGTCTGCAGCACCCGAGATCTCCGAGGAGCCGTTCGAGAGTCTTCCCCGAGTCCCTCCCAGTACGGGCTGCCGGGGAAATGCGGGGGTTGGGCTGGAAACGCAGGTAGCATCTAGTGCCTCCCCATGGACAGGGGAGGTAATTAGCGGACTTCCCCTTGCGAGGGAACACCTGTGACACTAGGAAGCTGCGTGGAGGGCGGCCCCGAACCTCCCCAACACAGTCATCCGTGTTCCGGAATTCTGAGTGTGGGGAGGTTCCGTCTTCTGTCTGCAGCACCCGAGATCTCCTAGGAGCCCTTCGAGAGTCTTCCCCGAGTCCCTCCCAGTACGGGCTGCCGGGGAAATGCGGGGGTTGGGCTGGAAACGCAGGTAGCATCTAGTGCCTCCCCATGGACAGGGGAGGTAATTAGCGGACTTCCCCTTGCGAGGGAACACCTGTGACACCAGGAAGCTGCGTGGAGTGCGGCCCTGAACCTCCCCCACACAGTCAGCCGTGTTCCGGAATTCTGAGTGTGGGGAGGTTCCGTCTTCTGTCTGCAGCACCCGAGATCTCCTAGGAGCCCTTCGAGAGTCTTCCGCGAGTCCCTCCCAGTGCGGACTGCCGGGGAAAGGCGGGGGTTGGGCTGGAAACGCAGGTAGCATCTACGCCTCCCCATGGACAGGGGAGGTAATTAGCGGACTTCCCCTTGCGAGGGAACACCTGTGACACTAGGAAGCTGCGTGGAGTGCGGCCCTGAACCTCACCCACACAGTCAGCCGTGTTCCGGAATTCTGAGTGTGGGGAGGTTCCGTCTTCTGTCTGCAGCACCCGAGATCTCCGAGGAGCCCTTCGAGAGTCTTCCCCGAGTCCCTCCCAGTACGGGCTGCCGGGGAAATGCGGGGGTTGGGCTGGAAACGCAGGTAGCATCTAGTGCCTCCCCATGGACAGGGGAGGTAAGTAGCGGACTTCCCCTTGCGAGGGAACACCTGTGACACCAGGAAGCTGCGTGGAGGGCGGCCCCGAACCTCCCCCACACAGTCAGCCGTGTTCCGGAATTCTGAGTGTGGGGAGGTTCCGTCTTCTGTCTGCAGCACCCGAGATCTCCTAGGAGCCCTTCGAGAGTCTTCCCCGAGTCCCTCCCAGTACGGGCTGCCGGGGAAATGTGGGGGTTGGGCTGGAAACACAGGTAGCATCTAGTGCCTCCCCATGGACAGGGGAGGTAATTAGCGGACTTCCCCTTGCGAGGGAACACCTGTGACACCAGGAAGTTGCGTGGAGGGCGGCCCCGAACCTCCCCCACACAGTCAGCCGTGTTCCGGAATTCTGAGTGTGGGGAGGTTCCGTCTTCTGTCTGCAGCACCCGAGATCTCCTAGGAGCCCTTCGAGAGTCTTCCCCGAGTCCCTCCCAGTACGGGCTGCCGGGGAAATGCGGGGGTTGGGCTGGAAACGCAGGTAGCATCTAGTGCCTCCCCATGGACAGGGGAGGTAAGTAGCGGACTTCCCCTTGCGAGGGAACACCTGTGACACCAGGAAGCTGCGTGGAGGGCGGCCCTAAACCTCACCCAAACAGTCACCCTTGTTCCGGAATTCTGAGGGTGGGGAGGTTCCGTCTTCTGTCTGCAGCACCCGAGATCTCCTAGGAGCCCTTCGAGAGTCTTCCCCGAGTCCCTCCCAGGGCGGGCTGCCGGGGAAATGCGGGGGTTGGGCTGGAAACGCAGGTAGCATCTACGCCTCCCCATGGACAGGGGAGGTAATTAGCGGACTTCCCCTTGCGAGGGAACACCTGTGACACCAGGAAGCTTCGTGGAGGGCGGCCCTGAACCTCCCCCACACAGTCAGCCGTGTTCCGGAATTCTGAGTGTGGGGAGGTTCCGTCTTCTGTCTGCAGCACCCGAGATCTCCTAGGAGCCCTTCGAGATTCTTCCCCGAGTCCCTCCCAGTGCGGGCTGCCGGGGAAAGGCGGGGGTTGGGCTGGAAACGCAGGTAGCATCTACGCCTCCCCATGGACAGGGGAGGTAATTAGCGGACTTCCCCCTGCGAGGGAACACCTGTGACACCAGGAAGCTGCGTGGAGGGCGGCCCCGAACCTCCCTCACACAGTCAGCCGTGTTCCGGAATTCTGAGTGTGGGGAGGTTCCGTCTTCTGTCTGCAGCACCCGAGATCTCCTAGGAGCCCTTCGAGAGTCTTCCCCGAGTCCCTCCCAGTACGGGCTGCCGGGGAAATGCGGGGGTTGGGCTGGAAACGCAGGTAGCATCTAGTGCCTCCCCATGGACAGGGGAGGTAATTAGCGGACTTCCCCTTGCGAGGGAACACCTGTGACACCAGGAAGCTGCGTGGAGTGCGGCCCTGAACCTCCCCCACACAGTCAGCCGTGTTCCGGAATTCTGAGTGTGGGGAGGTTCCGTCTTCTGTCTGCAGCACCCGAGATCTCCTAGGAGCCCTTCGAGAGTCTTCCGCGAGTCCCTCCCAGTGCGGACTGCCGGGGAAAGGCGGGGGTTGGGCTGGAAACGCAGGTAGCATCTACGCCTCCCCATGGACAGGGGAGGTAATTAGCGGACTTCCCCTTGCGAGGGAACACCTGTGACACTAGGAAGCTGCGTGGAGTGCGGCCCTGAACCTCACCCACACAGTCAGCCGTGTTCCGGAATTCTGAGTGTGGGGAGGTTCCGTCTTCTGTCTGCAGCACCCGAGATCTCCGAGGAGCCCTTCGAGAGTCTTCCCCGAGTCCCTCCCAGTACGGGCTGCCGGGGAAATGCGGGGGTTGGGCTGGAAACGCAGGTAGCATCTAGTGCCTCCCCATGGACAGGGGAGGTAAGTAGCGGACTTCCCCTTGCGAGGGAACACCTGTGACACCAGGAAGCTGCGTGGAGGGCGGCCCCGAACCTCCCCCACACAGTCAGCCGTGTTCCGGAATTCTGAGTGTGGGGAGGTTCCGTCTTCTGTCTGCAGCACCCGAGATCTCCTAGGAGCCCTTCGAGAGTCTTCCCCGAGTCCCTCCCAGTACGGGCTGCCGGGGAAATGTGGGGGTTGGGCTGGAAACACAGGTAGCATCTAGTGCCTCCCCATGGACAGGGGAGGTAATTAGCGGACTTCCCCTTGCGAGGGAACACCTGTGACACCAGGAAGTTGCGTGGAGGGCGGCCCCGAACCTCCCCCACACAGTCAGCCGTGTTCCGGAATTCTGAGTGTGGGGAGGTTCCGTCTTCTGTCTGCAGCACCCGAGATCTCCTAGGAGCCCTTCGAGAGTCTTCCCCGAGTCCCTCCCAGTACGGGCTGCCGGGGAAATGCGGGGGTTGGGCTGGAAACGCAGGTAGCATCTAGTGCCTCCCCATGGACAGGGGAGGTAAGTAGCGGACTTCCCCTTGCGAGGGAACACCTGTGACACCAGGAAGCTGCGTGGAGGGCGGCCCTAAACCTCACCCAAACAGTCACCCTTGTTCCGGAATTCTGAGGGTGGGGAGGTTCCGTCTTCTGTCTGCAGCACCCGAGATCTCCTAGGAGCCCTTCGAGAGTCTTCCCCGAGTCCCTCCCAGGGCGGGCTGCCGGGGAAATGCGGGGGTTGGGCTGGAAACGCAGGTAGCATCTACGCCTCCCCATGGACAGGGGAGGTAATTAGCGGACTTCCCCTTGCGAGGGAACACCTGTGACACCAGGAAGCTTCGTGGAGGGCGGCCCTGAACCTCCCCCACACAGTCAGCCGTGTTCCGGAATTCTGAGTGTGGGGAGGTTCCGTCTTCTGTCTGCAGCACCCGAGATCTCCTAGGAGCCCTTCGAGATTCTTCCCCGAGTCCCTCCCAGTGCGGGCTGCCGGGGAAAGGCGGGGGTTGGGCTGGAAACGCAGGTAGCATCTACGCCTCCCCATGGACAGGGGAGGTAATTAGCGGACTTCCCCCTGCGAGGGAACACCTGTGACACCAGGAAGCTGCGTGGAGGGCGGCCCCGAACCTCCCTCACACAGTCAGCCGTGTTCCGGAATTCTGAGTGTGGGGAGGTTCCGTCTTCTGTCTGCAGCACCCGAGATCTCCTAGGAGCCCTTCGAGAGTCTTCCCCGAGTCCCTCCCAGTACGGGCTGCCGGGGAAATGCGGGGGTTGGGCTGGAAACGCAGGTAGCATCTAGTGCCTCCCCATGGACAGGGGAGGTAATTAGCGGACTTCCCCTTGCGAGGGAAAACCTGTGACACCAGGAAGCTGCGTGGAGGGCGGCCCCGAACCTCCCCCACACAGTCAGACGTGTTCCGGTATTCTGAGTGTGGGGAGGTTCCGTCTTCTGTCTGCAGCACCCGGGATCTCCTAGGAGCCCTTCGAGTGTCTTCCCCGAGTCCCTCCCAGTGCGGGCTGCCGGGGAAAGGCGGGGGTTGGGCTGGAAACGCAGGTAGCATCTACGCCTCCCCATGGACAGGGGAGGTAATTAGCGGACTTCCCCTTGCGAGGGAACACCTGTGACACAAGGAAACTTCGTGGAGGGCGGCCCTGAACCTCACCCACACAGTCAGCCGTGTTCCGGAATTCTGAGTGTGGGGAGGTTCCGTCTTCTGTCTGCAGCACCCGAGATCTCCGAGGAGCCCTTCGAGAGTCTTCCCCGAGTCCCACCCAGTGCGGGCTGCTGGGGAAAGGTGGGGGTTGGGCTGGAAACGCAGGTAGCATCTACGCCTCCCCATGGACAGGGGAGGTAATTAGCGGACTTCCCCTTGCGAGGGAACACCTGTGACACCAGGAAGCTTCGTGGAGGGCGGCCCTGAACCTCACCCACACAGTCAGCCGTGTTCCGGAATTCTGAGTGTGGGGAGGTTCCGTCTTCTGTCTGCAGCACCCGAGATCTCCGAGGAGCCCTTCGAGAGTCTTCCCCGAGTCCCTCCCAGTACGGGCTGCCGGGGAAATGCGGGGGTTGGGCTGGAAACGCAGGTAGCATCTAGTGCCTCCCCATGGACAGGGGAGGTAATTAGCGGACTTCCCCTTGCGAGGGAACACCTGTGACACCAGGAAGCTGCGTGGAGGGCGGCCCCGAACCTCCCCCACACAGTCAGCCGTGTTCCGGAATTCTGAGTGTGGGGAGGTTCCGTCTTCTGTCTGCAGCACCCGAGATCTCCGAGGAGCCCTTCGAGAGTCTTCCCCGAGTCCCTCCCAGTACGGGCTGCCGGGGAAATGCGGGGGTTGGGCTGGAAACGCAGGTAGCATCTAGTGCCTCCCCATGGACAGGGGAGGTAATTAGCGGACTTCCCCTTGCGAGGGAACACCTGTGACACCAGGAAGCTGCGTGGAGGGCGGCCCCGAACCTCCCCCACACAGTCAGCCGTGTTCCGGAATTCTGAGTGTGGGGAGGTTCCGTCTTCTGTCTGCAGCACCCGAGATCTCCGAGGAGCCCTTCGAGAGTCTTCCCCGAGTCCCTCCCAGTACGGGCTGCCGGGGAAATGCGGGGGTTGGGCTGGAAACGCAGGTAGCATCTAGTGCCTCCCCATGGACAGGGGAGGTAATTAGCGGACTTCCCCTTGCGAGGGAACACCTGTGACACCAGGAAGCTGCGTGGAGTGCGGCCCTGAACCTCCCCCACACAGTCAGCCGTGTTCCGGAATTCTGAGTGTGGGGAGGTTCCGTCTTCTGTCTGCAGCACCCGAGATCTCCTAGGAGCCCTTCGAGAGTCTTCCGCGAGTCCCTCCCAGTGCGGACTGCCGGGGAAAGGCGGGGGTTGGGCTGGAAACGCAGGTAGCATCTACGCCTCCCCATGGACAGGGGAGGTAATTAGCGGACTTCCCCTTGCGAGGGAACACCTGTGACACTAGGAAGCTGCGTGGAGTGCGGCCCTGAACCTCACCCACACAGTCAGCCGTGTTCCGGAATTCTGAGTGTGGGGAGGTTCCGTCTTCTGTCTGCAGCACCCGAGATCTCCGAGGAGCCCTTCGAGAGTCTTCCCCGAGTCCCTCCCAGTACGGGCTGCCGGGGAAATGCGGGGGTTGGGCTGGAAACGCAGGTAGCATCTAGTGCCTCCCCATGGACAGGGGAGGTAAGTAGCGGACTTCCCCTTGCGAGGGAACACCTGTGACACCAGGAAGCTGCGTGGAGGGCGGCCCCGAACCTCCCCCACACAGTCAGCCGTGTTCCGGAATTCTGAGTGTGGGGAGGTTCCGTCTTCTGTCTGCAGCACCCGAGATCTCCTAGGAGCCCTTCGAGAGTCTTCCCCGAGTCCCTCCCAGTACGGGCTGCCGGGGAAATGTGGGGGTTGGGCTGGAAACGCAGGTAGCATCTAGTGCCTCCCCATGGACAGGGGAGGTAATTAGCGGACTTCCCCTTGCGAGGGAACACCTGTGACACCAGGAAGCTGCGTGGAGGGCGGCCCCGAACCTCCCCCACACAGTCAGCCGTGTTCCGGAATTCTGAGTGTGGGGAGGTTCCGTCTTCTGTCTGCAGCACCCGAGATCTCCTAGGAGCCCTTCGAGATTCTTCCCCGAGTCCCTCCCAGTGCGGGCTGCCGGGGAATTGCGGGGGTTGGGCTGGAAACGCAGGTAGCATCTAGTGCCTCCCCATGGACAGGGGAGGTAAGTAGCGGACTTCCCCTTGCGAGGGAACACCTGTGACACCAGGAAGCTGCGTGGAGGGCGGCCCTAAACCTCACCCAAACAGTCACCCTTGTTCCGGAATTCTGAGGGTGGGGAGGTTCCGTCTTCTGTCTGCAGCACCCGAGATCTCCTAGGAGCCCTTCGAGAGTCTTCCCCGAGTCCCTCCCAGGGCGGGCTGCCGGGGAAATGCGGGGGTTGGGCTGGAAACGCAGGTAGCATCTACGCCTCCCCATGGACAGGGGAGGTAATTAGCGGACTTCCCCTTGCGAGGGAACACCTGTGACACCAGGAAGCTTCGTGGAGGGCGGCCCTGAACCTCACCCACACAGTCAGCCGTGTTCCGGAATTCTGAGTGTGGGGAGGTTCCGTCTTCTGTCTGCAGCACCCGAGATCTCCTAGGAGCCCTTCGAGATTCTTCCCCGAGTCCCTCCCAGTGCGGGCTGCCGGGGAAAGGCGGGGGTTGGGCTGGAAACGCAGGTAGCATCTACGCCTCCCCATGGACAGGGGAGGTAATTAGCGGACTTCCCCTTGCGAGGGAACACCTGTGACACCAGGAAGCTGCGTGGAGGGCGGCCCCGAACCTCCCCCACACAGTCAGCCGTGTTCCGGAATTCTGAGTGTGGGGAGGTTCCGTCTTCTGTCTGCAGCACCCGAGATCTCCGAGGAGCCCTTCGAGAGTCTTCCCCGAGTCCCTCCCAGTACGGGCTGCCGGGGAAATGCGGGGGTTGGGCTGGATACGCAGGTAGCATCTAGTGCCTCCCCATGGACAGGGGAGGTAATTAGCGGACTTCCCCTTGCGAGGGAACACCTGTGACACCAGGAAGCTGCGTGGAGGGCGGCCCCGAACCTCCCCCACACAGTCAGCCGTGTTCCGGAATTCTGAGTGTGGGGAGGTTCCGTCTTCTGTCTGCAGCACCCGAGATCTCCTAGGAGCCCTTCGAGAATCTTCCCCGAGTCCCTCCCAGTACGGGCTGCCGGGGAAATGCGGGGGTTGGGCTGGAAACGCAGGTAGCATCTAGTGCCTCCCCATGGACAGGGGAGGTAATTAGCGGACTTCCCCTTGCGAGGGAACACCTGTGACACCAGGAAGCTGCGTGGAGGGCGGCCCCGAACCTCCCCCACACAGTCAGCCGTGTTCCGGAATTCTGAGTGTGGGGAGGTTCCGTCTTCTGTCTGCAGCACCCGAGATCTCCGAGGAGCCCTTCGAGAGTCTTCCCCGAGTCCCTCCCAGTACGGGCTGCCGGGGAAATGCGGGGGTTGGGCTGGAAACGCAGGTAGCATCTAGTGCCTCCCCATGGACAGGGGAGGTAATTAGCGGACTTCCCCTTGCGAGGGAACACCTGTGACACCAGGAAGCTGCGTGGAGGGCGGCCCCGAACCTCCCCCACACAGTCAGCCGTGTTCCGGAATTCTGAGTGTGGGGAGGTTCCGTCTTCTGTCTGCAGCACCCGAGATCTCCTAGGAGCCCTTCGAGAGTCTTCCCCGAGTCCCTCCCAGTACGGGCTGCCGGGGAAATGCGGGGGTTGGGCTGGAAACGCAGGTAGCATCTAGTGCCTCCCCATGGACAGGGGAGGTAAGTAGCGGACTTCCCCTTGCGAGGGAACACCTGTGACACCAGGAAGCTGCGTGGAGGGCGGCCCTAAACCTCACTCAAACAGTCACCCTTGTTCCGGAATTCTGAGTGTGGGGAGGTTCCGTCTTCTCTCTGCAGCACCCGAGATCTCCTAGGAGCCCTTTGAGAGTCTTCCCCGAGTCCCTCCCATTGCGGGCTGCCGGGGAAATGCGGGGGTTGTGCTGGAAACGCAGGTAGCATCTACGCCTCCCCATGGACAGGGGAGGTAATTAGCGGACTTCCCCTTGCGAGGGAACACCTGTGACACCAGGAAGCTGCGTGGAGTGCGGCCCTGAACCTCACCCACACAGTCAGCCGTGTTCCGGAATTCTGAGTGTGGGGAGGTTCCGTCTTCTGTCTGCAGCACCCGAGATCTCCGAGGAGCCCTTCGAGAGTCTTCCCCGAGTCCCTCACAGTTCGGGCTGCCGGGGAAATGCGGGGGTTGGGCTGGAAAAGCAGGTAGCATCTAGTGCCTCCCCATGGACAGGGGAGGTAATTAGCGGACTTCCCCTTGCGAGGGAACACCTGTGACACCAGGAAGCTGCGTGGAGGGCGGCCCCGAACCTCCCCCACACAGTCAGCCGTGTTCCGGAATTCTGAGTGTGAGGAGGATCCGTCTTCTGTCTGCAGCACCCGAGATCCCCTAGGAGCCCTTCGAGATTCTTCCCCGAGTCCCTCCAAGTACGGGCTGCCGGGGAAATGCGGGGGTTGGGCTGGAAACGCAGGTAGCATCTAGTGCCTCCCCATGGACAGGGGAGGAAATTAGCGGACTTCCCCTTGCGAGGGAACACCTGTGACACCAGGAAGCTGCGTGGAGGGCGGCCCTAAACCTCATCCAAACAGTCACCCTTGTTCCGGAATTCTGAGTGTGGGGAGGTTCCGTCTTCTGTCTGCAGCACCCGAGATCTCCTAGGAGCCCTTCGAGATTCTTCCCCGAGTCCCTCCCAGTGCGGGCTGCCGGGGAAAGGCGGGGGTTGGGCTGGAAACGCAGGTAGCATCTACGCCTCCCCATGGACAGGGGAGGTAATTAGCGGACTTCCCCTTGCGAGGGAACACCTGTGACACCAGGAAGCTGCGTGGAGGGCGGCCCTAAACCTCATCCAAACAGTCACCCTTGTTCCGGAATTCTGAGTGTGGGGAGGTTCCGTCTTCTGTCTGCAGCACCCGAGATCTCCGAGGAGCCCTTCGAGAGTCTTCCCCGAGTCCCTCCCAGTACGGGCTGCCGGGGAAATGCGGGGGTTGTGCTGGAAACGCAGGTAGCATCTAGTGCCTCCCCATGGACAGGGGAGGTAATTAGCGGACTTCCCCTTGCGAGGGAACACCTGTGACACCAGGAAGCTGCGTGGAGGGCGGCCCCGAACCTCCCCCACACAGTCAGCCGTGTTCCGGAATTCTGAGTGTGGGGAGGTTCCGTCTTCTGTCTGCAGCACCCGAGATCTCCTAGGAGCCCTTCGAGAGTCTTCCCCGAGTCCCTCCCAGTACGGGCTTCCGGGGAAATCCGGGGGTTGGGCTGGAAACGCAGGTAGCATCTAGTGCCTCCCCATGGACAGGGGAGGTAATTAGCGGACTTCCCCTTGCGAGGGAACACCTGTGACACCAGGAAGCTGCGTGGAGGGCGGCCCCGAACCTCCCCCACACAGTCAGCCGTGTTCCGGAATTCTGAGTGTGGGGAGGTTCCGTCTTCTGTCTGCAGCACCCGAGATCTCCTAGGAGCCCTTCGAGAGTCTTCCCCGAGTCCCTCCCAGTACGGGCTGCCGGGGAAATGCGGGGGTTGGGCTGGAAACGCAGGTAGCATCTAGTGCCTCCCCATGGACAGGGGAGGTAATTAGCGGACTTCCCCTTGCGAGGGAACACCTGTGACACCAGGAAGCTGCGTGGAGGGCGGCCCCGAACCTCCCCCACACAGTCAGCCGTGTTCCGGAATTCTGAGTGTGGGGAGGTTCCGTCTTCTGTCTGCAGCACCCGAGATCTCCGAGGAGCCCTTCGAGAGTCTTCCCCGAGTCCCTCCCAGTACGGGCTGCCGGGGAAATGCGGGGGTTGGGCTGGAAACGCAGGTAGCATCTAGTGCCTCCCCATGGACAGGGGAGGTAATTAGCGGACTTCCCCTTGCGAGGGAACACCTGTGACACCAGGAAGCTGCGTGGAGGGCGGCCCCGAACCTCCCCCACACAGTCAGCCGTGTTCCGGAATTCTGAGTGTGGGGAGGTTCCGTCTTCTGTCTGCAGCACCCGAGATCTCCTAGGAGCCCTTCGAGAGTCTTCCCCGAGTCCCTCCCAGTGCGGGCTGCCGGGGAAAGGCGGGGGTTGGGCTGGAAACGCAGGTAGCATCTATGCCTCCCCATGGACAGGGGAGGTAATTAGCGGACTTCCCCTTGCGAGGGAACACCTGTGACACCAGGAAGCTACGTGGAGTCGGCCCTGAACCTCACCCACACAGTCAGCCGTGTTCCGGAATTCTGAGAGTGGGGAGGTTCCGTCTTCTGTCTGCAGCACCCGAGATCTCCGAGGAGCCCTTCGAGAGTCTTCCCCGAGTCCCTCCCAGTACAGGCTGCCGGGGAAATGTGGGGGTTGTGCTGGAAACGCAGGTAGCATCTTGTGCCTCCCCATGGACAGGGGAGGTAATTAGCGGACTTCCCCTTGCGAGGGAACACCTGTGACACCAGGAAGCTGCGTGGAGGGCGGCCCCGAACCTCCCCCACACAGTCAGCCGTGTTCCGGAATTCTGAGTGTGGGGAGGTTCCGTCTTCTGTCTGCAGCACCCGAGATCTCCTAGGAGCCTTTCGAGAGTCTTCCCCGAGTCCCTCCCAGTACGGGCTGCCGGGGAAATGCGGGGGTTGGGCTGGAAACGCAGGTAGCATCTAGTGCCTCCCCATGGACAGGGGAGGTAATTAGCGGACTTCCCCTTGCGAGGGAACACCTGTGACACCAGGAAGCTGCGTGGAGGGCGGCCCTAAACCTCACCCAAACAGTCACCCTTGTTCCGGAATTCTGAGTGTGGGGAGGTTCCGTCTTCTCTCTGCAGCACCCGAGATCTCCTAGGAGCCCTTCGAGAGTCTTCCCCGAGTCCCTCCCAGTGCGGGCTCCCGGGGAAAGGCGGGGGTTGGGCTGGAAACGCAGGTAGCATCTACGCCTCCCCATGGACAGGGGAGGTAATTAGCGGACTTCCCCTTGCGAGGGAACACCTGTGACACCAGGAAGCTGCGTGGAGTGCGGCCCTGAACCTCACCCACACAGTCAGCCGTGTTCCGGAATTCTGAGCGTGGGGAGGTTCCGTCTTCTGTCTGCAGCACCCGAGATCTCCGAGGAGCCATTCGAGAGTATTCCCCGAGTCCCTCCCAGTACGGGCTGCCGGGGAAATTCTGGGGTTGGGCTGGAAACGCAGGTAGCATCTAGTGCCTCCCCATGGACAGGGGAGGTAATTAGCGGACTTCCCCTTGCGAGGGAACACCTGTGACACTAGGAAGCTGCGTGGAGGGCGGCCCCGAACCTCCCCCACAGAGTCATCCGTGTTCCGGAATTCTGAGTGTGGGGAGGTTCCGTCTTATGTCTGCAGCACCCGAGATCTCCTAGGAGCCCTTCGAGAGTCTTCCCCGAGTCCCTCCCAGTACGGGCTGCCGGGGAAATGCGGGGGTT